>NC_140086.1:69356723-69749223 GCF_964237585.1 Gallinula chloropus
GCTGAAAATAAGTCGCAGAGGAGGTCAGCCAAGGTAGCACGGTGCCCCACTTGCCTTGCAGTAACAAAGAGCGTGTATGAAAAATCTTTAATAATACGAGGAAGTTTTATCACCACCCTCACTTCTTCTCAACTCCTGCATGGGGCTTTCATCTTGTGCTGACTTCCATTACACCCAGCGAAGCCTATGCATGAGCAGGATGAGTGTGACCCACCAAGTTTTACAGCTCTAAGCTGCCATTTAGTTCTAAGTTTCTTAAGTGAGGACTGCTGAATGCAGCAGACACCGAGTTGTAATATATGCTCCATTAAAAGCAGCCCAGAGAATGTGACATTCTTCTTATATTGCCTCAGTTACTGGCAGAATAATGTAATTATGATTCACATTGAAGTGGCCTACAGAATGAATTTAATCAAATTTTAATGTAAAATATGGCCACTTAGAACATATTCCATTCAATAGCTTGTTCGGTCAAGATGCTGTGTAGGGAGGGGAAGTGCACAGTTGCCATTCCCAGTAACGAAACCACAATTCCTTTCAAGTCAAATATGGCATCGGGATGTTTAAGCAGACATTAGAGCATGCATTGGTGTCACTGCTACTGTGCTATACTCTGAAAATAATTTGGCATTGATGACTGCTGTGTCACTTTCAGGCCCTTATGCTTACAACACAAAGGCATGGGGAAACTGTGGTCCTCAGAAGGAATAAGTAATTCATTCACTAAATAACCTTTTCTCCTAACTATCTTCCTGCGGACCAAGCGGCTGGATCGCATTCTTAAGGACACTGGTGCAAATTCAGAGCGTTGTCCTCAGAAACACACCAGGTGCTTTAATTCTACACTGTTCTGAGCTGAAATCTACTGATAACTACATGACTTGAAAGTTGCAATGTGTCTCACTGATTAGAACTGGCATAACGCCAAATGCGAGGAGGAGGAGGAGATGCTGCCTTAAGTTTGTCAAACACTCACCACCTAGATGGTCTTTTTTCTGAGAATTCTGCCTGGGAACTCTAGTTGCAAGTGTTCAGAGATGAAACTAAATGCAGAAAAGACACAAGAGGTACTAAATATGAGAGATACAAAAGACACGAGTTTAAATCAAAGTCCATGCACAACTTCTGCAAGCACATAAACTAAGATTTGCTGCTTTTCAGTTTCAAGGCTCTAGCAAAGCCCTCACACTGTTAACACAGGAAGATTGCTATGATTGCTTAAAAGTTCAAGATTGCTACCTTTAAGTTTAGAGCATCTGAGGATCCAGCCATGTAGTCTGCGAATATTTACAACATTGTAGCCATTAGACTATGATTTCCTAGCTGTTTATGAGATTTTTCCTGAAGGTGAATTCAGTCTGTGTATTCCTTAGATGCCATTCAGCTGTTTCGTTGTTTTATTTTGTTGGGGTTTGGCTCATTTTGTTTCAGGTTTGGGGTTTTGTTTGTTTGGTTTTTTGTTTGTTAAAAACAAAACCCCCTGCCCATCTGCTAGTCTCCCAGGGCTTTCACTACATCCCTTTCTGCCTCCCAGCATCTGTCTCCTTTATCCTTCCCTTACATTAGCTCCATTTGCCATTTTTCCTTTTCTTCTGTTATTTTAACTTCTTTTCAGTTCCTATCTACTACATATGACTATCTGTCTTTATTCTCTCTTCATTTTCCCCTCACAGCAACCCTAAGATCCGATACCACCACTGCCCTGTCTCTGTGCCATTCTCTCCAGCAGTAACTGCCCTGCCATGTGCACCTTCTACTCCCCACCACAGTTTTGGCACTACCTTAAGGCCCTTAGTAACATTACTCCTACCTGCACGCCTCTCGTCTCAGCCTCTTTCTTCCCCTTTGCCTCTGCTTTTATTTTCTCTGAAATTCTGTGTTTTAAAGGATGATAACCAGCCACAGCTTCTTTACAATTCCCCTTTCCACCCTTCACTCAGAGATCAAGATGGGTTCTTCTGAAATTACGCCTTTAACTATGCTTTCCAACTGATTTCTCCTAAACCCTACCTCTGTTCAGACAGACTCCCCTAGCTACCTTTTCCAAATGGTCTCCAGTCTGGAATTTTGTTCAGTTATGTTATTTTAGATTTAATGTCACATCCAGCTCTATCTTCCTGTCACATTGCTGTCACCTATGATCCACCAATTCCTTCCTCCTTGTCTTCACAACTGACTGAAGTAATTTTTGATGACTTGGTCCACACATTCTGTTAGATCCTTCATCACTCCCTCATCTTCATGCAGCTAAGAGCATTCAATCAATTTGCCCATCCTGCCAGACTGTCCATTCACTTAATTTTGCTCCCACTAAGCCACAACATGTTCCCTTTTGCTGCCATAATAGCCATCCCCTGCCTCCTTCTGGTCTCAGCCAAAATGGCATCAATCCCTCCTCCTCTCTCCCTGTCATTGGAAGGCCCTGAAATTACCAGGTCATGAATGGTGATGATTTTTTGCCTATTTTTTGTTTTTCTCTTGCATTCTTTTGCTTTCTTTGCCCCTGTTCATGTGGCCGCAGATCATCTCCCTTTTCCACATTCTTCACTCTCAACTCCATATTCTGCTTTCTTGTTACAAAGCATACAACTGGTTGGTTATCCCACTTGTTTCCCATAAACATTTTTAAAGATATTGTTTGAAACTCTCCATTTCTACTTTTTACCTGCTGCAATCTAATTTCTTGTACACATTCCTGCCTTCACCGAAGGCTTTAGTGTCTTCTTTTTGGTCAGGCCTTTTAATTAGCACCCTGTCCATCCAACCTCCAAGAAGTTTAATGCTTTTTTTTTTTCCCTTACCCCCACAATCATCACTAAGAGAATAATCACTCCGCCCCATGATTTTCAGAAGAGACCTGACACAGGCATACCTTGTGTTCTTTTACCTTCTGCATCTTACTACCTAGGCAACCTCATCAAGAAATTGGACCCCTATGCTAATATGATTGATTTACCTCTCCCATGCATAACCATCTCCCTTTCTCTCATCTGTGCTTTGAATTTTCATTTTGATGCCTCCTATAAGGATCAGCAAGCCCAAGAATAAAAGGGATAAAACACAGTAGATCTCTCTGCTGTCTCTTTCCTTGAACACTGCAAGGGCTCTACCATCTTGTTACTAACGCAGTCTTTGAATGGGATGCCATCTTCAGCTCTATCTTCAGTGTCATTTTTCTTCTCTAGCTACATCCAAACTGTCGTGGTTTTACCCCGGCTGAGAGCCGAGATCCACGCAGCTGCCTGCTCTTTAAAGGAAAAGAGGAGGGGGAGAAGAGGGGGGGTGTGTGAGGTAAGGGAAGGGAAAAGGAAGGAACAAAGAACAACCCCAAAACCAAGAAACCAAAAGCCCGTGGGTTGGGATAAGGATAGTTTACTAGAATAGCAGAAACATACAATATAACAATGCTAACAGGACTTTAGAACAAAAAATATATGAAACTGTTGATACACAATGCAGTTTCTCACCGAACCCACAACTCAGGCTGTGCCACCCAGAGCCATCCTGGAACCCGACCATCCCCCAAAAGCCGCCCCTGCTCCTCCTCCCATCAGCTGCCCTTTATACTGAGCAGGACATAATTGGCATGGAATACTCTCTTTGGCCAGTTTGGGTCACCTGTCCTGGCTTCGTCTCCTCCTTTCTCATTAATAGAGAAATACGAAGAGCTGAGAAAGTCCTTAACTGTCTGACAACAACTAAAACCATCAGGGTGTTATCAGCACTGCTTTCATTTTAACTCTCAAACACAGCATTCCATCCACTGCTACAAATGAAGTTAACTCCATCCTGACCCAAACCAGGACACAAACCTACAGCATAGAACAATGTCCTGTATCTGATGGTGGACAGTGAAAAAACAGAGTGGAAAAATTAGAAAGGCAAAAATAAGGAAGATGTGGAAATTAAAAAAAAAAAAAAGAAAAAGAAATGCAAGCAAAGTTAGAAAAACAAGAACAAATGAAAGAAAGTGTGTGCAAAAGGGAAACAGGGAAAAGAGAATGTAACTACAAAAAAAAAAAAAAAAGAGAATAGTGTAGGAAAGGCTTTCATACAGAAAAGAAACTTAAGGAGGTAAGCTCAACTGGAGGTTTAGGAAAAGAAAATCAACCACTTCATATAATCAGATGTTAACCAAAATCACCTTGTCTTAGAAGGAAGTATATACAATTTGAAATATTTCCAACGTTTTCATTAATCTTTAACTTATTCTTGGAAGCAAGGAAGGAATGGGTTGGGTTGGAGAAGATATTCCAAGTTAACGGTGCGGCTCCGCAACCACAGCAACAGAGGCTTGACTTCTTGCTGCTGGGGTCTGACGCGGGAGCTGCGAACACGGAGTGCAGCACTGGGATCGTGATCAATACCAGCAGAAGCACTGTGGTTTCACTGATCTATAACAGTGCTCCTACTACACCTGTTTGTTACCACGCACGCAAGTCACAGTACATCCTCACCTGATTTGGGATTATTTTCCAATGAATTTAAATTTCTAACAGTTTTTTAAACCTATCAACGTCTTAAGTTAAAAATGAATGTTTTCACCTTAGAGTTAAGCAGATAGCTTAGCTTTGAAAAAATTGTTTTGTTTAAAAATAACTATCTTATGTCTAAACAGAAGCTTTTTGTTCCCAGGTTATTGAAATAAACAAGAATTCCACTATATTTTAATGGAAAGGTGGCTTCAAAAAACCTCAAAACTACTATAGATTACTATAAACAAAATGTTACCTGTTTGAACTGATTTCTACACAAATTCTAATTGATTAAAATTATGCTGAATCGTGCATACTATTTATAATGAAAACAGATCATTAAATACTGTGATTGTTGTTAAAAAAACTAAACCTAGCAACAGAAATGTATTGTATAAAATTAAAATATTAGGTCATCTTCAAAATTAATGCAGCATATTCTGTTCTCAGGAAGAAGATTATTTGTTGTCTGCTTCCCAATGTATGCATTTACAGTAATCCATGGCAAAACTATGGTACTTTCATCTCTGCCACCAGCATGCCCTTTTCAGTATTACCTTTTCATTTATCAAGACAATGCTGAATATAAAATCAAAAGTATCTTCAATTATCCCAGTCAAGCCCCTGAATATATTGCAAGTTATGTGAAGAAAAGATGCTGAAATAACTTGGTCTTGCAAGTGAAGTCATGGAAAAGGTGCCAGTGCAGAGAGCAATGCTGTGCATGGAAGAAAAATAAATGGAAAGGTCTCAGTTTCACGTACTGCTCAGTATATTTGTCTGCCCAGTTCTCTCTAGCACGTTAATAGCTGGGCTGTCTTAACTATGATAGCCTTGATGACTGTATTGACAAGAAATCATGATCTACAGCAGATCTGCTTTTACGAAATGTCTGGATAAGCCCTTCCATTAACAATACTAATCAGATAAAGTATTGCTAATGGATGACCCTGCATCTGGTTAGCGTGAACGGTTCTGTTTAGTATGTATATGCTGTATTTCTCATGCAAGATCAAGATGTCGCCGCTATAAATTTATATATGTTATGTTTGGAAAATTGTTTGTAATTTATTCCCTACATCTGCTGCAGCTTTGGAAAACAGAGAGCTGGTTCTTTGTTCCTGTCATTAAATCAGATTATTCTGATGCATTACTAATGGTTTCAAATAACAAACAAGGGACCAAAATAATAAAGACATGCTGGGAATTAATTTATACGTTCCCTTTTCCCTCCTGGTGCAAAGTTCTATATGAAAAGGGTGTCCTGATAATAACATTTCTAGGTAAAGCATATTATAAAACTGGAAGTATAATGGCCGTGTGACAGATATGCTACACAAAATCTTAGTGCCCTGAGTGCCAATCCCTTCATGTAGCTATAAAATAAAGTACACTGTATTTACAGGCAGTTAATTGATAGCAGTGATAGGTACCTTTCAGAAACAAAACTTGTCCTGTGAGCATTATAGAAATGAGAGAAATCTTAGGAGGTGCAGTATCCACAAAATTCACGTGCCAAGAGATCTTCCGCACTCTCCTCCACGAAAAGAGAAGAGGCATCTGTGCCCAAGCGTTTATGAAAATGTTTTTCCTTCAGTCCTGTGATGGTTTCACCACCAAATCAGCATATGATATTCACAAAAGCTTTTATAGCATTCGCCTTCGGTCAGTGAAAGTCTCCCTTGCCAGCAGCTCAGAAAAAACAAGTTGGTTGGCTTTGTTCTCTTGTGCAATGTAATGTGCAAAAAGAGAGCCAAACACCACCGATTTATAACAGTAACAGTTTATAACTATCTTGCAGCGCCAATGCATCGTCAGCTATAGTCTGGACTTCAGTAAGAAATTGGAACCTTTGAGTTGGCTCCTTTAAAGGAGTGAGAAAGATGTGTTCGCCTTTAACTTTCCAGCCCTGTTGCACAATGGAAGGGTAGATAAACAAGAAAGAGAGTTTGACAAAAGGAGAAATTGAGTTGCCAATTCCTACAGTTTTCAGAGTTCCAAGGATTTTATTCCTCCCTAAACATATCTAATGATGAAACAAACTCTTTACAAATGAGCCAAGTTTCTCTTCCCTATCTTTTCAAAGAATCATAGAATGGTCAGGGCTGGATCAGAGAGTTCCAACCCCCCTGCCACAGACAGGGCCACCAACCTCCAAGCATGATGTAGACAAGGTTGCCCAGGGCCCCATCCATCCTGGCCTTGAACACCTCCAGGGATGGGGTATCCACCACCTCTCTGGGCATCAAGAAGAACAGAAAAAGCAGCTTTGGGAAAACTGAAGGGTAGCTGCTGCTCAGCGGCAGCTCTGCAATTCTTGCCTGGACTTGTGCCTGAGCACTAAGTCCAGGAGGACCATACTGTAGAGGACCACGTGGTCCAGGCTTGGTACAGGGCGATGGACGCAACTAGCTTCAACATGCCAACTGCTACAACTATGCTGTTCCATGAATTATATTCTGGGCTGAGGTCATCTCTACAGAAAATTTATCCACATGTGTTTTGGGGGTTACATCAACATAGTGTGCAATTTGGTAGTGGATAGGAGAGTATACAGTTGAAGTGTCTCTCACATCCTACAGGTATCTTTTAGCCACTTCATAAAGCTAGCTGCTTTCCTTAAAGGGCTGAAAACACTGTTTGTTTCAAAAAATTTATGGGTGTAATCTGTCAGGGATCCCTGTGGCTGTTCTTACCATTAAGACGGCATGGCAGCATTACTGAGCTGCTTCTTAAGCGTTAATAGGTCTGGGACTTAACTGTGAGAAATTCTCAGTGAAGTTTGTGCCACCCCCCCAGAATCATACGCGTGTACCTCAGAGTACAGTCGCTTGGCCAAAATGCAACAGTTGCCTCATACAATGTAAGGTAAGAAAAGTGTGCATTTTCAGACAAGAACTCACCTATCCATTTATTTTCAGGGTGGACTTTATATTTGTTACTCAGTTGTCCTTTTATTTTAATTAGGCCTGGTTGCAGTGTTAGCCAAACCAAGGTTGGGATCCCCCTCCCTAACCCCAGGGGAGGGAAATAAAAGGTAAATTGGTGGTGGGAGAGGCAGGGGGTGAAAGGATCTTTAAGAGGGGGAATGGTTTGATGTTTTGCTCTGAGGCTGGCAAGTTATTTGGATAACCTGTCGGCTTTGGGAAACATCACAAAATAAAATTATATGGTCTCAGATAAAGGAAAGGAGGAAGGTCATAAATATCACAGCAGTGCACCAGTAAAACGCAGTGCAATTAACTCCATGAGCTGCAGCTTCCCGACGTGCATTAAGGATGGTCTGCAACAAATACAAGCCCCCGTTGCCTGAACTGGAATAATGTTTTCCTGCTCAAGACCTCTGCCAAAGGCAATGATCAGGCATCAACAGATTTCATGAAGATGACAGATACTTTGAGGGAAACAAAGTCTGTGCTGATGTCCTCCCTGGGCAACACCAGTGATTTCCGTGTGTAACATCAACTTCCTATGCATTCCATGCTCAAAGAACTCTCCCCCGCCCCCCCAAACTATCCCCACAAAAATAAGTGGGGGGGGGGTGTTGTGAAATCACAAACACAAAAACCCCATCAATACCATATCCCTTAAAGCACCACCTTCTGTCAGAGTGAAGCCAGATTCCAGCATAACCACACTTCAGGTGTAACCTCTTCCTACAAACCTCCAAACAAAAATACCACGTGTGTACATAAAGAACTGTAATGTAACTACACGTGAATGAGCTCTGACCTTTCCTTCTGGCTTGCCCATATGACTAAAATAATGACATCTGCTTAAGGTCAGAGGTCTGTAACATATGAATGCTGTGTCTGTAGTACATGCTTTCCAAAGGCAGGCTGCACTGCCATGGATAATTATGATATCTAATGTAAACGTGTCTCAATTTCATTTACAGTAGTAAATTTTTTTTTGAGCATAAATAGAAAATAAACCTTGATCCATAACTATAAGACACCTTCATTATAATGGAAGATCTCTTTAGCAAGACTTACCATTTAAAATTAAATTTAAAACATTTTTTTTTTTGTCAAATTAATCTAAGTTTTCATTTGCATTTAAATTTGCAGTATGTCAGGTAATTGTACAAGGCATCTAGGAAAGCACCATGCTCATGTTTCAATGCAAAAATGTCTCATTAGAAAGGGTTTTGACCATGAGAAATGAAACGCTATGGTCTAGCCACAAACCATGTGATCCATTTAGAAGGACTGGGGGGGGGCTAAGGGGATAAGACATCAACATCACCATAGACAAACGTTCTGCTAACTCAGTCTCGCTGTTTTTCTGCAAACAAGGGAATATATTTTCAGGTCAGTGATTTTCAACTGTTTTCAGTTCACAGATCCCTAAATATTTTCCAGCAGAGATGCAGACCTCTGAATAGCAAAATTAAGCCCAAGGCAAAGTATTTGCTTTTCATCCTTATCTGCCATGGGTTTCAGAGCTACAGTCCACAGACCATAGGCTGAAAGACATTTTAAAAAATATACCTCTTTATTGCAATTTAGCTGGTTTGCTTCCAGTACTCCTACCCAAGCTTCAGCCAAAAGGAAGGTGGAGGACACACAACACCCACACTCTGCGGACAAGATTTCTTTGAACAGAAATCACAGCTGCTTACGTTTTCAGGTATATTTAGGTACAAATTACATTGCTAGCCTTCCTTCTGTAGATTATCAGCCTTCAGTTATACAGGATTTCTGGGATCAGCATCAATCTAATACTCTCCTAGACCGCGGTTTTAGTGACATTTTGACGTTACTTTGCTCAATCAGGCTTAGGCTCTGAGGTGTCTCACATATTTGAAAGTGCAGCTTGGCTGTCTACAGCATTTACACATCAGAGAACGGAAGGGACCCACTTCTTAGTACCGGAGAACAACCTTCAGCATGTGAGATCTGTGCCTGTTCCGGGTTCAGTGCCAGAACCACGGGCTTGATTTACAACGGACCGAAATGCCAAGGTACTATCTGGGGGTTAGGGAGGTGCACACCTGCATGCCGCAGGAGTCCCACATGTCACTTCCCTTTGCCAAAGAATGACCAGACATGGGACAAACCTATACAAACATTTTTGCTCTGTTTTACAATATTATTCATTTAATTACCCACAAAATGCTTTTTTTCCTCAGTTCCACGGGAGCAAGGGGACGGCCCATTGCTCTGACAGAGGTTTACACTAATAGTCAGCTCCGTATTTCCTTCAGGAGTACCTCATACATCCATTTAGCAACAAATATGATTCAGTCAAAGGACCCAGCTTAGCATTATGTTGCTTATATGAAGAGACCACTCTATGCCAGATATCCACTCAGGCGGCACAAACTTGGAGACAAAAGCATCTTTGTGCCCACATTGAAGACCCTGGATCACTTCTTTCAATCCATGTTTGGTACACATGTTGATTTTGAAGTCACGCAGCCCTTCCGCTCCTTATAGAATTTTCTGGATGCAGGTGCTTAAAAGAGATATCAGTTGGAATGGGGCATCTTTCTGGCTGTGCACTTTTTCTTCCCCAGTCCCTTTCCAAGTTTTGACTAAAGGTTTGAGCACTAATCACCAGCTCTAACAGTGGTGTTTGGCAACTGCACATCATGGCTTCTGGTGATGCATCATATTATAGAGAGAGAAGAACAATAGAGCCAACCATGCACTGGCTGAGGCTCAAGCCAGACAGCTATGTAGGCTCTTTCCAATAAGGCCACCCCTTCATCTCCATAATTTATACAGGAAATAATACTTATATAATCCTTATCAAACTAGTTTTTATATGTAGGGATTGTACAGTTTGATAGGAAACAAGACAAAGCCCTGATAGAATCACCTGGAAAAAAAATCTTATCAATTTATAAGACAGACAACAATAATCTATTTTTTTTTTCCACAGTGATTTTGATGTTACTTATTCCTGCATCTACATTGTGTTAGCAGGCTTTTCCCCTGCTAACACACTAGAAATCCCTTTCCTGACAACCATCATCATCAAGGGGACAATTTCCCAGAGAAATCTGGCTCAAAATCAATTCTTTGATAGGATTAAAGATGAATCAGAAAAGGGGAGGGGAATTCATGAACACATCAACCAGAAAACCTGCATGCATCTACTCTTGCACTTGATTTAAAAAATAAAAAAGAGAAGTTTTTTTTTAGTGTCTGTATGACTGATGACCATTGGGCTGAGTCAACACCTCTGATTTGCAAGCGGGAGCAACAGTGCTTTCAGAGGGATCCATATCAAGTCCATGAAATATAAAGATGAGTTAACACCAAAAATCTTAATCATAGAACAAAAGATGCAGAACAAGGATTTGTATACACTTTTTATTTTTCCCAAACAAGTGATTTTTGTAACTTCCTGACCGATCTAATGTTCATACTTATATTACTATAAACCCACAAAACACTCCAATATAGACTTGATTTTGATGAACTAGGACTCAGTAGTCCAGAATGGTTTCAGAGAATAACAGACCACTTCAGCAAAATTCTTTAGATTTTTGGATGGAATAAAACATAAGACTTCCCTTTACATGACCATGAAAGCTTACTGAGTATCTTTGTGACTTCACATAACTGCAACTGGGATGCTTAGAGTGAAAGCAGAGTTAAAGCTACTAAAAAACTCCCTCTAAATAAAAGAACTGTTTGAAAACTGTACTGAAATTTATTAGTCTTAGTTCATAAGATGTGAGATATTAAAGTGATTTCAAACATACAGGCTGGTCTTTGCAAAGAATATGCCGAACAGAGTAAACCAATGCAGATCCCATGAGAAAGCACCTCCTGATCATTGATAGTGCTTGGTCAGTGAGCACTGAGTAGAAACTGGGAGTTAACCCAAGTCACCTAACTCCCTTACGTTGCTACACACTGCCTGAGCCCTTCCAGCATTATCAGGTAGCATACTTTCCATTGCTCTTAAGCCATGATTGTTTAACAGCACTCTGCAACTTAACTTTCCTGAGCTGACGTGGGTGTGTGTCAAGAGCGGACAAAGTGATTGCTGCTCCGATTTGTGCATCACGTTTTCTTTGGTGGATACAGAGGAAAAAGAAAGTAGACAGAAAAAAAGTTAAAAAAAAACCCCAACCCCAAACAGCAATCAAGCAGAAAGGATGACAGAACAGTTCATGCCTCTGTAAGCATCCCCCATGTCATTTCAGTTTAAAGACAGACCTTAAGACAGGAAATGATAGTCACATTGATTGTGAGTAGAACAGAAGAATTATTTAAATTATTAAAAATAATTATATAAGAGGCAAAGACTACCAAGGCACAAAAAACTGTTAGGGGACAATATCTGTAAGCTTGTAGTGGTACTGTGGCATCAACTTCTGATGTCCTAACTTTCCACAAAACCATCCTTTGCCACCTCTGGTTCTCTCTTAAAGTGGATTAATGCAATGCCATGGGGTCCCACACATCTGACCCTCAGCCCACAGCCAACAACATTTGGTGACTTTGTGTGCCAAATGCAGCTGGTCCCTGCTCAGCCCAGGACATGTGCTACAGGCTGCGAACACAGGCATGGCCTCAGTTGAGGGAGCAGCAAAGGGAGCATTAGACTCAGAGATCACTTGTGTTTCAGGACCACCTCATATGTGGCTTTTCCCACTCCCAGACACCAGGAAATTGTATGAATAGGAGCTAATTTTCCTATTTAACCTTGCAAGGACAGCTCATTAGAATGCAGCAAACTTAGTACAAGTTATTGCTGAGACCTTGAAAACCTGGTTCATTTGTGAAGAGATCTTCCCGTCCCCTACTACCCCAAGCCCATGGACACGACTGCTAGCTCAGGAGCTGCTGCAGCTGCACTTCCAGTGTCTGCGAGATGAAGCTCCATAACTGCCATTTCTGCTCACCCCAGAAGGTAGACAGACAGCAACTAGTTTGTGCAGGCCAACTGTCTGCACTCAGACTAATCAACATGGATGGTTTGGATTAAAAAAAACCCAAACTAAACTAACCAAACAAAAACTTAAAAAAAGCCCTGCAAAACCCCAACCCCTCAAAAAAAGCCCCAAACCCAGCATACCCACCCATAAAAACATGCAAACACACATCCATTCCCTCTCCCTGACGACGTGACCAAAAGCAGCGTGACAGCACGCTCCCTGCCTCTGCCCTGCCTACCAACAGTGCTGTAAGGCCTATAAATACCGTGGGGGGTGCGGAGCCCACCCGTGCTGCCCTTCTCAGCGCCAGATGCCAGACAGCTCCGCAGGGCCGCGAGGGCATTCCCAGGCTTTTGTAGCCGACCGGTATAACATGGCAGCATCAGTTGTTTCGGAAACAAAACAATACAGAAACCTTCAGCTGTGCTGGTGGGAACCAACTGGTTCCTTTCAATCTCAAGAACCTGTTATCTGGCCGTATCTGCCTTCCACTGCTTGCTTTTCCTTTGCTATTTACGCACTACCATGCAAACACCCTGAACAGGTTACTAATTAAGGGCCTGGAGCATCTCCCCTATGAGGAAAGGCTGAGTAAATTGGGACTGTTCAGCCTTGAGAAGAGAAGACTAAGGGGGGACCTAATTAAAGTTTATAATTATCTGAAGCAGGGGATGCAGGGGGAATCAGCCAGCCCCTTTTCAGTGGTCTGTGGGGACAGGACAAGGGGCAATGGCTGCAAGTTGGAACATAGGAAGTTCCACACCAACATGCAGAAGAACTTTTTCACAGTGAGGGTGACAGAGCCCTGGCACAGGCTGCCCAGGGAGGTGGTGGAGTCTCCATCTCTGGAGATATTAAAGACCTGTCTGGACGCCTATCTGAGTGATATGTCCTAGGGAGCTGCTTTGGCAGGGGGGTTGGACCCAATGATCTCTTGAGGTCCCTTCCAACCCCTACAATTCTATGATTCTATGATTTTAACCTTAAATGATGCCAAGTAAAATAAATAAATAAATAAGAACCCCTCCAATATCACAGGACACCCCCGCAACTGCCCCTCATCACCCTTCAGTCAACGGAAATGCCAAAGGCATCCAAGAGACCTGCCCCGAGGATGGAGGACGCAAACCAGGAATTACCATCCCCAACTCCTCTGCTCCCAGCACAGTATGGCAAGATGAACTCCAGGTCTAATAGCCCGAGACAGACATTAGGAAGGAACTAGTCATTTACTGAGGGGATGGTAATGAAAGCCACGTCTCTGCAGATTCAGTGGCAATGAGGTATGAGACAAGATTCCAGCTCCGGGGCTACAAAGATGCCTTCAAATGGCTTAAATTTTCTCCCTAAATCCTTTTATTTTCTAATTCCGTTCAATTTTTGCAGCAAATCCCTTTTCCTTGGGTTCCCCTTGGGACAGCAGTACTGTGTTTCAACTTTTCAGGACAAACGCTTCTCTCCCAGATGTCAATGACTGCTAACTTGAAAAGGGAACGCACTTGGCTCATTAGGCTACTTAATGACATTCATTTTGGCACTAATCTTAAAGCACTTAATGCATTTAAAACTTTTATTTTTTAAAAAAAACTGGTATAATTTAGCAGTCAGAATGGATTTGCCAATGACTGTCAAGGAATTCCATCACAGGAGGAGACAGGTACATTTTAAGGCAGCTTGCCTCATTCAACTTTCACCTAAATTATAATAAAGCATCATCCAGAACCATGCATCAGTATTCTGTACAACATTACAGCAAAACTTAATTTTTTTCTCCAACTGAAGATAATGAAAAAAATTAATCTCTGACGTAGTCTAATATGGAAGCAAATAAGAAATGTGGCCAGAGATGCCAAGGATAAGTCTGGGTGGGAAGAATAAGAAAGCACAAGCGGTGACACAATCAGCACAAAGCCTTTAAGTGCTTACATCTGGATGAGTAGAAGAATTTGATAACTGAGGAACAAACTGCTTTCTTACCGATTCTGAAATTCTAGTGTTTATACTGGCAAGAGCAATACAAGGAGCCAGTAGTGTGAGCTATTTCACACAGATAAGCAACTCTGGAAGGAAGCAAAAGGTGCTAAATGTTACTCAAGGGAGGAGAAACAGCAGTAGAGAAAGAATTCGACACGTAGGATAAATTTAGCAGAAAGAGACTACTGACTTGGAAAATGTACATTACAAGAAAATTACAGAAAGTTAAAATAAAGATTTTAAAATTAGTATTATAAAAGTTACTACAGATGTCATTAATAGAACCCCATGATATTTCTATGTAATTTAATTTATAAATGTAATTCATTGTTTGATCACACCGAAAGTGAAAGCATCTTGAAATCAAGATCAATAAATCAGACACAGCTCAGAGGTTTGATGTACTGGGGGTTAGGGAATATAGCAGAGAACAAAAACAACATAAAAATTGAGAGACCTCTCAAATACAGAAGATGAAGTTGGATTTGTGAGACTTCTGGCATGTTTTAGCAGCTGGTTTTACACTCAGTGGTTTCTCTCTGTTGCTCTCTTGAAAGCAGAGATGACAAATACACATGAAAAATCAACCAAAACCCAAATACATATGAAGTAAAGATGAATGATTTCTTAATATTTTTAAAGTCCATAAGCATTAAGTTCATGTCCTTTGGAGGAAATACTTCACATCTTCCCATTTGATTTGTCTTTGTCTACAAAGCCAAAGAAGATAGCAATCCACAAACATTTGAAACATACTGACCCAGAAATAAAGTCAATATTTACTCTCAATAAGGCTATTCCTGCTTTAGGTTGACAAAGCTACTGACAAAACCTGTAGTCACCTAAAAGCATCGAGCACCATTGCATCTGAAGGTAGGGTCAACATTTGACTGGAGAATGAAGATTATTTAGCAGGTTTGATCTGTTTGCAGAAGCAGCAACCGCTGGTCTTCAATGTGCGTGTATCTCCTATAAATCCAAGGAGGTAATAATCTACCAGTACAAAGCCATGATGTGCCCACAAATGGAACATCACATACAGCTTTTATCTCAAATGATTGCAAAAATAACCCAAACAACCAAAAAGCCCACAGCAAAAAAAAAAGATATAAAATCACTAGGCATATACAAAGAAGGCTCACTTAAATGATCTAGGAACTGGACGATAAGATACTGAATGTGAAGATAGGCTAAGAAAGCTAAAGTTATATAATCCAGAAAAGAGGATTGAGGAGAATATGATCACAGTCTATAAATAACTTGCAGGTAACAATGTAGATGAAGAGAATTATTCAGAGTCCTGTTACAGGATAAGATGAGAAGCCATTTCCTTTAGCTAAAGGAAAAAACCATCCTACCTGAACAGAAGAATGTAGGCCAAACATCTGCAAAAGCTTCACACCCCACAACAGTATGCATGGGACTGCATTTAATCAAGGTGGAGCCATCGCACAGGTGGTAGTTCCCACTACTGTGCCTGGCTGGAAATTGCCCAACCCTATGGCCACCCGCCAACAGGATGGACCGGGGTTTGTTCTGCTGTCTGGATACCCAATAGCAGAGATGACTTCACAGACACATCGAAATTGAGTATGTATAGCTTTAAAGTTAGAAGACAGGCTGTCCAAAAGCATTTTTATTTCCCCTTACTTCTTTAGGGGAGGCAGGTTATTAATACTAACCACAGACAGGAAAAATGGCATCAACATAGCAAATAACCCATCATAATGGCTAAAGATGGACATACCATGAATGCCCAGGCTATGTCTCAGACAGCATGAGAAGACTTGCTCTCAATTAATCCCACTTGCAAATTTTCAAATAATGTCAGCATAAGCTCACAGCAAAATAGATTGGCATGAATAAGAAGAGATTTACCTCAAAAATTAAAAAAAGGGAAGTTTGACTTTGCAAATACATTCAGCAGAGCAGCAGCAGCCTGAAAAAGATGACAAGATGCTGGCTTTAAGATTAATAAGAGATCTAGAAGGCTTCTGCAGTGCTGCTGCGCAGTGGTGTGGACTGAGCTAACTTGAGAGTGATTATCTCCTTGGGCAGCATAGCCGTAACCACAGCCTGCAAACCCACATTTGGGCACCAGTAAAAGCTCAGGCTCTTCACAGGTTTTGTGTTGCTGTGGCCACATCACTCTTGTTATTGCAAGTAACCCACTTAATAATGGCGGTTCCAAAGGATCCGCAGGAGGACTTTGTCAGCGCACTTACTCCGCATGGTGGACAGCCAAACACGGACGTATCCAGGTGTGCTTACATTCAGGGGTTACCTGCAGCCTAGCAAGGCTTCCCAATAGTCGAGGGGGAGTGGCTGGCTTCTGGGACGGGCAATTCAGAGCTCCTCTGTTTTAAGGTGCTGCTCCTCTCTCCACTAGCTACAGGCTGAGCCAAGGGTGAGGGGAAGCCTTGTTAGGCAGTTTTGGGCAATGCTCCCCCCTTGCGTCAGGCATACCACACACACATAATTAGATGAAACTGCTCACCAAATTCTTGAAACAACAGCATGGCACATATGTAATACTGTTGAACGTGTGTCTGATAATCCAACTGAGTTAGAATGGCTTTAGGGAGAGGCAAGCAAGAATTCCAGAATTTTTAACACTTACTTGCCTTGCTGCACACCTCTCCAGAAGATTTTTTTTTGTTTTTTGCCATGAAAGCTCCCATGAGCAGTGGAACAAGAATACACACTTTTGCCCTGTAAACATGGCCATTTGAGCCATTTTTTCTGCTGCAGAAATGTTCAAGAAAGGTAACCAGTTGCAGTCCACTCGCTCACAAACATTTGTACAATGGTATTTTTCTACAAACACACCCAAGACGCAGAACCATAATCATCTCAGAAGAGAAACATTGCAGTAGTTAAATGTGTAACTAGAGCTGCAGATTGACCCTCACCACCCTAACAGAATTCTTCTATTTGGTTTGTTGGTTTTGAGTTTTTATTTAGCTATTTTTACATCACACACTTCTGTCTACAGTACACCAGATAATGCGCTAGTGTTTACTAGGGAGGATGGGTCAACAACCAACCAAAGCTTACTTGTTCCATCTCATTAAGAGCCTCTTGCTAAGCAGACATGCTGACATGCACAACTTCACACAGAGGTTTCAGACGTGCTGGATGCCATCCAAGGCCGTCTGCTCATGTGCCACCGCAGCACCTTCTTGTGG
This sequence comes from Gallinula chloropus, assembly GCF_964237585.1. Taxonomy (NCBI): domain Eukaryota; kingdom Metazoa; phylum Chordata; class Aves; order Gruiformes; family Rallidae; genus Gallinula; species Gallinula chloropus. Next base: position 69,374,261 of record NC_140086.1, read on the forward strand.
CATTTATTCCCCTTTCAGCTGACATCAGAAATACTGGGGCTGAGACATTTTTGAATGGGGGAAAAAATAAAAAGCCTGGTTAGAATATGTGTTGTTTTTTCTTTTTTTTTTTTTTAGGGAAAATTCACTTTTGAATTTCCAAGTTGTTGAAATGAGAAAACGCACAAGATTTGGAAAATCCACATTCCTACTGAAGCAAAGCTGTGGTGGACACAATACAATAGGCATTATGGTGTACCTTTCCCACATTGTTAAAAATAATACTTCCTCTTAGGATGTGGAAACAAATCCACATATCGAGGTAAGCATCTTCTACCAAAACATATTGCAAAGACTTTAATTTTCCCTGTCTCATCTCATGGACATATCATACTCACTCTTCCCTTCCACTGGTGCCATGGCTGAAATAAGGCATCTTTGCAAACCCATTTCTTCCTTCTTTTACCCCCACAGAAGGTGCCATCCAGGCTTAAAATTCAGAGGACCTTCTAAAGAGGGGAGGGAAACCCAGGAGAAGTGGATTGAAAAAGATGACAGCTTCCATGGATCTTAGAATCACATAAACATTTAGGTAGGGGAGGAAAAAATAATTTCCTTTAAATCATTGAGTCTAATGGAGAACCTAACCCTGCCAAATCCATCATTAAACCATGTCCTGAAGCGGTGTGTCTACAAACCTTAAATACCTCCAGAGATGGTGACTCAACCACTTCCCTGGGCAGCCTGTTCCAATGCTCGACAACCCCTTCAGTAAAGAAATTTTTCCTAATATCCAATCTAAACCTACCCTGACATAACTTGATTCTTCATCCTTTCACTTCTTGGAAAAAGCTTGTATCATATTCAGATACAAACTGGAGCAGTATCACACATCACTTTCACAATGAAATGCCATCTTGCAGCCCAAGTCAACAGAAGTGGCTGGTAACATCTCTGTCATAACGAAAATGGATGTTCCTGGGATGTAGCAGCACAGAGGATCCTAGGAGCCCTTGGGGGTAGGCAGAAACATGCTCTCATCCTAATGATCCAACAGAATAATGGGAGGAGAAATTCTGTCAGGGGCTCTGTGGAAATCATCTCCTTCTCAATGCCTTCCTTGGCTACTACAAATGACCAAGGTTGCCACCGGCTCAGCCGTTCTTCACATTTGCTTTCTGCACACACATTAAAATTCAGGACAACCTTCACAGTCTGTTCCAAAGAATCAAGGCAGAGAATGAATGGAATACGCAGAAGTTGACGTTTCAATTTGCAAAAACTAACCAGGTAAACTGTTAAAATACAGCTACAGTTAGAAATCTAAGATCGTCATTGGTTAAGAATGAAGAACAATGACACTTTAGATTGCCAGAGAAGATATTTATGGCTCAGAATTCCTTCTAATACCATTTTTGCCACAAAGTCACTATGTGTATATATAAACTGGATATGTACATAAATTTGGTGCCCAATGCTTACATGAAGCTACTAACTTTGACTAAATATTAATTGAACAACATTATTATGTTAAAATTAATATAGATGAACTGCATACTCTGCTGATTACACATCATAAATTTAAAATGTATTTATTTCAACAAATGCAGTTCAATAAGTCCTTATCGTGAATGAGAAGTGTGAAGGCAAGAGAGACTGTTGCAAGCAGCAGTTATTCAAAGCTGACAACACGAAAGCTAGTCTCACAATATGAGCTATAAATCCATTTTTATTTATTACTGTACCCTACCCATTTGATGTCTACCCTAATAAATGGTTCTCAATGAAAAGCATGCAAGTACACACCATTTTCTCTGGTTTTCCCCAGAGTGTTGAAGATCATTAGACAGATCATCAGCTTTCTGCAAGAGATGTCTGCATAGTTTTTAAATTTTGCTTAATAATCTCTTGAAATAAGGTTTGCAGCAGAAGACATGCTGAACCAAAGTCATCACTAGTCTTGAATCTGCGAGGATGTGATTTTTGAAGAGAACTTTGCCCTCAGCTTTAGACATACTTGAGGGTCCAAAGCAGTTTTATTCTGTGGATGTCCCCCTCCCTCAAATAAAAATAATAATGCAATTACTATCAAGAAAATGAAAGCAGCAATCCAGAAAGGCTTCAACTGAGATGTTACTGCAACAGACTTGTTTCTCAGAAAGCAGAGCTTAGAGCACAAATTAATTTACTTTTCATATCGGACAAATATATGCACAAATTTTACTCAGTTCACCCAGATTCTATAAACAAAAGCTTGAAAGAAATGGAATGTAGTATAAACATGATAGTTTTCTTTAGAAAGTTTCCAGCTATGGTTTAAAGTTGTAGTCAAGTGAAGTTCCCAGTTAAGTGTTTCAAGTAAGAATTAATATCTTTGAAATCACCACAGCCAAGAAAGGATTTTGTAAAATCTACTAAGCTCCACATAAGATAATCCCCCAATATAAAAATGTATGTATCTGAAAAATCTGGTGGCATTAGCGGCATAGAAACTATAAATGAAACACATTTTAGGTGCGTCTGCAATCTGTTACGCCTGTCCAGTGTATTTTAGGGATATTATTTGGAAATACATTCCTTTATCTGTCAACTCAGCCATATTCTCATTGAGAGCATCAGATTTTGATGTATTTTTAAACATTATCTCAGAGGCATACAGAGCTAAAATGAAGGTGACATTTTATTAGTAGCCGTAGGCAACCCTAGTTCTCGCTACTTTCGTTATTATTTATGTCCCAATATTATATATATATCTATGATCTGCTGCTTTTAACTTTATTGACTAATAATAATATTCACTGAAGATTAGGTCTTTCCTATCTAGCCATGGGAAAGCAGTAAGGTCATAAGGTAAAAGAAAACTCCATTTTCATAGGCACCTTAATGCATTGCTCCTAAGGGGATGCAGGCTGCTTTAGAAAGGTTTAGATATATATTGGTGGGCTCTTTTACTCCCGAGACAACTAAAAGCCCATCCATCTGTTCACAGTCCAATGTAATAAAAGCACAGTAAAAGGACGGTTTCTGTATGCTTTTTTGTGTAAAGCCCTGCTTGTATTTTATTGCCAACTCCAGAGTGACTTCGCTCACCCACCCACCCACAGTAAGATCAGGGTTGTTTCTTAACAGGAGATACAACTGGCCAGAAAAGGTCACGGTGCTGTGAGATTTCCTTTCAGACAATGAGCAGGATTAGAAGTGAATAGGTCCTAGCGAGCAGATTATCCTGAAATGAAACCCAGGCATGACAGGGTGAAGCTCAGGGTCCAAATTGTCACCTATCTCCTACCAGAAAGTCTGCGGTCAAGAAGTGGCTACCAACAAACCTGTATATATATACACACACATATATATACACACACACATTATAATCTGTACATGTGTGGCAGGTTTATTTATATAACAAAAAGGTAACCAAGCAAAGCCCTCTAACAGATTTTAGCAAATCCAAAAGTTAGTTAAGGATACTAGTTTTCTTCTGACAAAGGTATGGGGAAAACATGGAATATCAAGATAGGTTGCCTAAATGGCTGCAATTCTGCCTTTTATTATCTTCTCATTGAAATGGAAAACCAAGAGAGCAGAAAGGATGTTTCTGAGAAATTAAAAAGCAGCATCCAACCACACCTGATGGTCGCAAAGGTGTTTTCCAGCCTAGTGATTCTGTGACTAAAGCACGTTCATGCAACTGCAAGGAGATGGTATCACCCTCCGGCTATGAAGTACCACCCATCTATCACTCACCAAATGCTCATGGATGTGATTCTACATGGGGGCAACACAAAACAAAACAGTTGAGCTACTGTTACCTTCAGCCATGACAATCTCAATAACTGCAAAAGGAAATTATTTGCATCTCTAGTGTTTAAGCTAATGCACTCTGCTCTGCGGCCAGTTCCAGGAATTCCTGAAGCCACCATGCTGCAGCTGAAGATAAGCATCTTCTTAAAGCATCCTTTTTTGGACATGGGTGAAATTTCTCAAACAGTAATTAGCTACCAGTGAGAGGTTAAAGCATATGACATCACATCCTAGGTTATGATAGGGTATGCCAGCAAATTAATTGGTTCTGAAGCTTCCGGAGATACATAGGCAATTACAGCTCCTGCAAACAGGAGGCCAAGAGCAATTCTTGTTAGAAGTGTGGGAAAGAGTCACACCCCACCTGTGACAGTTACGACAGACATCCCCAAGTGCAGATGTCCTTCTGTCTGCAGTGGGGGATGTTTGGAGGGCTGCCCTAGACAATCATGGGAAAACATATCTTCAGGAGGCTCCAGCACTGTAGCTCATGTTGGAGGCTTTAGTCAGAGATGTATCATCCCCACACAAACAACAAAAGCCTCCAAAATTTCTAGAGTATTTTAAAATACTGGGTCAGAATTTCTAACTTTTTTTGACACTGCAAACACTGAAGTGATGGTGAGATTTTGTTACAAGCAAGGTTTAAGAGCTCTTACAGGTTTTTATTCAGCCTCCTTTACAGACCCTAGCCCACAGTAAGCATTGTGGGATGCTAACAGTACTTAATTAACAGTGCCAGTCTTTCTGTTACCTGCCAGGCATCTGTATTTGTACAGTGCGAGGGCTGGTGGGGAAAGGAGGGAGCAGGAAACGAAGCGTCTGTCTGTCCCTCTCAGTGTCTGCCCAAAGCCCTTGCTCTTCCTGGAGAAATCCAGCAGTGTAACTTCCTATGTTCCCTACCATGCGAACGAAACCCAGCAACTTAAACGTTCCTGAGTTAAAAGGAAGTCAGGATTCCAAACCCGATTCTCATCGCTGCGAATTAAAACTCTGACCTCGCGTGTCATAACAGTGGTAGATCTCTCATATTTTACCGTTTGCAGGAGCCAAACATTTGGTTTTCATTTGCTCTCGTGGGTATAACATACGTTAATAAAAAAGGCAAACAGTCTTTTTAATCGCTTTGATAATATGTAAGCAAATCTCTACTAGATCCAGGCGTCTCAGGGACTTTCAGTATTTAATCCAGTACTGCACAGTAATTATTGAGTGGATTTACAGCATTTACAAACGTTGTGTCTGCCCCCAATGTTTTTACAGCCTTTTCATTTAAAATCTCTGCTGTTGTTCTATAGAATGTTTAATGTTACAAAACAGCCGGCAAAATTTCCATTAGCTCTTCTGGCTAGATGCTGGCACACAGCCACAGTCATGCTAATGAGGTCCTTGAGGTACGCACAGAGTTTTGTTAATTGAATGGAATCACGGAAAAGTCATTTTATAGTCTTCAAAGCTCAGACTCTTGTCTTTCTGTTCATCTAAATCAGGCTCGAGTACCACATAGACGCTCTACTGCCCGACGATGAGAAAACACAAACCAACGGGGAGCAAAGGTAATAGACCATCACAAATACAGAACTAGATGGTGTGGACACTGCACCAAGAACTTCATTGCCACGTAGCTTCATCCAAAAGTTTTCCTTTTTTTGAGGGGAGACATACCTCTCTGCTTTCTTTTTCTGCAGAGAGCTCTGCATCTGGCAGGGTATTCTGCTTCCCTTGTTGTCACTGGGACAACCAGACCGTTCAGATTTCACCTCATGAAATCCTCAGATTAGCACTAATGTCTCGTCTGTATTTGCTCCCCGACAGATGTATACCTGTTTGTACATAAACCAGGATGGGAGACTTTTTGTGGCGCTCGTCTTGCCCCATACACAGCTGCCCAGACTCTTGCCCCATGCCTGCAACTGTGGTTTGGACACAGCCACCCCCATTTTCTAAAACTTGGCTGAAGACTCAGAAAGCCTCGCTTTAAGAGCCACAGTCAAATGATTTTGGCTTGTGCTTGTTTTCATTGGTTTGGTTTGTTTTCTTTTTTTGGGAGGAGGGGTTCTTTTTATTATTTTAGTGAAATTATTTCTATTTCCCTAAACTAGTTTACAAATATAACCAAGAATTTTCACAGCACACACATGAACAAGAGGACGAAAGCAGTACAGAACGAGGCAGAGAAGTGCAAACAGGTTTTTTCCCTAAACATTTAACTTGCTTTTTTGAAAAAAAAAAAAAATTCAAAGTGTTTATCTTAAACTGTTCGTGATGTTAAAAAAACTAACCAAACAAACAAAACCATAAATTAGACATAGAAGTTTTTCTCTGTGTACTTTTGCAGGAGTTTTCAGGTGTCACTGCAATAAATCTTACTAAGAAATGCTGCGGGGCCCTCCTCACACTCACCTATCAAGCCACTGAGCAACTGGGTTATGCTGAGAACAACAGGTACAGTGGACTCTCTTTACTCAGTTTCTTAGTTTGATGCTTATGTATTCTGTACTTTTACAGCCAAATCCTACCACTGATGGCCACATCCCTCTCCGAAAGGAGGCCTGTTGAGATCACTGTGCGGTCTTGGCAGTCTTAATGGCTGCTCAATGATTCCCAACAGCATCTAGCTAGGACGTCAAGAAGGAACCTCTGAGGGGGCAGGAGGAATAAGAAAGTTGATCAGACTCTAAATTACAATTACAGGATTTGGAAAAACAAGGTCTGATCCAAGAGGGAGCCTGGCCTGTAGAGGAACAGAATTTAAAATAAAAAAAGAATAAATAGGAATGCATACATTAACCATCCTGGAAAAAAGATCCATTCTCCTTGGTTTGCTTATTTATTTATTTTTTTTACCCGTGTAAGACAATAACTCTTTATTTTTTAAATAACAATGACTTTCTATATGAATTGTTTTTTATGTGTCTGCGCTGAGGGCTTTCAGGGCTCGGAAAGCAAGTCAAGATGCTGAACGACATGTGTGTACACAAGATGACAGCCTTTGGCAGGGGACACAAAAGCTTGAGAACACAGGAAAGCGCAGCAAAGGACCACCCTTGTGTGTCAGGAACGATGGGGCTGTCTGCTAGAGAGCTTGGCATGCCGTTCAAATGGGAGTTTGTTGACCTGAACTTGATTTCTGTGCCTCATTGATGAATGTTAATATACAATTGCACTTGCTGAATACTTCCATGGCTTTATAACCACTTTATAGATGCTCGGATGTAGCATCATCTCCTCCTTCCCTCCCCCTAACAGATAGGGTCTATGCTCCATAGAAACACACGTACACCCTTAAGACTGGGTGGACGTCTATTACAAAGATTTTCTGCTTGGTTTTAATCCAAAAAGAGCTGGTATCGAGCTGGTACTTTTTAATTAAAGCCTCCTTCGCTCAGCTCTTTTGTGTCTTGTGGAGCATCTATCAATTCGGAGGAGTCACCGCAGGATGCCCCCGGTGGCAGGAGGCTACTTTGTCCCCTCCCCCAACCCCAGACACTGTTGTTGGTTGGTTTGTTTTTTTTTTTCCTCCTTCTATCCCCTCCTCCCCCCCCCCCCCCCAACTTCATTAACTAAATGCACTGAATAAACCTTAACATCCCAGCTAAATCCTATTGGCCCTGGATTTGCTGCTTAATGCTAAAACCCAAGCGACCCATTTTTCTCCTGTTGATACTTCTATTGCTGATGGCAGCCAGCAGAGAAAAATACCCAACCTTAAAATGTTTCAGTGTGAGGAACAAAACCCAGAGAACTCATCGCTCACCCTCGCTGCCGCTCATGAACTTTACGTAAGCTCCACTTGGTGTGTCAAAGCCTCCCGCGCCTTTGTGCTTCGCAGGCAACGCCGTGAATCTGTTGCTTAGCAAACGAACGCAACAAAGCGCATCTGTTATTAAAAGTGCAACAAGGCTTCTTTTAAAGAAGAACGGTGTTCCAAAGTCTGTGAGAACGTATTTCTGTGCGTGGTACGGTCCCCAGTCATGGTGTTGCTATAAAGGTCAGAAGACCCCACTAACTGAAAGAAAAAACTTTGGGAAAGACTAACAGCGAGTGTAAACAGTTTCAGTTCTGAGTTCTCATCCTTAGGTTTTCCTGTAAGGTGTTAACAGCTTGCCTCCCCAGTTTCACATACACAACAAAACAGGCTCCATACTGTTCAGCATCGCCCTCCCAGCCAGCCCTCCTGCCATAATGGCTGTTTCTAACCTCATGGCAGTTCAGCTACCCAACACCTTCCTTGGTCTGTGAGGAAGACAGAAAGAGTCTGTTACTAATGCAGAGTGGAGGAAGAGTGGGAATGCTGATTGTCACTTCCCAGCTTTCGGCTCTTTTTCCATGGCACCAACATTGGGTTACCCATCCAGGCAAAAAATCTCCCCATGGCCGCATTCAAGAACTCCGGCACTCCTGACTTCTCCTGGAGCAACCAGCCTGCCTTTACTCCTTGTGCCTTCAGACCTCCAGCCTTTCTGCCCTTCTCAGTCAATCACCTCAACGACCACCGCGTGCTTTTCCAAGGCATCTGCCACTTCAAAACCCTCCTCTCCTGCAAACAGCTCTTTCACCCTTCCACTGTTCACCCCTGTGGCTGCAGCCACATCCCCTGTTAGCTTTGTGAGCTTCTCCACAACTTTCTGCCACAGTGATACACCCTTGCCCTGTTGCAGTGTCCCTTTGCCATTGACCCTGCCCAACATGCTTGACGGCCACCTCCCAGCCGTCCTGAGCTGGAGGGATGGGTCATCCCTTGCTCCCCTGTGTCCTGTCCCACTTCCCCAGCACAGAGCATGATGAGGGGTGCAAATAAGCACGCTTCAGGACAGCCTCTGACTCTGCGATGGCTTTGTGGCCAGCTGCTTCACCACTGAGTGCTGTCCTCACAGATTAGAGAAGTCGCTTCCCACATTTTCAGTAATCTGCTGGAGAAGGCTATTCCAGTTTGCTCCAGAGTATCCAACACCACAGCAGTCCTTGGATTTGGCTTATATTTTTAATACCACATCTGGCTTTGCATTAGTAACAGACCTCGATGCTCCACAATACTGAGGCCGGTTTCTGCGGAGAGCCGCATCCTGAAGCGCCTACCCTTGTGCGCATCCAGCCCCGCGCCCGGCAGATCCCTGTAGCATTCAGAGGCTGCAAAGCCGGAAAGGAAACAGCGAGCCTGGACAGCTGGCAGAAATTCAGTTATCCTGAGGAAAAATTGTATTTGCAAAGTACCTAAAAGCAATTCCGATCTAGCGCTGAAGATACACAGCACAGGTTGCTCATTAAGGCTGTTAGTCCGCCATCCGCCATGAGAAGGCTTTCAAGTAAAAGCGCTCCCTGACTGGCTGCGTGCTTGCGTTAATGTATTTCTTACCAATACCTCTAATGGAGAGCTTATCGTATTGCTAGATGCTCTGAAGTAATAAGGAAAATATATTGCACCATGTAAGAATAAAATTAATCTATCCGTGTCAGTACGGCTTACCGCACCGCACACGTTCTACGGATGCCTTTAAATACGGTCCTTGAAGGATGCAATGGCAACTGTCTCCAATATTACAGAAATACTCAATCCAGCCTAAATTGAAGACCAAGAGCGATAAGGAGCAGAACCAGTAAAACAAACAGTTATATCCTTGAGGACTTGTTTTGGCAGCATGGATACAGATGAGAGGCAGAAAGGGTGGAAGGTCTGTTGTAAGAAGCCAGCTATTTCAGATCATACGGAATATAAAAATAAAAAATAGTTATAGATAAAGAAGGTAATACCCACACGATCAAGTTTTTCCTTTTCTTGAATACAATGAGTAGAAGATGAGATAAATGAGGTTTTTGAGTAGGCAAGACCCAGCTTTTCAGTTTAATTTATGTTTATAAACTCTTGTGTGATTTTAGCATGGCCGATTCCTGGATTCCATTTTGAACAATCCTCGGTGATAGTTCATGAGCTTTGCACCAAGATTTTTTTTTATGGATATGTGTTGGACAAATGGATTCCCAGCTGCTCAACTCCATTTATGTTTCCTATTTTTCTACTTCCAAAACTGTATATAAAGAAACAAACAATACTGACTGCTAGACTAGATGGTACACACACTTCACCAGCAATTTATTTATTTATTTTTAAAATATTTCAAGACAGACACACAGAGCAATTTCTAGTCATAACTGCATTTTGCTGTCTATAACTGACACAAGAGCTGCTAAAATACAGTCAGGTAGTATGCGTTAACTCAGCATTTATTTTCCTAATAGTACTAGTAGAGTTATAAGAAACAAATACAAGTTGCACGCTGAAGATAACCCTATCCAGTGTAACAGGACATTCTAGCAGAAGTATCCAAGAGGCGAAAGCACAGCTCTTGACGCAGTCACACAACTTCTTGCATCTTTACAAACAATAATGTTATTAATAATAATGATAAAAAAATAATAACAGAGAGGCACAAAGTCCAGAATCCTCTCTCACTGCAGCTGTCACAAAGCTACCGTGTATTCCCCAGCCTTTCTTTAAGAGATGCACGCACTGGAGTCCGCTTTCCCCCCACCGCACACCGCGCAGAGCGGCGACGCTTCAGCTCTTTACATTGGCAATTAAAACCAACCGACCAACCAAAAGTTCTCCAGAAACTTTAAAAGCTAAATAAAAGGAAACAGCATCCAGTGCCAACACACCCCAAACACGGGACGTTATCCCCTCTCCCTAACTTTTGTCAGCGATGCAGGGTTAGCAGCACATCAGAAACTTCTCAGTCTCGGGTCTTTCCAACCCCCCTCCTCCCGCTGCCCCTGCGCTTTGCCTTGGCCTTTCCCCATTTCGCCTTAAACACACGGGAAACTACTAAGCGGGGGACACACGCATCTCTGCCCCCCACCCCCCCCCAGTCTCCAGATGATATTATCGCGCTTAAGCCCCGGTTCGGGCGGGGTTACTCACCCCGGGGGAGGCAGCGGAACCCCAGCCGCAGCCCCTAGCAGCGGCCGGAGCGCGGGTGAGCGGCCAGCCGCATCCCCGCACAAATCACTTCCACGCCAACTTGTTGGCTTCCATCTTTTAACGACTTTGCCCACCGCAGCCTGTCCCGGGCAGGCAGAGGGGAGAAACTCAGCCCTTCAGCCGCCCGCAAAAGCAGCGCGCTCGGCTCCCGTACGCTTCAAAACAAAGCGGAGACCCCTCACCCCCGCCCCTCCCGCACGCAGCACCCCCCTCCTCGGCCGCGCTACACCACCAGAAAGCGGGAGAGGGTTTCTCCTTGGCGGGGGGGGGGGGGGGGGGGGTGTCCCTCCCCTCTCGCATCCCGGCGCGGGGCAGCGGTACCCACCTGCTGAGCGGGTCCCCGCGCCCGGCCGGAGCCCCGCGCCGCTCCTTTCCTGACGGGGGTCGCAGCTCCCTCCGCGCCGCCCTGCGCGGGGCTGCAGCCAGCCGGCTCCCTCCGTGCTGCCCGGGCGCGGACAGATGGCCGGGAGCCCTGAGCCCAAACAGACTGAAGCAAACCGGGGCTACTTTTTTTTTCTTTTTTCCTCTCCTTCCCCTTCCCCCCCCTCCCCCTCCTTTTTCCTTTTCTTTTTTTTCTTTCTTCCTTCCCCTTTCCTCCCGTCTCCCCGTTTTTCCTCCCTCCCTTCCTCCCCTGGCTTAGCCCTTAGCAGATAAGCCCGAGTCAGCCAGAGTGCGCTCACAACACCCCCTCCACCAATCATTGCAATTAGTGCCACATGAGAGGAGCTTCTGCCCAAAATCTGCTTAAGAAAGGGCCGGAGGGCAGGGCAATCTCCTTTGCTCTACAATGACCAGAAGCCGCTATAAATATCCAAACAAAAGCACTGTCAAGGCCAGGAATGTCATGTCCTAATGTAATAAAAATTATAAAGATCCAATGTATACAGAAGTACAAAGGAGGGAAAACAATTTTCCAAAAGATTAAAAGCAGTCGCCACCTTCCTACCCTCTTCTTGCCCAACGCGAAACCTGGTGACACGTTATCAAAGTTGTATATTACTGGGTGCCAAGCTATTATATTTTCGAGGTCCCGAGCAGCGCGCTCACAATCCCTCTGTGACAGCTGCACACTAATATTTATAGGTACCCAAGTCCATGCATCTTATATAACCAAGTACGGTGACCAGGGCTGGTCAGAGGTGGCCTCCAACCCTACAGATACATCGCATCATGCAAATACCATGCCCCATGACTTCTCAAAGTCAAAACATTAACAAGAACTTCCCAATAAACCAGCAGGTAAATCCATACATTAAAGAAGTACAGTCACATTTGTATCAAACCCAGGGGATTTGATCTAATTGGTTTTAGACACATTTTACACCAGCATATTCCAGCACTGTGGGGAGAAACTCAAGCTGGATATTTCTAACTCTACAGTTGAGTTAGAGATGAAAACAAACAAAAAAAAAAACCCAACAAACCTACCCCAAAAAACCTATCTCAAAGTGCCCTGGATCTATTGGAGTGCCTCCACCAGCATTGTCCAGACCTAGAGCTTGTTCACCCCTGTGCAAACCTCTGGTTTGCAGGGTGCAAGTAGCTGGATGCTCCCTGCTCTGGTGTGGGGAGGGCAGGGCAAGGGAGTGGTTTCGGTCCCTTTTGACTGCTTGCAAACTCTGCAGTGCCTTTGAGATAGTACTTTTCAGCCTGTTGATGGCAGGATGACAACAGCTAGGTTCATCTGAGGGGAAGCTGGTAGTCACCTAATTCCCTCCACAGACGTTCCCGGATATAATTGTTGCAAAGGGAGGGCACTCCACTTATGTCCCTCCAACTCTCGTGTCTCAATGTTTATGTACAAATCTCTGTAAAACTATTAATCCAATTGGCTAACCTCCTGCTTTTTTAGAACTGAGATAAAAGCCGTCTGAAATTATTATCCCCATGTTTCTTCTGTTCAGTTTCCATCAATTCCACAATAAACTTCTCTTCTATGACAAATAAATGTTATTTTTTCTATTTCATTCCCATGCCCTCCTCTGATCATACTTGTTTGTCCCACTGCAGAGCACAGTGCTTTCTCATACTAAACCCATTCACACACAGACTTATCCTCAGAGCACCCTTATCCTCAAAGGATGTCCAGAGATGGTTTCTGCTGGTTTATTAATTCCCTGAATTTAAGGATGTGTGCCCGACATAACAGAGAATGTACTTTCAGAAGATCATCTGAAGAAGCATATTTAAAAGGGAGAATATTTAAGCAAAGTTCATGCAAAGCCCTAATCCAAAAATCACGTGCACGGGCTTGCAAAAACAAAACTGCCTGCAAGATTTCCAGACTTCCTCATTTTAGCAGGGACAGAAATATTCTTTATTTCAACAAAGGGCTTTCAGTAACCTAGAGTGCACAGATGCAGAACAATAACACCAACGCGAATGATACAGACTAAGCATTGTCGGGCCAAAGCCGCTGGCCTGGGGGTAGACAAATCTCCCCCTGAGGATGTGGGAGAGTGAAGCAGAGACCCCCTCTATGTCACTGACAGGGTGGAGGTCCATGTAGCCCAGCACAGGAACCGAAGGCATGGCAGGACGTCCAGCTGTGGTGGCAGGGTATTGGGATTTAGCTAATAAACACTGCCAGCTCCACATTGGGTCCTGCTTTTACTTCAGGCAGGGCCAGGCTGGGTGTCGGCAGCAGCAGTACAGACACACTTTGCATTGCAAAGGAGCAGGCAGGACCTTTGCTGAAGGAAAAAACAAAAACCAAAAAAACCCCAAACCAAACCCAAAACTCCACAACAAAACCCCCTCCAGGTAAGCAGTAAAAGATTTTTAGTATAATGAGCTTACCTGGGGAAAAAAACATGACCTATGACTTAAACAGCTGCATAGCTGTAACTGAGTAACAGGACAGCAAAAACAAGTCACTAACAGAGTGAAATGCAAGATGGTGTGCATGGCTTAAAGATCCAGCCAGGCAGATGCATAAATTGGTAGAACTGAGCCACTGATGTCAGAAGTGAAAGAAAAATATCCTTTCCTCTGAATTTTGGGTGGTTTTTTTTATCTTCCACGTCCTGGATGAACTATCATTACAGAGTTCAAAGAGGGAAAGAAGGTTATAAAAATAAGCAATATGTTCTCGTGTTGCCAAAAGGCCCTGTTTGAGTTGATGTGTCTTGACCTGGTCCTCACTGTTTCGCATGCTGCCTTCCTACACCAGCTTTTCCAACCTATGGATAGAAATGGTGGAGGCATCCTGCAACCTCCCTTGAGGATGCCGAAAACGTATAGAAAACTCCATATGTGGAAGCACGCCTGGCAGAGAGGTCTTCAGAAGAGCTTGAAAGTATTCAGAATGCCAGTTGCTTTACAGATCACAACGCCGTGTCTGATGATAAATCTAAGAGACAGGTGACACAAATCTCCATAAGCAACGTCCCAGAAATAAAATGAATCATGGAAAGATACTGTGTAGTTTTGGAAATGGTTCACTGCAATTATAAACTGGTTGTGAAATATTCCACCAATAGATCAGGGTAGGATGTCTCTTTCTGTAGAGAATTGTGGCTGTTACCTGGAAGTGCTTTAAGTTAACTTTAAATGGAAACCTGGGTCAAATACACTGGGCCCTCCCACAATTTCCTGGAGAAACAAGGCTATATATGGAAAGCTGTCCTCAAGCACTGGTTGAAGTTTTCCCTTAAACACTGTTTTGTTTTACAAGTGAAAACTGATGACACCACCAAATCATCTAGTATTAGTGTCCTTTTCTTTTATGTGTCCCTGCTCTTGGAAAAAAATAATAATGGATTATGCTATTTCTTTGTCTGAATAAAATGTTGCAGTTCCGGAGATAAAGACGTATTCAGCTGAGCAATTAAATAGCCAAATAAATGAATCAGCAGAGCAGAAGTGACAGATTTAATTACTGCTTAGAGCTAGGAAGGGGAACTAATTATGGGGTTCATGAACCACATGCCATTCTTCTCCTTAAGCATGTGCTTCGATTCTTCTGGATCAAGCCCTGCAAATGCAGTAGCACCATGCACCAGGTTTAAAAAAATATAATAATAGAAGAAAAAAAAAAGATATTTGAGATACAGTAATAGTCTAATCTTTGAAGAAAGAATAGTCAATACTCTGTTTTAAAAGCCTATATTCAATCGACTTGATATCATGAGTTAGAGGATCGTTCTTTAAAAAAATAGACACTAAAAATATAGTTTGCCAAAAAAATGAGAGCACGACAAAGTTCACGGGGTGTGAATAAACCAAAGATTGCAACAGAAAGCTGTGGCAATTGAAGCACAGAGCACGCAGATACATCAAGTGTCTAGGGGTCCTATTGATCAGAGAGTACCTGTAGCTGGGAAGCCTGAGAAAGCTGCTGGCCCTGGTTGTCTGCGGCTTTGGTCTATCCACCACAGCAAGCAAAAGACTTCAGAATGACACTTTTGTGGCCACCAGTTGTAAAGCCACCAGCGAAGGAAAAAGCCTGTTCCTCACATTCTGCCTTCTGTCCCATTCCTCTACTTTGCAGTTACTTTACAATCCTATTTTTATTCTTGTTTGGTGAGACTGTTGATGCCAAATATTCAAGATTCACATTAAAATTATGAGCCTTGTTGTATAATCCCACAAGCACAGAATAGGGAAGGGAAGGGAAGGAGAAGGGGAAGAGGGAGGGAAAGGGGAGGGAAGGGAAAGGAGCAGAAGAGGGGGAGGGGCAGGAGAAAAGGAAAGGAAAATGGAAAGGACCAAGCTATTATTAAAAAAACCCAAAAAAGAATGAATGGAGGTAAGAGATCAAAAGTCTTCTATTAAAGGCCAGTGGTTTTCTAATATTAAAATGTCGATGGGTCATGATGTCTGTTTTAGCATAATTATAAAAATCAACATTTGCCTCTTTTCCTAAAAATACTACAAAGAGATAAATAACTACACAGCTGACCTAATACACTGCTTTGAAAAACAAACCGACCTTCTACTCAACTGACTTTGAACATTTTTAAAAAGCAGAACATGACACAAACAACAAAACATCTTATGTCTGGGAAGAACCTAAACCCACCCCAGCTATAGCCATGTTCTCCTGCCGTGCCACCAGTAATTTTGTCAGAATGAAAGTAATTGTGTCCAAACCCAGAGATGTAGACTGATCCCTGGGAAGGCTCACTGGGCAATCACAAACACTATCATCATCATAGATTACAACAGCAGCTCTTCTTGGCTGAATATCTGTTTTCTGAAGGCAGCCCAAACCAAGGTCTATCGCATCAATAAAGTCCAGAATGAACTCTATCTTGAAAATCAGTGTCTGGGCTTCTGTATCAGGGAGACAGTATCTGCAGGAAAACAGGAGCACTGTGTATCCAAGATAAGGTTAAAAAAAAAATCTTTTTTTTTTTTTCTTTTAGAATGGAATCATGGTATACCTCTATAAAAGCATCATCCCTTGCCTGGAATTCCAGTGCTGTTAGATCAGAAGAAAATGCACTTTGTACCTAGACACACAGCAAAGTAGAGAGGAGCTGATCTTCAAAGAAGACACTGTATATACATTACGTACGAGTTGCATTAGAACTCATACAATGTGAATTTGACAGCATCAGTTGCCTGTGTTAATAAAGCATGATGTCTGTGGAAAGTCACTGAGGTACCAGTGATTGTGAACCTTGCAGAACACATGCACAATTGATACCTCATAATAGGGATATTATGATTGTATAAATAATCTCAATGGAGTGTGAGGAGATGAAGAGGATGCCATGGGCAGGGGCAGCTAGTCAGCAGACTGCTGAAGGACAAAGGGAGAATATACGCTCGGTGCACAACACTTCTGATCTCAGGAGGCAAAATCAGCTGTATTTATCTGACAATCCCTGCCAGGCTCACATGGAAATGACATTTAAGTATCTGAGGAGTCCCTCTCAAGACAGGACATAAACAGCATTTGCATTTACATCCAAAAGCACAGCCCCAAAGGAATATGGAGTGTTTGGATGCAGAAGTCACACTGAAGTGAGCTTGCCACCTGGGAGGAAGGCTGGCTCTGTGAATCCACCGTCCTCTGCTCTCACTGCAGGGCAATGCAAAAGAAATCCCTCATGGGATACTTGGAACAGGAGTCATGGTTAAGTATAGACCAGAAGAGAATTTGTCATTGTTTTATTTATACCCTTTTGCTCTCAGACTTGCAGTTGGATGTCTGCCCTTAAGTCTTGCTTAACATAATTCTGCGGTGTTTCACCACCCAGCCAGCCTGGTGCAGTGGAAGGACAAGCTGAAACAGAGTGAAACTGGTCACTTCTGAGAAAAAAAACTAAAACAAAGACACAGGGTGACTTGAGAGCTGGGTGTCTCTTCCAGCATTTCCTTCCTATTTTCACAGGGTGGCTGGGAGATGGACTGGAAGGAAGGATTTTACCATCAGGGGAAGGATTAGCCCTGACAGGCATGAACTAACTCCTGTCCTGCAAGGAGCAGATGGCAAAGCAATACTCCATGGTTCTGGGTGAGCCCTGGGTTTCCAAACAGGCTCTAACTCCCTGTTTGGTTGTTACAGGGGAGGTAGAAGGTAGTTCTTCACTGCCATGGGGAGTGCGCTGGTTTGTCAGATCCACCCTTGGGGAAGTTTGCTTGTGGAGATTTACAAAGGAGTTGCCTATGTATGCCAGTGGGTGGAAGAGGAGTTGCTAGTTGAGTGGTACAAAGAAGAAATTACTGTGTTTTTACACAAAGCCCAAATAACATTTATGCACTACTAATCACAGAACTATAAATAATTTAAAATCACCCTGTTTTCTTTTTTTAAACCTCAAAGAAGTGATTTATTTTGAGTGCCCAATTGCATTTTCCTAGTAGTTCATCAAAGACATCCAGTCTTCACTGAGAAATAATACAAAAAATGACCAAGTCCCTTCACAATAATGACAACTAAAATAATGGGATCCATTGTCCAACCCAAAAGCTGAATTAGGCATCCAGCTGTGATGCCCAATGGGTTTTCACCAAGGATGCCTGCATACAAATGTCAGAGCTTGCTTACTGTTGGAGTTTTATCTGAGAAAAAACAGAAATGTGCCAGAAATGGGGGTAGCAAGCAGGCGTGTGAATTGCCTAGTGAGCAGACCTGTAAGACTGAGCCTGGCAAAACTTTCTCCTAGTGCAAGGGTATACCAAAGAGGAAGCAACCAAAAGAAATATGAAATAAAGAGTAAGAAATCTAATCCTCATGAGCCTCACAAGTACAACTCTGGGCCCAAGACAGATGACAAAATGGGGGATTATAATATGGCTCTCTGTGACACTTTTGAACAACTAAAATAAAAAGCTTTGGAAAACCAGACAAGAAGTTATGTTGTAAAATTCTGACACTTTGAAAAACATTGACAGCAACGTAAGGGAATATCACAACCACAGGCTGGACCAAGGCAACAATCCACAGATCTATAGGAATAGTTCAGTTCCATCATTTAAGGTCTGAGGTTTGCTTGCCTGGAGGAACAAAGCTCCAAGGTGGAAAACCAGTCAGCCAGTTGCAGAACAGTCTTGGGAAGTTCCACACCTAGACTCTGAATTTGGGTACTGAACTGTGTCAGAACATGTAGAAATCACCAAGCTAAGAATCCTGAAAACACAGAGAAGTTGGACAGTTGAACTCGAACCACCTTTGTGGTTCAAATCTCAAATGCAGGCAGCAGTGACGGAACCCATCCAGCCTGAATGAAAAGGTTTTTAAACACTAACCTGTTGAATTCCCAGCACAGAACCTAGAGAGCCAGGAGTGCAGAATGAAATGCTGAAAATGTCATCTGCATTTTGGAACGAGTAGAACAGTACCTACAACATTTAGATCAAGGACGGTCCCTGAATTTCCAGATACGAGCAATGGCATGTTTATTCCTCGTTTAAGACTATAAACATTTCCCCTGCCTCTTATTCTGCAGCCACCACGAGACTTTTCAGCAATGGCTCAGACAAAACTGACAGTCAGTCCTCCTGAAATAGCAGATGGGACGGGGCCACTCCTGCCTGCCACAGGAAAGTGGGGAATTGCAAAGGAGAGATCTAGAGGATCCACGCTGCTAATCTGGCTGCCTCCAGGGACTGATACCAGCCAGCTATCACAGCTGCCGTCACTGGGCATTCTACCAATAGTTTCCACTCCTACTTTAGGGGCAGCAGCAGTTTCAGACAACCTGTTTTTCCCAGTCCTATTATGGACAAAATTAGCCAGGGGATGTTAAGGGACATGCACTTTGTCTTCCCAGCTGCCTGCTACCTTAATGCATTTTCTGCTTTGCCTATGCTCACAGACAGTCCGGTTGGCTGCTGGAAGCTGAGGACTCAATTTACCTTTGCTTCTTCTGCATTCTCATAAGATTCAGCCAAGACCGTGGCCACCAGCAGCATCTTATAATTTTTCTGAGAGTCAGGTGCCTTGACCTTAAATGTGTGACAACCACCTTATCCAAGTCGTAATTCTTTTCCCAGGGCATCAGTAGAACGGGCATTCTCAAAAAAGAAAATAGTTCACCTGTAACAATCAAGAATTTTTTTAACATGTCCACATAGTGTGCTTCAAGTTCTTCATGAAAGGGTGCAGTGAAATGCTTAATGTAAAAGCTACTTGGAGATATTTCAATACGCTGGTACAACGTAAGCGTTACTGTTCTGCCTTGACTAGTTTGATCAGGAAACTACTGAAGAGCTGTAGAGTAAACAATAGATTTAAAAACAGGAACAGCTTTGAAGTGTGTATTGGCAGTTTCTCATTGTAGGTAACATCAGAACACACGTTGCATCAATATTGGCAGATGACACTGAAGTTTCAGTAAATATTAGTGTTGTGAGCTAGAGTTTTGAAAGCAGGTATATTTGTTACAGCTTTTCTGACTGATCATAACGCTGATGGCCAAGTGCACTAGCATAGCAACAACAGAAAAAAATGCAGAAGAGTAATTTTCTTCAATGTAAAATAATACCTTGCAATACCATAATGACTTTTCATATCCGATTTCCTATCCAACTTCATTCCATTTTTCTTTTTTTTTTTAAATTCAGTGATGCTCACCAAGTTCAGAGCCCTTTTCCACCTGCAGATTTCCGCTGTGCTCTCTTGAAATTCACTTTGTCTTTCAGTGCCTTAGCTCCATGGACATAAAGTGATAACCTTTTCCTACCTAGCCGAGCTGCTATTAGCACAGCCCATTTAGATTCTGCAGGGTTGCAGCATTGTGGGTGAAAAATTATTTATCTTTGTACCTTTCCACGTGTACATTTTCTACTGAGCTTTTTAATAAAAATATCCAAATTTGTCTCTTGAACATTTGCTTTTTCATTTTCTTTTGTAACTTCCATCATGTTGTTTTTGTTTGTATTGTGTTGTCTCCTGGTACAGTCTTCTTCCTCCTTCTGGTGCTTTTCTGTGTCACATAACCGTCAAGAGGTTTCTCCCCATACTCGTTTTCTCCACTGTTTCAGGCTTCTTAGTTCTCCTATATTGCCAATCTCTCTAGACTGAGAATAGATAACTATTCCCAAACTTATTCACATCTTTGTATCTCCTTTCTTATTGCTTGCTCTCAGCTGTTCCTTTCCCATTGGTGTACCATCCAGAAGGAATTTTCTCCCTTTACAGGGGTGGGGGAGAAGGAAAACCCTGCACCAGCAAGCATTCATTGACGAGGAGGTAGGAAATTAGAAAGAGTGACTGATCAGAGCACTTTTATTCAGGATACATGTAGGCCTTCAGCTATGTGCAACACACCTCAAAGAAAGAGATAATGAGTGCTTCAGGGCAGGGATCGTGTCTGCCTGAAACAAGCATTTCTGCAGTGCTCAGTGCAAGAAAGCTGCTAACCTTGCAGAGGCCTTGGAGTTGCTACAGCTCAAACCCCAGGAGGTTTTACAGGTTAAATCTTGCGTCTTGGGCTCAACTGGGAAACCAAATGAAAGCTTCTGCATGTTACGGAAGGTTTGTGGGCTGATCACAGCCCAGGAGATGATTGCTCCCATCCACTTATTCCCCTGTCCTGTGCAGTGGGCTTCAAGCATGCAAGTCAGAAAGCAACCAGCACAGTTGTTTGCCTTCGTTTAACTCATTTGGAGGTTCTAGATCTGTCCTCGTAAAAAGAAGTTAAAAGTCTTGGTAAGCCTAGTTGAAAAATGATGCTTATGACTGCAACTTGACCTTTCAAAGAAGAACTCAGAAAACAGCTGAACTCCTAAAGTAAGATAAGATACGTTATTTTACATGTATAGTGTAAAATAATGTGATTTGTATATTTCCTTCCTTTTCAGGGGTGGTAAGTGCATTTTTAAAGTTTGGTAATTGCTCAGTTCCAAAAGGTAAGATATCTCCTCCCTGCAAAGCTAGAGAAATGTTAAAGTTGGTGATATGTTGCTGGAAAGCCTCACCTTGTTGGGACTCAGAACAGGCCCACCATTTTTGTGCAGAGCAGGAGACCCAGGGAGAAATCAGCACCTCCTGTCCTGAAGCGGCTCGTGAGCAAAAGGTCACAGGGCTCAATCCTACAAAGCACTGACATAACCTGGCACCATACTTCCCTGCTTCAGGCCACAGTGCTTGACCACTGCCAGGAGATACCCAGGAATCCTGCCTGTATGCACCTGCCAGTTTACAAGAGTCTGAACCTGCCATTAGGAGTCTGATGATGAATGAGGAAATTGAGGCAGCCGCCTAAGGATGAAATTCACCTCTGGTTTGGGGGATCTGATCACTATTCAAGTCTCATCAAAGTGTCTGGAAACTTTGCTGTCTCAGTCTTTGTACATCCATAGCTAAACCTCTGTCTATACTTGGGTGTAATTTTCAGAAAATGGAATTTATTCTTAGGACTCACCACACAGATTTTTAGTGGAAGCGCCAAAACCTTTAATATTTCAGAAGTCATTATTTTAGTATGATCACTGTTTCATTTGTCTGTGTAACTTTTTCCTACCTGTTCTTTCCTCCCACTACTCTTTCTTTCCTATCCATGCATGCTCACACCAACCCTTCCTGTCTGTTAGCCATTTTTGCAAATGGTGTCTTTTTGGGGTTCCCCCCCCTCCGCCCCAGTTTGAATTTTGTGAGCATTGCCTCCATGTTTTAGTTCCTTTTCTGAGGGGAGATGAAAGCGAGAGAAAGCAATTCAGGAAAAACCCAGTAATTACTTTATAACTTCAACTGCCCAACAAATGCCAGGTCATGTGTGTGGGGGGGGAAGGCAGGGAAGACGGAAAGAGAAATTCCCTAGAGCTGTCTGTTTTTTCTAGCACATTTCAATACACAGCACGGTAAAGGAGATTACTGGAAGTTCTTCTGAAAGTGGAAGTCATTTCCCAACTAGAAAAATAGGAAGGAATATCAATGCTGGCAAGTTAAATTTAATAAGCTCTGCCAAAAAAAGATTTTGAAGAGCAATTTGCTAAAGGCATAAAACCAATAATAAAATGTTTTTTAAGCACATCAGGAACAGGAAGTCTGCCAGAAAGTCTGCAGGGCTGACAAGTAATTGGGGTATAAAAGGGGAGCTCAAATAAGATCAGACTATATACCAGCAAAGTGAAAAGAATTCTTCCTTTACGTAGGTGTTCACCGTGGAAGAGCTTTTGGAGGTTCCCAGGCCAAACCCTTTCTTTACAGGGAAGAAACCCTTAAAACTGGTTAGGCAGTAGGAAACGGGGAGTAGAAGTATATGGTCGCTTGTCACAATGCAGAAAGATTTCTAGTGGATCAAGGCAGGGAAATCCACTGTTCAACACAGTTGTTGGCAATGTGGATAAGGCTGAAGAGTGAGGTGACAGTAACACTGGATTATTTAGCTTAGTAAAACCGAAAGATGACTGAAAAATCGCGGAAAGACTGTGGTAGGTGGTAAAAATGCTGATGAAATGCAATGCTGATAAATGTGGAATCTGGAATAAAAACAGAGTTCTTTGTTAGATGAGCTCTAAATTAGCTGTTATCATTCTGAAATAGAGCTGGCCACACCAGAGAAACCACACACCCTTCTATGGAAACATTGGGCCAAACCAAATGGAATATTGTGAATTATTAGGAAGATGAAATGTAAGTGAGTGATGCTATTGCAACTGAGAAAATGTGCTGTATCTTCTAAGCCCCAAGGGACTCACTTGAAGTAAAAAACATATAGTCAAAGATGATAAGCAAGATAATTGAAGGTAAGGGACAGTATCTGTGTGAGGACCAATAAGTAGGCTGGGGGTAACAATAAGTAAGATGGGGGTAACTGGGCATAAGATGTAGCTCAGAAGAACGCGACCAACCTCATAATATCATGTGCTGCACTGCGAAGGGTAAAACAGGAAAGGATATTCACCCCTACTAGTAATACAAGAAGGAAAGAGGAGGAAATGAAATGTTGGGAGTGTCAGATTAAAGCCTGAAAACCAGAAAATACTTCTTTACAGAATGGGTAATTAAGTAATGGAATAATGAGCTCTCTGAGCCTGGCTATTCACCTGGCACAGTCAGAAGCTCTGGTTTTCACCAAAACCATGAGTTTCTTTTACTCAGTAATACAGGTTTTCCCCAGAGGAGTTCTGGGACAAAAGAGGGAGGGTAGAGCCTTGACTTCTTGAGAAAAATCCCTTCTGTTCACAGATCTATTGGACAGCAGAGTACCCTATTTTTTACCAAGCTTTGATACACTGGTAGGGAATGATTTTGAAGAAGAAATCATTGCCCATGTTCCAGAACGAGCCAGCAAAGTCCACAACACTTCTTTCCCTTCATTCCCCTGACCTCCAAGGCCTATCAGATTTATTCTCTAAGCAAAAGAATATTTGGAAATATTGAGAAAACTGGTGAGGAAAGTGGTTGGCATTTTAAACAGAAATAAGCAAGACAGAAAAATATTAAAATATATTAAAGTTGGATGTATCCAGGCTAGTAAATCACCCAAATTGACCTATTTTTACCTTGTATTTGTTTACAAGGTTTGCAGAACTCTTCATTTTTATGGATTAAATATGCTTCAATGATGTTTTTGTTCTATTTAGCAAAAGCCCACAATTCATTCTGGCAGCCTGTATATATGACCACTCCTACAATATTTCCTAGCAGCAATGACTTAGATTTTGTTAATAATAATAATAATGATCTGCATTTTCACTGTCTCTTCCTTCAAACTACAAAGTGCCCCAGGAATATTATTTAAATCCTTAAAGCAGCCATTTAAGAAAGCAAAACCAAATTTTGTGAATTATCAGGTTGGAAGGGATCTTCAGGGCTCATCTGAGCCCACTCAAGCAAGATCAGCTTTGAAGTTACATCCAAGTTCAAAGGTCGCTCAGAGGTTTTCTCAGTTAACTTTGTCATATCTCCAAGAACAGAGATACCACAGACTATCCAGGTACCTGTATCACATTTGATGTCCCCTCAATGCAGCAAACAGTTTTCTGAGACTTAGGCAAAATTTCCAGTGTTGCAATTTCTGCCTACTCCCTCTTGTCCTATCATGGATGGTGCAATGCTTCGAAGAGTCTGGTTTCGTCTTCCCTGTACACAGCCAGTAGGTCATTTAAAACAATTAGATCCCCCTGCATTCTCATCTTCAGGCTCAACAAACCCAGTTTTGTCAGCTTCCTCTCATATATCCTGTGCTCCAGCTACTTGGAGCTCCACATATGTCAATACCCATCTTGTACAGGAGAATCTAAAACAGGACATAGTCTTCCAGGCAGGGTCTCACGTGTTCCAAGCAGAGGGCAAGAATCACTTCCCTCAATCTGCTGGCTTTACTCTTCCTAGTACAGCCCAGGATGTGGCTGACCTTCAGTATGCTCTGCTAACTCATGTTGGAGTTGCTGTCTGCTGGGATATCAGGATTTTTTGTGTAAAAAAGGTTTGGAGCCAGTTGTTGCCCTCCCTGTTGTGCTGCATTAGCCTGTTCAGTCTTGGATTCAGGAATTTGCATTTGTCTGTGCTGAACTTCCAAAAGCTTCTGCCAGATTACTTCTCCAGCTTGTTGGGAGTCCTCTGAATGACAGCCCTGACCACCAGCATAGTAATTACTCTCCAAATTACGCACCATCTGTGAACTTACTGAGAGTAAATTTCATCTCATTGTCAAGGTGAATGAATGAATGCATGCATCAGTTGGACTTTGTACAACTGATCACAACTACTGGAGACTGATAGTATGGCCAGTAGTCCATGCACTTTGTAGTTCACTTCTTAAATCCACATCTCACCAATCTGGCTGCAGAGACATGTAACAAGCCTTGTGGAAATAAAGGTAAATAACCACTGCTCTTCCTTTACCCACTATATTAGCCATTGCCTCAGAGCAAGCTCCAGATTGCTCAGCCACAACTTGCCATTTGTGAATCCGTGCATTCTGGACATGGTTTCCAGAAGAGTTTTCTCCAGAATCTTCCTGGTGACTGAAGGGAGTTTTATGAGCAGATGGTTCCCTAGATTTTCATTCCTACTCATTCTGAAGGTGCATGTGACACGTGCCTTTTCCCAGACCTCAGGAAGCTCTCCTGATCCCTTCTTTTTTGAAGAAGATGCAAAGCAATAGCCTTAGTCAGCTCCCTCCATGTCCTGCGTCCATCCTCTCTTGTTCAATGGACTTGTGTGTATTCAGTTTGCTTATTTGGTAACTAACTCAGTCTTCCCAGATCCTGCCTGTGATACCTGAGGACAAAACTTGCAAATAAAGATAAAACAGGGAAGATGCTGAGTTTCACAGCCTGTGTGCTTTGTTAGGAAGTCTGCTGCCTCATTTTGCAGCCATGTCTTCTTTTGGCCTCCTTTCACTGCTACCTTTAGAAGTTCTTCCCATTCCTCACTAATTTCAAATCTGGCTGAACTCTGGCTTCCCTAATTCCCTTCCTGCATGGACAGACAATGGTCTGCACTGCTCCCAAGTAGCCCTCCTTCATGTCTCCTGTACTCTCTTAGTACTGGATCCCAGACTGCGGCTCCCTGACAGAGCTATTCTGTGACTGCTTGGGCTGTGGACCTGGCTGATCCCAGATCTGAGGAGGTCATCCTCAGACAGCAGCAGCTCAGGGTTCCTCGGAGTGCCCTCAGGGTCCCCTTGCCCTTCAGGGCAGTCTCCCATGGGAACCTGCCAAACTGTTCACAGAATGAGTTGTTGAACCCTCTATTTTCTGAAAAATTCCCATTTCTGAAAAAATTCCCATTTTTGCTCAGAATATTTGTTCATTTCAGAAAAAAGATCTGTAAAAAAGGAAGTTTAAGTGTAAAAAAAAAGATTTAAAAGGAAACTTTTTTCTCTATCAATGTCAATTTAGATGCATCTGAATTTTTAAAAGGACTAAATTGTGTTCATTGACTAAGCTGAAATATAAATTAATGGACTAATGATGCCTAATGATTATTGGCTATAAATACCATAAATAATTTTAAATACTAATTTGCAAATAATGATCCATGGCTAAGACTGACAATATGGCTGGAAAATAAAAGCAAGAGAGATTACAAAAAACCCCCTCCCAACTCAGCATCTCAGAAATTTTGCTTGCTACCTGCCAACATCACTTTTCAGCAGACCTAGTCCTGCCCCTTTGCATCTCACAGCTCTGCATAATTTAAACATTCCATAATCACGTTTTCAGTCCTAAATCATGTGCCTGTGAGATGTCCAATTACTGTTTCTTTCATTTGATTCACAAAAGACAAGCAAAAGGGAGAATACTGGGTTTTTTACTCCACCTGTTATGCTAAGAGAAGCCAAATGGGTGGTTGACAGGTAAAGATATAAATTATGAACCCCGAAATTAAAACACTACTGGAATTAAATTCGCATACGTTTGTGAGAGTTTGGGCAAGTTCCAGAAACTGACAGCATTTTGCTTTTTCTTTGACACGTATAGTATGCTCAAAAAGCCTCCATTAAAATGCTATGTAATTAACTTAGGATACAAGGGATAATACGGTGAACAGAACAACAAAGATAATTTGTCACCGGGATTTTCATTTAAAACCTCAGTATTATAGGAATTAATTTCGGCGGCACTTTGCCCTGATTACTGCCTGTCAGATAGTGTACGGGGACCGAACGGAATTATTTGCTTGGGGAGTGTTTGCAGAATCTTGTCCTACATCAGCTTTGTGAAGGCAAGTGGTTTATCTACACTGGCTGTAATTCATCAACTGCATTTTAGTATTGCAAAACCTGAAGATTCTGCTCTGATTTTAACTTCACCTAACATTATTGTTTCCTAGTAAACATTACACTGATAGTAGATATACATGTTGCAACCTCTGCCTTGGACACGGGGAAAGAACAATGTGCTTTAAAATCACACCAGCCATCGACTAGGTACTTTTTTCTCCAGAACCTCATAGTTGTTTGCTGCATGGTGTTACATCACACAGGCACAGGAACACTACTGGCAACAGAAAGGAGAGAACCAAGTCTGATTTGAGACTCTGAATTGACCTGTCACCTGCACAGCATTAGGGAAGCATTCTTATCCAGCCTTCACATTTTTATTTCTTCAAAACGTTCCCCTTGTGAATCAGACCGCTTTGGAGTCTGCAACTTGTTTTAAAGTAATAACTAAACACTAATCCACTACCATGTTAAAGTGGCACTTGAGAATCTGGCAGCACCACTTTAAATTATCTCTTAGCCTACTGATGCTTCTCTTGGTTTCTCTCCTGTGTTTCCACACATAGGTAGTGAACAAAATTATTTGAACTAACCTTTGCCTGTACTTTACTTCACACAATATTTCCTGCATGAAGAGCAAAGGATGCGACACGTGTAGTTTACAGTAAAGAAACCTGTAATTCAACATGCAATCCAAATACCAGTTTCTATAATATTTTTTCCTTCAAATTATCAAACGATATTTTTAGAAACCACCTCACCTCAAAGCTGGGAGTGTCGTCGAGGAATACAGACTGTATTACAGAAATTACTTCGGCCACTTCTGGCCAAGGCAATGCAGGAGTTCACTGTCACACATGGGGACAGGTTGGGGGTAGTAGAGGGAGAAATCAAATTCACCCCTGTGTACAGAAGATACACAACATTGCTGAGGAAACAACAAGCTGCAATACTGGTTCTGGCTGAGATGGAATTACTGTTCCCCACTGCAGCCCTCACAGCGCTGAGCTATGTGCTGGCAGCCAGCAAGGTGTGGGTATCACACCAGGGGTTTGGATACTGCTGAGTAGCACTGGCACAGCACTGAAGCTGTCTCTCTCCAGCATCTCCCACCCCTCAGCAGCAGGTGAGCAAGATCTTGAGAGGGGACACAGGCAGAACAGCTGACCCAGACTGATCAAAGGGATATTCCAGAGGTTCCATAACATATGATGTCTGATCAGCAATGAAAGCTGAGAAACAGGGGGAGGAAGTGGGGGCATTTGTTATTTTTGACATTTGACTTGTGGAGCAACTGTGACGCATACTGAAGCTCTGCTTCCCAGAAAGTGGTTGGACATTGCCTGTTAATGGGAAGTTAAGAATAAATAATTTGGGTTTGGGGTTGGTTTATTTTTCTTTGCTTCTGCCCTTGGACTTTTGCTTTATTAAGCTGCCTTTCTCTTGACCCATGTGTTTGTTTTTCATCTTATTTTTATACTTGCTCTGACCTGCTGAGGAGGGGAGTGATAGGGTGGTTTGGTGTGCATGTGGTGTGAAGGTCAACCCACCACAGTACAGTATCTTAATAACATGTTAAGTGAGCACAGGATGTTGCCTAGAGATCTTTTTGCTCATTGGCAAATTCACTTGACTGAAGAGTGTCTGTGGTGCACAAAGCTGTCTTTAAGGCACATAGGCAAAGTACCTTTTATAGCTTAAAAATTATTAGGGGATCAAGATATGCCTAGTTCCTTGATCTGCTATTGTGGCTAAAACCAAAGGACTAAGCTTTTGATTCTCCCTATTTGAGTGGGGAAAATTAAAGTGTTTGGGGCAGTATCCTGATCCTTAGGCAGTATTTCAAACAAAAGGATAGCCTTCTTTAGCATCATGCTTTAGAAGTTGTGTTGTTTCATGGATTTTTCATCAATTTCCAGCTTTCCTAAGAGCTGTCTCAATATGCTACAGGTATTGGGTTCAAACCTGCTTTGCTTGCATCTTCTGCCATAATCACATCGTAAGATGACAGATACATTCATCTGGCTGTAAGAGAATGCTTGGAGAAGCCAGGTTAAGAAGATGACTCAGTTGACTTATTTAGATGAAAAATTATTCTTATTATCCATCACATTAAGCCATTTGTTCAATAACAAAATGTGCCATCTCTCATTCTCATTTTTCTATTTCCAGTTTCTTGGCCCTTCTATCATTGTACGTGTCCTTACTCCCAGTCTGTTGATCTTTTTCCCCTTCTTTGCTACTCCTATAGTTGCTCTTTCCTCAACTCCTCTTCAGTCTTTATATACCTTCTCCTATCCTACTTCTACATAAGACTGCCACTCACTCCTCATTTCTCCTTTTCTTTGCATCCAGCCTCCTCCTATTTATGTGCTTCCTTTTTGTGGAGCATATATACATGGCAGGAAACCAGCAACTTACTCATTTTCTGGGACTTCATGTAGAGGAAATTCATGTCATTGCATAGGATCTAAGCCCAGTTGATGGCAATGCCCCATTCACCAGCTGCCCCAGAAGAAAAAGGCCACCACTTCTTTTAAATATACCGCAAGCTACAGAGCAATCTGAGCCAAGAACAGGTCCTGTACAAGGCATGCATGACAATGGCTCCATAGTAAACAGTAGGTTCTGCTCTTCCCTGAAACTCTTCAAGACTGCTGGAGGCGTAAAACAAGTTATGTTGGGTCAAACTTCACAAAAAGTGTTTTTCCCCCCTCCTCTCCCAGTGCTAGATTTGCCTTTTAAATTATTAAAGCTACTCATCAGATTTAGTGCTACTGGGCAAGGCCTGGGGCTTCTGAATACAATGATATCACAGGCATGAAAGCATTTCTTTTCTGCCACAATGGAGCCATAGAATAAAACCTAAAATAAAAAGCAGAAAATCTAGAGATGGAACATTAGATTTTTCTCTTTGATTTTTCTTCTTTAGATGTAAAACCCATTAAATAGGCCAGAGTGTAGGCAACCTCTTATTTAACTAGAATTATGGCAATTGCATCCACTCCACATGGAAACATGTTGAGCAGTAATGGCTAATTCTTTCAATGGAATTTTTTCCTAATCAATAATTATAACTCCCAGATATTGCTTATAATCAAATATCAACAGTTATTGCTAAACGAGTAGTTTCTTCTCTTGGAAAACCTATGCATTAGGAAAAGGAATTACTCAAAATTCTTTGCATTCTATAAGACAGGAAATCTACTACCACACACAAAATAACAACCTACTTTGTGTTTCCAGTCCGGGCACCATGATAGTCTGTGACTGGTAATCTGGAGCACAAATAAAGCTGTGAATTTCCTATGCTAAAGTGCCACTACTGATATTCCTACATTTACTGTGTCTTGCATAAATGAATCAGTCTAAGAGGAAGGTGGCTGGATGATGCTTATTTACATTTAGATGTTACCCTTTATGTTCCAATTATAAACTATTGTCACAAGGCCTCTATAAGGACACTAATTTCTGTACCTAATTCTTTCTGCTTATGTGGCCCTAAGACTTCAGGTAACATCTGACCCAGGAACTTAGATGGAAAGTTGGCCATCTGAATAAGGACATGCCCCCCACCCCCAATTCTTTCAGCCTCTCCTCAAAGCCAAGCAACTAATTAGGTTATAAGGATAATCCAGCTGCCAAGCATGGCCAAGAGTTTATCTAAAACATAAAAATTGGTAAGAAGGACTTCAAATTTATCTCCCATTTTCAATATAGCCACACCAGTTCTGCATGCAGGATAATGCCATGGCTACAGGAACATAGCTTGCTGAAATTACCTTAATTATGCTTTTTCTCACCTTTCTTTATGGATACTGTTGATAGCAGCCAAAGACAACTCTTTTAAATCCTATCCTTTAAAGAGGCACAGAGAAGGACTTCCACCCACACTTTTTGGAACAAACCTGTCTTGCTAGACTCTGGGTTATAATAAATCTGAATCAATTTCTGTTCATTGTGTAAAACTAGGGCAACAGAAACATGATTGTTATAAACTTGTATGAAGGCAGCACTGTGCTAATAAAATATAATTTTCATTAATTTCCAGAGGTTTAAATGTATTTTGTCAAATTTCTAACTATCACAAAGTGTTACTTTCCACTGGCTTCAGGGGGAACTAGTCATCTAAATAAAATGGATCCCTTGCGCACTTGGATGCAATTCTGCCCCTGCTTGCCTCTGTGCTGACAGACTTGTCCGCACCTTAAGTCATCTGGCAAACAGGAAGGCTTTTTTAATTCCATGAAAACCTGAGGATAACTTGAGGTTTCTTCCTTTTTTTCATCTTTTTTCTTTCATTTTTTCTCCTCTGCCAATCAGTGCAGTTTCCAGGGATTAGAATGCATGGGATAGACGAACAGTGACATGCTTTCCTATAGATATTATAGCAATCAAGATAGGAAAGTTGTATCGCTGTGGTCTCTTCTTTCACAACAGGAATGTGAGAAAACTACAAAATACTGTCATATACACCAATGTCACTGTGAGTAGAATTTAACCCATGGGTTTGTTTTTGGTTTTGGGTTTTTTTTAATGGAAAAAATCAATAAATGTCAAACAATTGTAATACAGGTAACTTTTCCCAGCACAACCTATAATGAAATTGTGCTTTAGACAAAAGGTTAATTCAAGCCATATTTTATCCATGTTTAGGTGTTAGCAAAAGGCAGGCTTTTCTGGAATTATCCATTATCCCTATGGCATAACATGAAATTTTATGTTTCTGTCTTCCAGATACATTTTCTGTTATTCTTTTATCTATTTGTTTATTTTATTTCTCATTGTGTTATTCACATTTTCTGAATAGGGTTCAGTTTAAAAACACCTCTGTTTTGGTTTACAACACAAGTCCAACAAACACATATGCTTCTTAAAATGAAGTATTAATGTTTTAAAATACATACTGAAGCTTTGAAGCATCACAGAACTGATTGTGAAAGTGTTCAGAGATTGTTTGAACCTGAGCTACGCAGGCTAAATCCTATTCCTTTACCCATCCCACAGGGAAAAAGAAAGGGTGCCGTAGTGGCCCCTCACTACAAGAAGGACATTGAGATGCTTGAGCATGTCCAGAGAAGGGCTACAAAGCTGTTGAAGGGTTTAGAAGACATGTCTTATGAGGAGCAGCTGAGTGAGCTGGGATTGTTTATTCCAGAGAAAAGAAGAGTAAGGGGTGACCTTATCACTCTCTACAACTACCTAAAAGGTGGGGGTCGGTCTCTTCTCTCTGGTAGCTAGTGGCAGAACCAGGGGAAACAGCCTGAAGTTGCATCAGGGGAAGTTTAGGTTGGATATTAGGAAAAATTCTTTACTGAAAGGGTTGTCAGATACTGGAACAGGCTGCCCAGGGAGGTGGTTGCGTCACTATCCCTGGAGGTGTTTAAAAAAAGAGTAGATGTTGTACTTGATGACATGGTCTAGTATTGGACCTAGCAAGGCTGGATAGATGGTTGAACTTAATGATCTTGAAGGTGTTTTCCAACCAAAACCATTCTATTATTCTACAAATATATATATAAATATATACGCACATACATCCTTCTTGTGGCACTACCTACAGCCAAGAGAAAAAAAAATCACCTTGAGAGAAACGACAAGGGAAGGGATGAAAAGTAAAATAAAGCCAGGCAATCTAATGCAATAAAAACTGAGGCAGAGTTTAAAAGGATTTCAGCACCCATAATAAGGGTTCTGTCACACCAACAGGTCTCCTGAGCTCCTAAGAAATGTTGGGGATAGGAAAGACACAGAAGGATGGTTTTTAAAGCTTAGTGAGAGTGGTGTTGGAATACTTTACACTGGACCCTAACACAGTGTCTCAGCCTTTGCGCTGGGCCCCTGAGAACACCCACAAGTGTTTGTGTATCTCATGTTTAGTATTCACGTAATTCACCAAACTCTCTGGACAGTACAGAAGGAACTTGCCTCCCTGATGCCCACATGTATTTTTTAATCACGCACGGAGCAGCACAGATGATCTGTGTTTTTTGTGTTTATAGCTTCATAGCATAATAGGTTTGGGCCAAACATTATTTATATTATTTGTATTATCGTACAATGTTACGTGAAGCGCTTCACTGGGTGACACAGCTTACTGCAGGTTCAGGGGTTACAATTCATTGAATCCAGCCCTGGGCACTACAAGTGCTGGCCTGGGTTGCTGTGATGCTGACCTAGGCAGTAGCACACAGGCAGGGCTGAATGGTACGAACACTCCTTCTCTGGCTTAGCTGACTGGGTTCCTCCAAGCACAGCATGAGTCCATAAATCTCTGCAGAGAAGATGTGCTCAGTGGGGAATTCAGCAGCTGACAAACAGCTGAATGGAAATACCCCATGGAGTGATTAGAGCATCTATACAGAGCGGTATGTGGGCACAGAAGGGTACAGACAGAGTCATCTCCTGCCATGGGCCATGTAAGCAGCTGTGTTGGAGTCCTTCGTTCCAGAAACACCTACTAAATATCCCATCCCAAAATATTTATAAGCAAACATTACATAGAGGTGCACTCTTAAAACATTATTGCAAGGTGTGTCTTTCAGTACAATGCCTTGGCATTTCATAACACTATCTGGCCACTTTCCAAAAGAAGAACAGCAGTAACTTACAGAAGTAGTTTTGCTAAAGGTATTGTGATCATGAAGGAAAGAAAACATAAAATAGAGACACATAACAGTTGCTTTGGGGTGTTTCCTGGCCTAAATCTCACCTCTCCTCATGTGTAATATCCTGGATGCAGACGACAGTTAAGGGATATCTAATGCCCAGGATGCAGAAGACAGTTAATGAAGATCATAAAATCCTGAAATGACTATTCAGTTCCTATTCTCTGGCAGAAATTGTGATGGTTATTACTGGCCTTTCATGCTTCAATAAAAGTCTTTAAAGTATCACCTGTGACTTGACTAGTGTGCTTTTGAAGTAGTTTCCTGAATCAGAATAGCTCCTCTCCCAATGTACTACAGAGTTGCCTTCAGAGTTCCCGGCTTTTGTATTAACAAGGTTTCTTTCTTTACGTTTTCTTCTCTCTGTGATCAAGGTTTAGAAACGCTGCACACTATGTGAGTGTGCAAAGGCACAAGGTTCCTTTCACTGATTTTATTCATGCTCCCTATTTAAGGAAAAAAACACTGAGATTAATTAAGTCTCATATGTGACTTCCAAGATGAGAAACTATGTTTCTTCCCCTGCTTATTTAGTTGATTTTACTAATAAAGCTTATTGTCATCTACTAGTAGAGAATTTAAACAGTAATTTTGTTGATTACACATTTGGCACCACAAAATGCACCTTTCTTTCTCATTGTGGCAATGGTGCTGTTCTCCTTTTGCAGTATGTACATGGTAGGGCAGACAATCCACTTGGATATTGCAGCAATAGGCTTCCGACTCCAGAGGACAAGAACTAGCCCAGTTCAGCACTATGGCTCCTCCTCAGCTGTCCAGACCATGTTATCTTCCCCATAGACTTAATTTTTCTCATGGAGGAATCATCAGGGATTTCCTTGTAAATTACCAATCTGTAGTCGTAAAACTCCTTAGACCTTTCTATAGCTGGGATTACAGAGCATTAGTTATCTACTACCAGGTTAAACTCTGTAAGCTCCTGAGAGCACCTCCTAATCAACTGTTAGGTGTCTAATTGCTTGACTGAGAGAGCATGCCATAGTCTAAAACAAACCTTTGTCTCCTGTGTAGCAAAGTTTTGATGCATCTTCATTGATTTCTATATATTTAAATAAATTAATTATCAGTTAATGTGAAGTAAAAGAAAACTGACCTCAAAATGCTAGCATTGGCTGGAATTAGTCTTTGGAAGAGAGGAAACGGTGAATGAATGTTTACATTCCAGTATGAACAAGAGAAAAATTGCCCACAAGATTACATACGTGTGCTTACCCTCACACCTCATCACAAGCCTGCTGGGCACAGCAGTGCTACAACCACTTCTGATGCCTTCTCTCACACTGAGAGTGCTTGAGATTTGGGGAACAGCAAACATTTACTTTGCATGCAATATTACAGCAGCTTGACAGCGTCACTGCTCCCTGTTTTCCACACTCTGCCCCATAGCCGTGCCTGGGGAGGGGCTTGCACGAACACTCTTTAAAATGCTCAAGGCTGAACAAGCCAGTTCATTTGAAGTGGTGAGAACTGTGGATCTGGTCTGGCTTGTCTGAGTCTGCAAGTTTCAGGCTAAGGAGTGATCAGGCGAGCCACTCTGTTAGCAACACCACAGCAGCAGCACTGACAACTGTCCTGGTGCTGGCCAGGCCAGAGCTAACACCTCCAAGCAGCCAGCCCAGGTGAGTTGAGTTAGACCGGGCTATTTCCATATCACCTGACGTCACTCCCCCTCTAAATGGGTGTTAGGCTGTGAGTTCTGTGCCCTACTCAGAG
Source organism: Gallinula chloropus (assembly GCF_964237585.1). NCBI lineage: Eukaryota > Metazoa > Chordata > Aves > Gruiformes > Rallidae > Gallinula > Gallinula chloropus. Next base: position 69,409,495 of record NC_140086.1, read on the forward strand.
CTATCAATTAGCGTTTATTAATTCATAGTAATGCTAAAATACATGTAAGTCAAATAATGGTAAGTTGGTAAATATTAACCATACTAAATGAATAATAGCATTATACGCTTTGATTTATTAGTCCTTTAAAACTGTAATCAAGTAAAATGAAAGTTCATCTATATGTAATGTATTTGTATTGTAACACCTTTAAAGAACTTCACCTAAAACTACAGCTATGAATTCTTATTCAGGAAAACACTAACTTATGATTCAATGTGATTTGTCTGCTGCATTTGGAAGGAACTGTGGGATGGTATCATGGATGTGCATTTTCCTGTCATTCCATTAGATACACAGTAAAGCTTTCAGAATATTTTAAAGTGTCATAACAAAAACTCTATAGAAAGCAAAAATAAAAAGCTGAAAGTCACAGAAATCTGCTTTCTAAGGCCTGCCTCTAACCCCAGGCACAACCATTAGCACAGAATCTGAACTTCTCTTACAGATATGGAATACGGACTTCAAGCAACGGCTGCCAAAACACGCATCTAATGAATCATAGTATCATAGAAGTACAAAGTAACAGAGAGCTGGAGAAGAACAGCTAGTAAACTTCTCAGGATTACTCATGCAAGACATCCTTCTTTTGTGTAAACACACAAACATGCAGTGCCAGCCAAAAAACATGTTAATCTAACACTGAATTAAAGGCAGTTTAACTTCTGGACTTCACACCAAGGGCTGAGAGTGTCTTTCCACACTGTTAGATGCTATGCCAGAACTTGGTGTGAAGTGACAGATTAGAAGCAGCTGGAGTTTCTCAGGCTGCACCACAGCTTGGGTTTGCATACTGAAGTTATATGGCATCACTTCACGGGGAGAGTATGGCATACTAGACAATAAAGGCCAGGAGGGGAACTGAGAACGATAGTCCCAAGGGCCAGCTGGCCCCAAAGGTGACGCAGTGTCTTGGAAATGACATTGTAAAGGACAGTCCGTCTCACTGTCAGCATAATGTGTACTATAGGGGAAGCATAGGGGCTGCAAGGTTTTAAGTGTGTTTGTTTTAAAGACACCCAAGTCAGACCTACAGAAAGATTGACATGCTTGAAACTTGCCTGCTTCTTCCAGCTATTCTGGTCAGCTCAAGAAAAGACAATGCCCCTCCCCACATACCCACCTCACTGATCTCACGTGCCTTTGCAACTGAAACCAGCAGTTTGGAAACAAGGAAAATCTGTTCACGTATAAAAGGAGAAATTACACACAAGCTTACTCAAAACATTGAATTATGAGTGAATATGAGAAAACTATGAATTCTAATTAAAGCTGCAACTCTTATAATTTTCCAGAGCAAAACATAAATTAGCTGAGTGGTTGTATTTAATTCTTTAAGGAAAGCTGTAGGTCTAGATCTTTGAGTCTCAGCTTTAATCAGAGAAACATTAACTTCTGCAAGGGTTAAAAGCTATATGAGGTTGCTGTTTCACTGCATAGGCACTGATCTGGCTTGACTTTAAGAAGAACTGGTTGGAAAGGCAGGTGCAACAGACTTGAGGTCCTGTCTTTCATCAATCAATGGGCAGGACCAAAGAACAGCACAGAAAATGGGGTGTGTTCCAGACAACTGTGGAGAAGCCACTGTACCCATTTTACAGACTAATGTTTGGATGTTTGGACAAAGATTTTATCACCAGAAGCAGTAGCTGAAGCAGTAGTGGGCACTATTATCTATGAGAACACATTGCCGAAGTTTTTGTAGCTTTTGTTTTCTCAAATAACAGTTTTACAAAGAAGTTTTGTCATTTTTCATCTTGTTCCCAAACATTCAATGACAAGCACAGCTCCAGAAGATATCTCTTATCCTTCCACACGTGATTTCTCATGCAGAATGAGTATATCAAGGCTTTAATATTAAATAGTTAACTCACAGCGCTGTCGTTCAGACTCACTTGCTGGTTTTCCTCCCTCATAAAAAAAAAAGTAGTTTTGGATACACAGCTGAAGAGCCAATCCACAAATTTTGTCTTCTGGAAGCAGCAGCTGAGTGATCACAGAGTCATCCCCCTTGATGCACTCAAAAGGAATGCCTGGGTAACACTCTGCGTGCCCTTCTGAGCAGAATGGGAAATGCCATCCACGCCGGCAAGGCTGGGAAAACCTTTTTCCTGATTGGCTGCTCATCCCAAACTGCCTGGCAGAGGTTTGAAATATGCAATGCGGGGAAGTGATATTCAGTGGCATTCATTCAATTTACCTGCACTACACTCCAGGGAGCCATGCTATTAAACAACAGCTCCAGTGGGTCAATAAAGTTAACTTAATTAAATTGCTTTCCCTCCCACACTTCCAACTAGAAAGATTTAGGGCACAGGGACAAAACGTTGCTTGTAAATAAAACGATGATTTAGCTAATCATTTGCTGAAAGAAAGACATATGTCTAGCAGAGAGCTAGCTTAAATTAAAATAATCACGTAGAATAAGGAAAGAAACAATAGCTACTAATGAATGGCCATTAACAGTTTTCAAGCACCGTCAATTACTTAAAAGTTAAATCTCAGGGATTGCACTTCTTACTCTGTAAAACCAAAATGACAATTGCTGGAAAGTAATGTTACAAAACATACTGTCATTATTACAGACATAATGAGTACGCATTCTTAATTTGCTGGGGACTGATCTAGTCCTTTTCTGGTCATTTTGATCTGTGCAGCCTCACCACCTCACAAGAATCATGTTTAGGAGTCTCTAGTCTGCCCTTTTCCATGGAAGTACACAGACAATATCACCAATAACTACGGATAAGAAACATTACAGTTAAAGCAATTTACAGATTATTTGCAACCTTATACTTTCCAATCCTGAGTCTGAAGCCATTGAGGCTGTGCATCTATTTGAGGCTAGATGTTTTGAAAAGCTACAATTAAACTGATGCAGCTGTTTTGCAAATCAATATGCAGGTATTCTTATTCTTTTTTCCAAAGGAACTCTTCTGCTTGCTTACTCAGGTTACAGACCTGAGCTTTGGCAGGAATTGCCCTGATGTTACACGTGTGTCCTCTGCTCTTGAGGGTTTCCTGCTTTGCCCCAAATCTTTCTTTGCCTAAAGTGAACAAAAGCATGCCAAGCACTGGCAGATGGACTCTCTATATATTCCTTCTGTGTTGTTTATAATCCATTCCTTCTGAGCCTTTACATGCAAGTAAATGGGCCTTTTTTTGTTTCATTTTTTCAAATATCTTTACTGTTTCTTATGAATAGCAAGATCTTGGAGCTGGTCTGAACTCTTAGAAGCATGTGAAGGGAGAGGGACAATTGTAAATGCACGTATGCACTGTTTAATTTAGGAAGTACAAAAATACACTACAAGGCAGAAAAAAGTGCCTTCATGTCTTCACAGCTGGTTCTTGCAGTACAGGTGGACTCTCCATAAACCTGTCAGCTCTGCCATGGGATCTCAGCCTTTCTCGTCCTCCTAGAGCTCAAGTCCTCCTCCAGCGTTGGATTTGCTGCTCTTTGTTCTCTCAGAATTCATCCATCCAGCACAAGTGGAAGGCCTCTGATCCCAAACCAGTGAAATGACCAAGGTGAGTAGCTTTACAATACAGTCTCTTCTCTGCTATTCATTCTGGGTATTTTATCCCTTATTTCTCCACAGCCCAAGCTGGAATGGCAAAGGCCTTCCTGCACATCCTTCTCCAGTATTTCAGAAAACAGCAAAGGGAAACCATTACTCACATGGGTTTGAATGTCACTCTCTAATAACTCCCACTGAATGCCATATAAAAAAATAAGATTAAACATTATTTACTGTGATTAGGAGTGTCAGGATTCAGTTGGAATGAACAGTCGTTTGACTGTTTCAATTTCCTTGATGTGTTATTTCATCAATGCCTTGTCAAAGTCAGGAGTCCACAATGACAAATGCATATACAAATAAAACTGCTAAATAATCAGATTGAGAAATTCCATATAAAACTAAAAATCACCTGTATAGGGAACTACCTGCCTAAAAAGACCCAATTTATTTAAATTAATGGCACAATGCAGTGGGCAAGACGGTCAAGATGCCAAGCGCTGTTGGGTCACAGGACCAGGAGGTCTGGTGGGATTACCTATGCCTCTCCTCACACAATTTGTGCAGCACCCAGGGATGATGCACTTGACCTCCAGGAGGGGAGGGGTGATATTCAGCTACTCCTGGAGTGCCTTCCTGCTGACAGATCTCAGCCTCAGAGAAAGAGATCTCTATTCACAGCACCCAGAGGTGCCAGGAAGGGGAGGGAGGACTCTCTTGCAGGACAATGGTGACCTTTTGGCTAGGATTGAATACACTGAATAAGACTCCTATGGAAGTAAAAGGGCAAAGGGAAGCTTATATTATTAAACAAATAGCATTGAAATGGAAATCTCCTTTTTTAACCCGTTTATCTCCATATGGTAGAATAAAAGTGTTCAATATTGTAGCCGTGATATATATGTATTTTCTTTTCCTTTTTTCCCCACAAGTTCCCCAAAACTGATGAAGTCAATAGACTAGGAGACTGATGTACTGCATTTCATTGCAACATATAGATCTCAATGAATATTAGCAAAATGACAACAATTAGCAAAAAGAAAGAGGAGTTAAAAAAAAGCTTTCTTAGGATAACTGAATGGCTTGATTCTTTTCTAATGAATTGTTCTTCTGGCATTTTGCTCATTTGTAACCTGGCAAGACAGGCAAAGAATGTGTCTGTATCTGCTTAAAAAGTGTTGTTATCTTTAAACTGATTATTAGTACTACAATACAAAGATAATATTCATGTTGAGCTACATAGGACTGCATCTCAGCAAACCTGCTCTTAAGCCGGACTGGGTTTACACTGTAACAGCATAGCATGGGGGTAAGGGGTAGGAAATCACAGTTGGACATGGCACTCCTCCTTAAGAAAACACTAAACACTCTCTCTCTGCCCCAAATTCTTCATGCTGTCAGGAATTTGCAGCCCTTTGCCAGAGCCCCAGGAGGAGCTGCTGGAGACAGGGTGTCACAGACATACACCACAGCCCCAGGGATCCCAGCTGCAGCGACATCGATTTCCTCTATTTATAATTTTGTGGGTGATGCAGTGCCAGCCTGTTCGGCAGCCAAAGGGACAAGACAGTCACTCTGACCCCAGAGACTCTCTCAGGCCAGGCTCCCACGCTCACTACCAGGGCTGCTGCTGGACATCCATGATTTGTGCCTGTGGGATGATGCTGGAGGAACCCAAATCTTGAGGGCTCAGCTCCCGCTGCCCACTGGAGAGCATGAGGGGAGCAGTGGCCTGTCTGTGCACTGTAGGGAGCAGAAACCACTCACTTTGCTTCACAGGAATGAGGACAGAAGTTCACAGTGATCCTGACTACCTTTAGGCATGCAACTGCAGCTCCTAATTCAGGAGAACAGTTGCCTTTGGCTGACAATGGAGAGGAACAGACAACTCTGAAGGCAGACTCAGACCTTAAATGGACCAGAGTCCCTTGAGGTCTTGGTTTCCCAGTACTCCTTCTCTGTGTTAACTGGAAGAAAAGCCCAAGGTGATGGTATCTCTAAACTTAGGGGCCTCAGTTTACATGCCAGAAGTTAGACAGACGTGGGTCCACGGAACCTTTGAGGAACAAGAGAGGCTGTGAGGATGAGAGCAGTGCTTACAGCACCTGACATCCCAGCAGGACCTGCCCGCTCATCTCCTGCAGCTCATTCCCCATACTGCAGCTCAGGCTGTTACACTCACCCCAAACAGCGGGTACAGGGAGTGCTTGATCCCCTGCTCCCAGGACCTACCTGTCCACAGCACAGAAGCCACCCTGCATCATCACCTTTCTGGGCAGGAAGGCAGAGCTGTGAAGAGCTTCCCATTGCTGCAGTGGGGAAGGTGCTGCCTGTGGGTTCATCACTGAGCAGCAGCAGCCAAGACCTGCTCTGGCACAAAGTTTCCAAGGGGAAAGTTAACCCTGAGTACAGTATTAACACACCTGAATTGGGCTGAATTTCTGCCTTATTGTGCCCAGTGCCAATGGCATTTTTTGCCTGGTTAGAGGCTCCCTAAAACTGAATTTCTCACCCATCCCCCCAACCAGGCAACTGCAACACTTCGTTTTTACTCATGCATTCACCTGTAAAAATCTGAATTAGCAAGGACAGGTGCCACAGGTGCTTAGCATCTCCCGTGGCCAAGATCTTTATTTGTTTTACCTGTCAGCCCAGTCTTTGAGGGCTCTAGCAAGCTGTGGGCAAGCACATTCCTTCCTGCCAAAGTCAAAAGCATATTTATCTGTTCAGCAGGGCTTTACACCGAGCAACTGCCATGCTGGAGGGAGAGGAGATTGTCATCAGCACCATTTGTCTACATAATTGCACTTGTTCTTGGACAATTGTTGGGTCAGAGGCTAAAGTTTTTATTTATAGTCTTTCCACATTCATCTGAATTTTCCTGTGCTTTTTCCTAATAGCAAAGATTGCAATGCCATTTGGCTTCCTACTGCAGAAAGTCTGCTAGAAATCTGAGAAAACAACATCTGAAAATAAATCCATTACACTCCATTGAAAAGAACTTTACATGAAGGAGCTGGAGAGGTGCATTTCTAGGAAAAAGGAAAGTTCTCATACATATTTCACTTCTTTCTCCTTCATATCGTGTAACCTCTATACTGAATTCTATTAATGATATATATGGAATTGTACATATGGAAGATAAAGATATATATATATTTTTTTTGAGGTTAGATCTCAGTTAGCCATTTATTGACAAGATTACCAAACAGAACTTGAACATACTAGCCTGGATGCTACCTTATCTTTAAAAACTGAAACAAACAAAAAGGTCCCCCTTGTATCTCAGTGTCTATACATATAATCTCGTTCAGAAACTCCCTAAATGAGAAAAAAACATGTTTTCTTTATGATAAGAATTCTGTTTATTTTTTGCAAAGATAATGCATAGTATTTTGCCTTTTTTTAATGCTTCTTAAATAAATGAATCAACATCTAAGTATAACACACTTGTTGCCTTAGGCAAGCCACTGTAACACCTCAAGGGTTTCCAAATAACCATGCAAAGCAGAGCTGCTTGCTTCATTTTCCTTTGTCCTGCAGGAAGCCTGGAGAGAAATTCATGCATCATTTTTTAATACAAGAATGGATTTTGCTCAAACTGTTTTTTAACTAGATGCATTTTTTCAGATGACATATATATTTTTATTTAAAAGTAGGATCATCTAAAATTAAACATGCAATTTTAACAATGTACTGCCAAACTTTCTAAGTTCCATAAGTCGATTTGCATTAAATAACATGCAGTATTCAAGTATTACCTATCTGTTGGTAAAGATTTGCTGACCATCAAACCTCTGAGGGGGGAGAGTTTGAGTGACTGGAGAAAATGGTCTCTAATGAAGTGTTCAATCCAAGTTTGATAGCTGTAGCTTCTTCTGCAGGTGCAGAGAAGGTATTTTCTTCACTTTATTAAGGTTAGCTGAATCTAGTTCATGCAAAGCTATCTCTTGAGAGCTGATAAAGGCAGAAAAATCTCCCTTTCTACTGCAGGTAAAAGCGCCATGGCAGAGGCTCAAATCTGCTAATTCTCAAATCTTGCAGGACACAATAAGCAGAAAGAAACACACACTTCTGTTTCCTCAGTACAAGGAATGGTTAATTTGACTAATATATCGACTTAAAATAAGTAATAAATAAATAAACATGAGGTAAATGTTAAAATGTCATTCGCTGGTTTCTAAGATAAAAACAAAGTAAAAATCATTAATCTAGATAAACGTATTAGGAGCTTTTATATAACTCACTAAATGCAACTTAATGTAGCTCCACCTTTACAAGCACCTAATGCAAACAAAGTAGCTGTCAAAATAATCAGGTGTATGATAATCTCACAACAGTGAGAACAGTAGAACAGGACTGACCACAGTGATCAAGAACTTTTCTCCCATAACTATTTTGACCACGGAAGTTATGCTGTCAGTCAACAATACTGCAAGCAAGGAGAATATGATGTAAAAGGAAAATACTCGTTCTTTTTTGAGTAATAACATGTCCCTGCCCATGGCAGGGGGGTTGGAACTAGACGACCTTCAAGGTCCCTTCCTACCCAAACCAGTCCGTAATTCCACGATTAATGACATACTTCTCAGCCTAGATTGTCAAACAAGTGAGGTCACCCACCTCATTATTTATTGTTACGCTGTGGCAGAAAACCAAAATACTTTAATAATGCCAACTGAAAGGAACCAACCCATTTCCAGGAAACTAATTAAAAAATAAACACATGAAAGAAAGACAAAGTGATGATTTAAATTATGTTCCTTGCTTGCTATTTCCCATGGTAAAGCTACCAAATTTTATTTTCTTTTAAAAAAGCCAAACCAGACAGAGCTCTTTGAATCTTTTGCAGGCATTTTCTTCAACTTACTAATAATTTCTGTGGCCATCTTCTGTTCTGCTCTGGTTTATTTTCAACACCCTTTCTTACAGCAGGGACACCAAAATGCAGCCTTCTTGCATGCAGTGGACATACCTTGACTTTCTTAGAAACGTGCAGGGTCAAAAAGTTATAGTATCCTAAAATTTCATTACCTGTCATGCACAGGATGGTAAAATATGATTGCCAAAGCTGAGCCAGCCTGTCACCAGACACTGAGCTTCATAAAACCCATCAGATATACTGAAATGCGGTATATTCCAACAAAAAAGTTTAAAAAAATTTACAGTATCTAAATAAAAAAAAAAAGGATGAGGAATTGGGGTAGCAATATGAGAATTTTTATTGCTATTTTGATGGAGAACTCTCTGGAAATACATAGATATTTAAAAGATCCCTCACTCACGAAGCTCAATTTAGCGAACCCCATTGTTTAGAAATACTGACCCCATTGTTTAGAAATACTTTTGTGTTTTTAAATGTAGTTTCTTATAAACCTTATTCTTCATGAAGAGGAAAACTTCAAGTTCTGAATTCTTCTTCAACAAATCCTGAACAGAAAGGAGCTTTCTTTTCTGTTCATCTTAGTAATCAGAAAAGATCCTCTTTTTCACCTGTGCCATGCAAGTTGCTCTTTTTCCTCTTTGCTTTTCCTGATCCTACCAGCCCTTCTGATACTCTTTCCTCTAACTGTAGAGGCTATCCTCAGACACTATTATTTCCAGCAGTTTCCAAATTCTTCCAGCTTCTTTTCCCTAAATCCTGTAAGGACGTTCAAATCATCAAATATCTTTTTTTACCTTTCTATAAAATCTCTGTTATTTTTGAGAGATTCCATTCTTGCATTTGCCTCAGAGTTTCCACCTTGGGCTTCATTCAGATTGAGAAGAGCAACAACTTATAGGTTACATTAAAGAGCTTTAAAAACTTTGGAAAGGGTTTTCTCTTGTTCCTTTAAAATAGAAGCCAAGGATCTCTTCCCACTTCCCACTATAGACACAAGAGAGTACAGGACAGCTAACACCAATGGGAGAAGAATAAAATCCCAAGATACTTTTCAAGGCTTGAGTTCCCCATTTTACATAAGTTTACATTTGGGGTAGTATGGTCTGATGTATCAAGCCTACAGAGGTGTACGAAGGTTTAAAGGAAAAGGTCTACGCTTTGGGCAATGCAGGGGAATTTGAGAAAGACAATGCAGAATCAGTAGGAGAAAGTAAGTCTGGTATTGTTGCCATCTAGATAATAAGCACAGTTGTAGAAACAAGTTAGATTAAAAGTTTATTCCAGTATCACCTGCTATACTGGATGGACGACACTGTGTAGGTACTGATTCAGATGCAATGTTAGCTAAAATAAGTCTGAGACTACACGGCTCAACTTTTTGAAGAGTAGGACATACAGAAGGAGCACAGGAGACTAAACAGGGAAAGGAAGCATATAACCACAGGGGTTTTTTTATCCTTGTGAATCCTGGAAAACTCTAGAGTTCTGTTTACTGCAATGGGTAACTTCTGGAGGTTCCCAAGAAGAGCCAAACTGAGATGCCACAAAATTCTAGGGACAGAACATGGCTTTAGCCATCCATTTAACCTTTTACCAGGGAAAAGCACCGAAACATCAAGAGACATGACGCAGTCCCAATGGCATTACAAGTTGAAATAATCAGGTCATCCAGTACTTCATCTCAATTATATCTGTAATATTTCATTCTAGCTGGGAAAGATTAAGATCACTTTCATGCTATTCAATTTGCACTCATATTCACTTGGCCCAGAAAATGCATACGGTAGTCTGTGATATAACGACAAGGGTAAAATACAAGTCAGGAATACAGGGGAGAAAACAAAACTGAGAAAGAAGAACTTACTTGTCAGATGACCAGTGATATTAAAAAACTGCTGTAGCTGGTCAGTTTTTGCAGTCACTCTGCAGTCTCAAGGGAGAAATCTAAAGGTGTTGAGTATGCTCTGAAAAGAAGAAGAATCAAGGACATAGTAATTATATCACCTGTCAAATACTAACCAAAAAGTGTGTCCAAAATAACTCAGTTTTCCATTTTATGGGGTTATTAATTCATAAAATATGTTTATTCCACCACTGAATCTGTGCTGAGACTACCAGTTCAGCTTTTTACATCAGGCTTCCTGGAGTGCAAAGGGAATCAAAACAATGAGAAGAGTGATTATTTAATTTATTCTCTTTCATTTCTACATTTCTAATCTCTTTCAGTTATGAAAGAGCAATGAAAATGAAAGAGGCCTGACTCCTTTCTGGTTTAAGAAACCAATATGGTGGAGTGAGTGGCTTTCCAGAGCAGGCAGATAAAATCATATTCCTAAATGTCTTTCAAACAGTTGACTAGAGTTTGCTGGCTATGTTTTGGATTAGTTAATATATTTGGCCTCCTTACTTGTGACCTAACTGCTGAGAATGTCCCTTTTTACTTACAGTACTATTCTGCATTTCAAGCTCAGCATTTTAATTTCCAAAGTTCCTTAATGGGCAGGACAGTTGACTGAGTCAAGAAGCCACCTCAGCTCTCCAAATGGAAGTGAAACTGAGAGATTAGGAGGTGACCAGGGCTGCCATCTGTTCAGACTTGGGGTGGGGAGGTGGTAGCAGTGGTGGCAATGAGTGAAGTTGAGCCTTGGAAAAAGATGTGGAGGGAAAGTGTATTTAACGTTCTTTTTGTTTCTACCAACCTAGTCTATTTTTAATTGGCACCAAATTAGTTTTCCCCGAGTCAATTCTTTTTTTGCCTCTAATGGTTATAGGTGAGTTATCTCTTTGTCTTTATCTCAAACAAGGAGATTTTCTATCTTATTTTCTCCCCTTATTATGTTTCCATTGCTGATATCTCCCAAACCAGCATGACAGAGACTAGAATGAAAAAAAAAAAAGCCATACAAAATAAACTCTGCCTTAAAAATGATCTCTTCTTGTGATATGATACTGAGGATTTTTTGGGCCCATTAAAGAAATTTTGACAGTACTCACTGAAATATAACAAGTGCTTCAAAGTTAGAGATGAGACTGATTGACTTGCAGTAGTATTTATTCTGTCAGCACTTCTTTTAGAAAATACTATTTTAAGTTCTTTCACAGCTAGGTTTTAACAAACATGAGGTGATTTATTTAATTCCAGATATCATTAAGCTCCAGAACTCCATCTTAGCAACCATTATGATAGTAGTAGCACATTATAAAAAAGAAAATTGAAGGGATATGCATCTCTGTCTGATGTTGAAAACTATGGGATGAAATTTTCATCAAGTTAGCATACCAAAGGATTATGCATTCATTTGGATTCCTTTGGGTTTGGTCAGGATATGCCTTACAGTGGCAAAATTTGCAAAACTGTCTTAGAGAAAACTTACTGGATGAACTATTTTCTGAATGATTTCCTTGTTAGAATTAATGCTCTGTTAAAATAATCAACAACCCACTAAAAAGGTGAGGTGTGTGGGACACGTTTGCACTGCCTCACATACTTGTGAGAAACCTGTTGTACAACAAAACTTAGAACAGTATGAAATGGCCAGTAGAACTAAGCGAATAGTTTCAATCCTCTTGTTTACAGCCTAAACCGCTCCTGTAATTTAGCTGTGTTTTCATGGCTAAATAACTAAAGTCTGTAGCCTGGGAAATCTATAAACACACAGTGAAATTAGGTGTTGGTTGGGAAAGAGACCTTGGAAACAGCTTTATGAAAATGTCACCTAAATCCTCAACTGTCAAAAAAGAAAATGGCATATTAGGAAATATTAGGAAAAGGGCAGAGAACAGAAGAAGAAAACATAATGCTGCCATAAAAATCTATGGCTCACAACATTTGAATATTCAGTATGGTTCCATTCATATCATCTCAAAAGCAACAGGGTAGCAATAGAAGGATAAAGGAAAAGATGACAGGATATTCAAAGTTATGTAATGACTTCTGTACTGGAAGAGGATTTTCACACTGGAAGAGGGACAACTGAGGGAAAGGACTGTGGCAGAGTACCAGACAATCACGAGCAGTACTGAGAAGGTGAATGAAGAATTTTTTTCACCGTTTTGTCATAGGACAGGAAGCAGTCTCAGTTAAACAAGCAGATAGCAAGTTCAAAACATGAAAGCCAAAAAGAGAATGCTTTCTATGAGTATCATGATTAAACAGTGGAACTCATTGCCACAGGATGTGGTGGATGCCACATACATGTGTGGACTTCAAAAAGCAAGTCAGCTGGACAATATAAGCCTTCAGCTTAAGAAACACCAGAGTGTGCTATGGGATGACACCTTTCAGTCTGGTTTAAATACACAGATGTCCTCATTAATTTTGCTCTTTATTGCATTCTTGGTGATCTCTTGCAACAAGGAAGTTTTGAGGGCAGAAAATTCCTAATTTTCCTCATCCCCCTGTGCAACGTCACATCCTAGGGTAACTAGAATAAGTGAAGGATTTATTTTAGGAGGCTTTACAAGTCCATCCATAGTCTTGAGAATAAAAAAAATAATATTATGATAATTATAATCCATACAGCCATGTGATACTCTTTTACCCTGTTAGCACCTTACAGAAATGAGTAGGTAAGAATGGCTATACTATGCCAGACATAAGATCCATCTAAGCCGGTATCCCACTTGTAACAGTGGCCAAAATACAAAGTTACCTTTGGCTAGCATGAGAGATTCAGCCTTCAGGATATTATATGCTTTAAAAAGCCATGCAAAACCTTTGCATCCTGACAGACACTGAGTAAACGCTATGGAAGAAACAGTTATGGAGGAAAAATCCTCATCAGTCCTGAGTCCCGGTTCACATCCCAGCTATTGTGATCACACTGAGATATGCCCCATCCCTTCCAGCATTGACCGAAAAATAACAGTGATATCAACCAATGCTTGGTGATCTGGGAAACCAAGACTCTGAGCACACGTGTCCCACAGCTTAAGTGCCACCTGCATGACCAGTGATCTACTCTGTCAAAGCCAGTCAGAAACTTTTAATTGTATTGCTATAAAAGCATTTCCAGAAAATAGCCTTTTATCCCATAGGAAGCATCAGCCTTCCTGTGGTGGAACTGGCAAGACCTTCCCTTGTAGCATGACAGTGAGCAGGGCAAAGTCTTTTATAAAACTACAGCCATAAACACAAGACATGCAGAGTTCAAGGAAACCAGCTTATTCACTAAAAATAATAATTCTATCACCACAATAAATGGAAAGTGACAATTACACGTATGCTTTGTCTATGCACAAATGCACTAACTACTCAAGAAAGTCCCTATCTTCTTTTTTGAGAGGAGGAAAGGCAACATTATCTATTTCTATAAGACAAAAGAGTTTTATTAATCCTTGTAAACTTCAGCAGCCAAACTCCAGGATGCCAAACCTGAGGTTTGTCAGAATACCCCAGCCTAAAACCTGCCTCAGTATGTAGCACTATTAGAATATAAAATGGTATGTAAGCCCCTCAGAAGATACGTTTATGGCAATCTGAAATCACACATTTGGGACTAAATTTAGGCCAATTCCTAAGAGCACTGTCCAAAAAAGGGAAAATAGGTCAAAGAGATATTGCAGAAAAAGCTATTTCTAACTACCTACTTTGGAACAGTGAATACACTTGAAATTCATACTGTATATATAAAAATTATAACCATTCAAAAGTGGTGGGAAAATGAAGTTTACATCTAAATAAGTGTGTCTACATATCTTTCTGCAACAGTGTACCTAAATTACCATGAAATCTGGGGTGAGAGGGAAGGAACCTTTGAGAAAGTGCTTTGGACTGACCATGACACTCATCACCCCTACACTGCTGTGAGAGGGGAGGAGCTGGGTATGAAGGAATGAAGTTGAACCTAGGAAAGGGGGAAGGAAAAGTGTTTTAATGTTTGCCTTCTTGCTTCTCACTGCCTGAATCTATCTCAATTGGCAGTAAATTAAATTAATTTTGCATAACCAATATGGCAAGCAATCTCCTTCTCTTTATCTTGACTTATGAGCTTTTTCATGCTATTTTGTCCCCCTGTCCTGAGGAGGGGGGTTGAGAGAGCAACTGGGTGGATGCCTAGCCACCGGCCAAGGTCCACCCACTACATTCTTGGAGCAGGCAACAAGTTTATGCTACTTTGCTTTCAGTGGAAAGGCTTGTTTCACCTCAGTTATATACATGAATTCCATACCTTCAGTTAACTTAATCTGAATGGCTTTGATCAATCCTTATATAGACAATGAATGCTTCTGTTCTCAGGGAGCAAGAGGATGTGACCCTATTTTCCTACTACATCCACTGTAGCTAGTTCATAAAAGCACCATCCAATCCCATTTCCCATTTGCAAATTGTTAACAAGCACATTTCTGCCAATGCCTTTGTTAATTATGCACTGAAATATTTGGACAAAGCCTTTTTGGTGTGTGGGTTGTTTGTCAGCTGTTTGCTATTGGCTATGCACTGTTAATAATTGTTTTGACTTCTGCCTTATGTGCCTTATGGTGCAGGAAGAATGATACTGTTCATGAATGGCCACCTTGGTAACAATAATGTTTCTGCTTACTGAACAGATGAAAACAACTCTTGGAAAAGACACAGGTGAATCAGGAATGACTGAAAAACAAATGACAAACAGCTACCATTTTGGTTTGCACCTGAATATTGTTTATGTGTGAGCACAAAATATCCGGCAAAGCAAAGGGCTTCCTCAGAAATAAGTTAATATTTCTCAGTTCTCCATGATAGGGATTGAAATGTCATCAACCCAAATAGCTGTTTGGATCTAACAGATGTTTTTGTCAAGTGTTATAGCAGTAGTGAATCAGTTTAATCTATAAGAAAACAAGTTTGCTGAGACCAACATGTAATTTGTAATGCAAAGGCTGCCATACTACTGAAGGATTTTTCAGTGAAAGAGCTATGGGGACAACAAATTAGAATTATTATATTTGCTGTAAGGTTTGACAATGATCTGGAGTGATTTTATTTGCTTTAAGCATGGTCAACCCAAGTGCATGCTTCTTCCTGATTTTCCTTAAAACCTCTGTGCCACCTGAAAATATCACATCTGGTAGGGTCAATGCTTTTTCTTTGCCCTTCCAATACCACACACACAACATTTTTTAAGTCCCAGGGGCCTTGGACATTGTATTACAATGGATCAGCCACCTCTAATATGCTGAGAAGGAAGAAAAGCAGCCTCCCCAAGAGGGGAAGCAGACAATCTGCCCCGAGGCTTCCCTATTGTTATTTCATTTAGAGAGACAAGCAATACCACAGTATCTATGACAAGAGAGGAAAAGATTTCAAGTCCCCCAAGCTGTCTCCTCCTTAATTCGATACTGATTGTTCCGTTGGTCCCAACTGTCCATAAAACACTGAGATTTTTCATGGCTGCCGTGCAGAAGAAATCTCCTGCCTATTTGTGATGTGCTGTTCTTTTAATTAGAGCAGTACCCTGAAAACTGTAAGCACATGAGTAATCACAGGCAGAAGATGCTGTATTTCCTTATCCAGGAGCAAGCTGATTTTTTTATTGAAGATTATCCTGGTGTGTCAAGAAGCAAGACTCATACTTAAACTTTTCTAATTGCCTCAGCTTAATTTTGTAAGGACATGTGCAACACAAAGATATGCATGAAGAATATTATGCAGTTCAGTGTAATGTGCTTTGGGGAGGATGGACAGAAAAAAAGAGTGTGTTGGAGAGCACAGTATCCTTGTTTAACAAGCTTGGATTGACAGCTGTGGAAACCTGTGCAGATAGCAAAGAACAAGGGTTGCTTCACTGACACGCTCTGTAGGAGATAACCTTTTGTCAATGCAGTAGACACTGAGCAGTAATGGTAAGGAACAGGAAATCTCTAGGAGGCTGTGCCTAGTTAACACACTGTCTTAATTTAGAAAATAATTAGCATGTTTATTGTGCTACGTTGTGCAGTAGATACATTAAGCACTTCCAGAGTTATCATTCTCTTCTGCAGTACGTATCAAAATCCTCTACTAGTGGAGAAGTGGTATTATGTAGACTGTACACAGAGGTTGAGCCACCTGCCTCTACCTGCCTGCAAGGGAAGCAGCAGAACTAGAAATAAGATTCATGGCAGCTACCCTAGATGCTACGCAAGTTCCGTCACTGCGGACGGACCTACACAGGTCACACACTAGGTAAAGGCAAGAACTGACATTAACTCGCCCTATGTCACATAGGTGAGGCTTTCTTTACCTTCAAGGTATTACATTATCTGCTCAACTGCTCCACCTCTGGAATTAGCTATGGCTAATGAAATGGTGATGCTATCAGAAGGAAACTGATAGGAAAAGTCTCGCTGTGAATTGCTGAAAGTTATTGCTTGCATTGCAAAAATGACATCCATCTAAGTACCACACTTCAGCAGAGAGTAACAGACCAATCATAACACAAACATAACAATTTGCACAGAGAACTAACTGTTCCAACAGTTAACTAGGAAGAAAAATTGTTAACATAGTAGCAATTTAATCAACTGTTTTTATTCCAGTACTACAATGAATGGATGTGTACCCTCCTGTAAGAATCTGCAAGCACAATCCCATTTCACTTATATATGAAATCAATGGCCTTACATTAGAAAAGAATCTTATTCAGATACATCCTTGAAACAATCCACATGATTAAGATGAACAAGACTTCGCGTAACATGGTCAGCTGTCATCCCTTATGAATATCTTACATTACCAATTAGACTCTTATGCTATCCTTAGTGCTGCAATACCTAAAATGTCATTTCATGCATTCAAGAATCAGTACTGATCTCTGGCTGCAATGAATATTTCCAGTTAAACAGTGTGAAAAATCCTAACTTTTCAGCTATAGATTTAGTCAAATAACTCAGCGGAAAGCTGCAAGAATAATTCTTATTTAATTTCCTCATGCTACACACAAGAATGATTGGTAGCAATCTACTTCAAACACTGATCTCCCATGGTTTTCCAACAAGATATAAATGGAAACAAATAATTTTTGGTCAATCTGCAGCTTGTCCATACAATAAAGAGCATATTGCAATCAGTAAGCAAATCTGTAAGGGTGTAGTTTATAGCAGCAGGTCATTTGCTTGTACTGCAATTTAATTTCAGTTTTCTCATATCAGCTTAACAATTTTACCTGCTATGTTTCCCAGAACATTGTGGTGTATCCTATTGTTGTAGGCAATTTGGCTGTGTGGGAGCACGGTGATGATTCTGTAATTTAACCTGCATGCAGAAATCTACCTTACCCTTCCTTGTGCCAAAAGGAAATCCACAGTTGTTCCTGTTGCTTACAGATCATGACCTTCTTACGCAAAGATGAGTGGGTCTTCTTTGATTGCTAAGTGCGACCTCCCACAGAATCTGTGATGCAGAATCCCAGTTGGCTTGCAAGTCCCTGATCACAAGCCTAAACTACTCCCCACTTGTATCCCACCTTTCAGCTGCAATGTTTGGTGTTAGTATACAAAAACAGGATTGCTCTTAGAAATTATGCTTTCCTCACTTTCCATGGTGTCTCTATCTCCTCTAAAGATAAAACACACAAAAAAGGGAAAGGTGACAGACAGGAAAACGGCTCTACAGGGGGAGAGAAGGTCAGAGAGGGGGAACTGTGGAATTACTGCTAGCCAACTTCTTCCGACTAGCTCCGGGGTAGGCTTGTCTATAAAATAAGGAAGTGCAGTCTATTCCATCAGTTGTGCCATTACCAAAAATACTGAGTAGTTGGGGGAATTGACAGGTTTCATGCTGGAAAGTGCTCAGCTGATGATTTCAAGGCCAGGCACTGCTGGGATAATCTGCAGGATATGCCGGGTCCCAGAAAGTGTACAAATCATCTTGGGGGTTGAGCCAAGGGGTTTGCAGTATGGGCAAGTGGTGGACCAGGGGTTGAAGGACAACTCAACCATCAGTGCAGATACGGGACAGTGGCCTGTGTGCAGTATAAACCCACTGCTACTCACTGCTGCTGTCCTTCAGGAGAGCAGCGCGCCACTCTGGCACAATGCATGCCGATGCAGGCAGAAGGTTGAGACCATAGATCAAATACTTCTTTGTCCCTTTAGCTGTGCAGTGTGCATAAACTGAAGTTAGTAGGACCTTGCTTATGTCTATCAGGCACAGTAAGAGTTTACTTGCGCTTTGTTCCATTTTGTCAAGGAGGGACAATGAGGCCTAAGGGAAATCTGACCCTTTTTGCAACCAATCTGCCACCATTATTAAACCTGAAATCTTTGTGCTTAGAGCTGCGATTGCATTATGATCAACAGACTGAGACAGATGCTGATTTTTTATGACTACCCATTGCAGTGACAGCGAAAACTCTTCAGAAACATAAAAGTTTTTGAATCACTGCAGTATTTATAATGAGAAGGGAAGTAAGTCACTATAAATATTTAAGTGTCTTAAATAAAGATTAATTAAGAAATAGGCAGGAAGCTGCCTTTTCTTTTTAAGCAATAAATTTTTAATTACAAAGTATATTTTAGTAACAAACTGACACTTATTGGAGATATAAAAGGAGAAATCTGAAGGTCAGGGATAATGATCAGATACCTGCATATGCATCTGCACATAGAACACTCTGCTATACTTGAGCAAAAATTACAAAAACTATTAAAAAGCGTTCTTTTGAATAAAATGCTAAGTTCTAGGTTTTACCATTCTTTTAATTTGCATTAATTCATGCTCATTTGCAAGAATATCCCTTGGGAGAGTATTAATTGGAAATACTTCTAAAAAGTTTTCTATGGCTGAAAATGGTTAGGAAAGCAGGGAACAAACAGAAAGATGCCACTGAGAAGAGATGAAACATCTAATTTTAACTGTATGAAAGAAATCACATCTATGGAGCATAAGCATAAGCAAAGAGCTTCAGTTTTCCAGTAATCAGGTGATAAAAACATTGTTAGCCACCTGAAGATAGATGCAGGCATTCCATGTGTGACGCTATGGCCTATTTTAAGATGTTTTCTACTATTTGAAAAGAAAGGCAATTCTTCTCTGATCTTTTAAGATAAACAGAAACCAGAAATGCACCACAAGTTCAACTTTTCCCAGCTACCTGGAAAAAAAACTGGCTTTGAAATGCATGGACAGGGCACATTTGTTTTAGAATAGTGCATCGGGCTGCTTTGTTGATTCACGTTTCCCCTGTTGAGTGAGATGACTGTATTTATTGAGCAACTGCACATGTAGAGCTTTATACCTATACAAGCACACCTATGCGAACCATCCAGGTTCACAATGCTTGATTTTGAGTATTCTGTGCTAAATGGAAGAAGTAGCATTTTACAGACACCACACATCATATGAAAGTGAATTCCTGCAATATTAGTTGCATAAAGGCAATTTGGAAATGCAGTTTTATAATTGGATGAGCAGAACCAAAAGAAAAAAACCCAAAATGAATCAGCACACAAACTGCAAGAACCTTACCTGAACTGAAACCTAGCTCTTGATACAAAAATCCTGTATTAATCCGAAACCATGCAGTTTCCCTGCATAAGAATGTGGCTTCACGGCATGCATAGGAGAGTTCACTTTCCTCTGTCTTGCTTCCCCTTTGCACATTCAGTGCTAAGAACGCAAGAACAATAAAAATAAAGAGCCAGAAAAATCATCATAGTTATCCCCCATTATGGTCTCAGCAGGATCTTCAGCAGAAGGCAGGTTTCTTATTTTCTTCTGTACTGTTTGAATTCCCTAGATGCAACTTTCCAAACTCATCTCAGGCCACCTGCAGCAGGAGATCATTATGATTTTTGGGTACTGACCTGTCCTCCCTCATCCCCAACACCTCTGTTGTGTTGTGTTCCCCCCGGCCCCTGGTACTTTATGCTTACAGTGCAGCTTTGCATGCTTTCCTCCTAGCCACTTGTCAGCAAGCAGAAACTGAGAAATGAACACAGGCAAGAGTGAGTGGCTTTGCTTTTGGCAGCTCTTCAGAGTCTCACTTGAAATGGAAATGTTTTATTATTTTGTCTTGGGAATGAGGTTCCTAACCAGAAACACAGCAACAGCACAGAGTCTATCTTCTTTCTTTGGTATTAGCCTAGCAGATACAAATACAGTTAGTATAAACTGTCAGCCTCACGCTACAGTTGTATCATCGTCTCTTTTTCTGCTGCTCAAGCACTGGTACTTCTTGCACTAGTAATAGAGCATTAGGAATATCTTCCATGCCCTATTGTCCCATGGCACAGGCAGGAACCTTCTCTGCAAACATAAAAAAATGAACCCTAAAGCAGAGAGTATTGAGGTGGTGCATTGAATGAAAGAGTCAAAAATGGAAAAAGCAGGCAGTTAAATATAAGAGATTGAGCTGCATGGTCAAGACATACCTGGGTCAAATGATGCCTGCAGCCTCCCCACTATTTACCAAAGCAGCTTTCTGCCATCAAGGGACACACTTCCCTGAGGAAAGTTTCAAACTTCTAAAAGTTTCGAAGCATTAAAAACAAATGCAAGGGAAAACAAGAATAGTTTTTCAACAATTTTGAGCACTGAGGATTCTTCAGCTGGAATGACCTTTCCTCTACAATGTGTCCATTTAAAGTGTCTCTGCAGTAAGGACTATCTCTCACTGTCAATAAATTTGCTTATGTACAACAGGCCATAGTCTTGGTTGGACTAATGAGAAACAAATCCATGTGAATTTGACACAATCTGTAAAATGGGGCTCTATTTTACTGCAATGAATTTACTCCATACACTCTAATCTATTTTTACTCTCATAACAAACATTTGAATAAGTTATGATGCTCCTTGCTTTGCCCAGTATTTTGTAAGATTTTGATAGAGATTACATTTCAGTGATGCTTACTACAAAGAGACATAAATATAAATGGCAGTATGATTGGATCAAGATATTTATTGGTTGCAGGAAGCATTTAATCTGTTTTCTTTTGCCAGATTTACAAGATCAAGAAAGAATAATCAGGAACGCCTCTATGCCAAAGTAGAGTCAGAAAGAAGCACCACTGCTGGCAAATTAAACATAGTACCTTTTAACAGTATTCACAAAGGTTGCTTTGGTTGCCTAATACAGCAATTTGATACAAGCATCACTTCATTTATTTCCAAACAGCTATAAATGCTGGTCTTACCATCCACTGCGGAACATGTTTTCCACAGAGGATTCCCCAGTGTAGCCCATAAGACTGGTGTGGTACCATACCAGTCTAGCTGAGTGCAGAATCAGGACCAGCACATCTTTCGACCTCCAGACCCACGGTCCACTATTTGCCCACACAACTTCTAGTAAATAACTGACATTTCCAGGGATTTCAGGTAATGATCAAATCTGGCTAATAGAAATCAAAATACAGAGGTTCTTTCCTATACACTTTCATATTGTGTACTGCTCAAATGAAACAAGCACGTCCCTTATCATTGATGTTTTTCTATCATTTGAGCAGTGAATGTGTTGAAGCACTGCTGTAAACAGGGTGGGAATACTACTGCTGTGCATCAGGCGTAAAACAAATAAGACAAGATACTAAAAAAAGATGCTTCCTTGCTGAAACAGACCAAATCACAGCATGGGGCCTTATTACAGAATCTGACAGCAAAGCATTAATTTGCTTCTTTGAATGATGCATATACAATCAATAAATCTCCAGCTATCAGAATAAAACCTTCAGGAAGATAAACAAAACCACAAAATCAGAATTAATTCTTTTTTCCACAGAACATTTGAAACAACTTTTTTCCTCTGTTGTACCTTGTTGTGGTGGTTTGGCCCTGGCTGGAGGACAAATACATACAGTCTTATGGAAGGGCTCCTGTTTACTATGATTTTCTTTCTTGATGTGCAAGATGGAGGCTGACTGAAACTTTGGAATGAGTGGGAAATTTTGTGTCATTTAAGTCCTTGCCTGGATGAGAACAATAGGAAAAGAAGATGAGAATTTGATTCTTCTCTATTTTCTGTTTGAGAAATTAGTAAGGTCTTGATGAATTAAAGCAGAAGAAAGGGTGGGAGGGAGGAAAGAGACAAGAGTGACAGAAGAGTTTGAAAGACTAGGGTTCAATCAAAGCTAAAAGGAAAACATGCCTGGACAAGAGCACCACAGAACAAAAGGGAGAGACAACACTTTGCAGGAAGACATGTGATCCTAGTTATTTCAGGCCAATATCCACAGATTTGGGATAATTGTACCTAAACCAAGATCACTTATCCACAACATTTTATGATTATCATTGATACAATAAAAGTAGCAGGCTAGGAATAAAGTACATGAAGTATAACATGAACTAGTCAGAGCAGACAAGCTTGGCAATTTCAAAGCAGATACTTTTGATTTTAATTCACACAGGTTTATCTGCCTCTAAGGATATTTTAAAGTTCACCTCAGCTCTCGGAGCATCAGGATTCCAAGACAAACAAAAGAAGGAAAGTTTATTTTATAACTAGGAATCCTTCTAGATGCAAAACTTCTATTCTGGTTACAGTATTTACTGGCTTTAGATAGAATTCATATTCAGGATCACCAAGACTTGCATCCAGATGATCTTTTTTTTGTTCAAGAGTTAAGAGAAGATGCCATTGCACTGTGGTATCTGCTGTCCACCCCTTCTGCCCAGAGAAGGGGTAAGGCTTCTACAGAGGCATATCAAGGGAAAACTGACTTGTCCTCATAGGACAGGCAGTACCTTCAAGGCTAAGGGGATATATGCCACTGAGAGGAGGAACAGAATAATGAGTGCAAAACTTAATTTGAAACATGTTATTCTACCACACCAGTGAGAAAAATCATATGCCCATATCACCACTAAGGACAGGCTCAGCCAGCTGCATTTTTTCTGAAGCTTTTACTCAGTGGATCGCTTTTTTAATCACTAGCTGTGGTTGTTAAGCTGTAAAGTACATCTTTACAGGCAGAAAGAAATGAATCTATGTAATACACCTGCAAAGTTAGAAATGGTTAGGTAATAGGTATCCGTTCAAAACCCCCCTACTTTTTATTTTAGATAGAATAATCTCAACCATATTTTACTAAGTCCCAATTTTTCAAAGAAAAATATTTTTAAGACTTCACATTCTATTAGTTGCAGTGGTATCTCAATGCAATTTATTTAGAGAAAAAGCACTTGAATTGATCTGAAGTTTTGAATCGAGCACAAGATGGAATCCTTAAATGGAATGGAAATTCTCTTATATACCCACTTGTTGAATATTCAGCCACACACCTTTGTGCTGTCTCCAGCCCTCTGCCTCACACTTAAGATGATCTTCACACAACTACTTGAAGTTACCCAATTATCCTCCTCCAAATCCCTTCTCAAAATTTTTATTTTCCATGATGCCAATAAACACAGAATACAGAAAAAGGGATGGAAGAGACCACAGAAGGTAATTCCTGCCAGGATCAAATTATTCCTGAAGACTGCTGCAGTCTCCACAGTGACAGAAAGTCTGCCTGAATCAGAGTGATCTATACCAATGCTTTCTGAATACTTCCTTCTTGTCTTTCACACCTTTCCTTTAAGGAAGGAGTCAAGGATTATGTCCTTTCCTCCAGTCTGCCATGGAAATGAAGAATACTGTTTCCTTGTAATATTTGACCATTAGCAGTGTTGACAAATTACCTCACATGGATTTCACTGTCGCTTTTTATTTCTCTTGTCTGTTTCTCCATCTTTTACTTAGGCAGTAAACCCCTAACGCTAAAGACCAAACTTTTCCTCTTTGTGGGACTAAAATTCAAAGCAGGACTTATTTTGTAGTATCTTTACACACAGTTATGGTAATAAAATGAGGAAAAACTTATAAGAATATAGTTCATAAAAGATGGGGAAACTGGGAGCTTCTACTAATTATTTCAGAGAAATGTAAAGATGATGTGGGTTAAGTGATGATTAGCCATCAGCTTGGGTTTGCCAAGAATATTGTCAAACCAATCTAATTTCCTTCTACTACATGACAACAGGCTTTTTAGAAGAGATATGTTAGCTGCTTAGATTATGACACTGTCTCACATAACATTCTTATAAGTCAGATGAGCTAAACCAGGTCTGAATGAAACACTCATACAACAGATACAAACATGACTGAGTTTATCAGATTATTTAATCAAACACTGTATTTACTACAACATTGAAGGATAGAATAAGCAGGGTTATCCATGGGTCCTACATACAGTATTCCCTAATATTTTTAGTTGTGATGTAGATGACAAAATAGAAAGTGTGCTTGTCAAGTTTACAGATCCCAGCACACTATGAAGGACTGCAAGGATGTTGAAAATTAATATAGTAACCAAAACGAAAGTCAATACATTAGTGATTTGCAGACAAACAAAAAAGAATGTTTTATATTAGGAAAAAATCAACTGCAGAAGTATTGTGTGGTGAGACTCGTGCATGAGTTATATGTATTAAAACCAAGTTTGTTTCACACTAGTAATCGGGGTATAGATGAAGCTTGTGCACACCCAGTGGACTTCGCTCATTCCTCACTTAGGAACTTCCCATCCAGTCACATCTATAGATGCAAGGACTGGCTTGAGAGCCCGGCCCAGCCTGAGACCAAGTGATGGCCTCATCATTCACAGTCAAGTGTCTCACTAATGTTAGAGGACCCCACCTGATGGGAATTCTGAACAGTTCTAGGAATGACTCCCCCTTCCAGATCATGCTATGTTTAGTCCAATTTGCATAGCTAGATGTGGTATCACCCTTGGTAGCGTGTCCCCGGGATTGCTCTTGATGGTTCCCACTGCAGATTTTTATATAGATAAAATGTTTGTAAACAGTCAATACAAACTTTTCTTGGAGAAATGGTCATATTGGACAGTCATTTATGTATAGCTATTTAAAATATATTTTGTATTTAGTTAAGATATATAAATAGCAATGAAATACACAAGTGCTGAGTGGCAACTTTGGACAATGGGCAGCTGGATTTTAAGTGAAGGAGGGCAGGGGGCACGGGCAGCAGGCGCCCCAGATGCCAGAGAGAAGTAGCCTGGGGGAGAGGGGGACAGGGAGGAGATAGCAAGAGTGAGAGTGAGTGTGGGAGACTGAGTGTGTGTTCCACTCCAGAATAGGTTTGCTGGGGGGGTGATGTGTGACTCAGTGAAGGAGCAGGCTGGAGCAGCCTGGGCCTGAGAGACTGAGAGACGTTCTGTGATTTATGACTGCAGCCCATAGAAGTGACCCACACTGGGGCAGCTGGTGAAGAGCTGAATCTCTGTGGGAAAGGACTCACGTTGGAGAAGTTCATGAAGGACTGTCTGCTGTGGGTGGGACCCCATGGTGCAGCAGGGGAAGGGTGTGAGGAATGCCACACCCTCCCACCCCCCCGCCCCAGCTAAGAAGGAAAACAGCTCTTGAGGAACTGACTGAAACCCCCATTCCCCACCCCTCCCTGTGCCACGATGAAGTGGGAGCGAAAGTGGGAGCGAAATCATGACTAAAATGAAGTCTGCTAAGAAGGGAGGGGTGGGGGGGGGAGGTGCTTTAAGATCTGGTCACACTTCTCGTTACCCAACTCTGGTGTCACTGTGTGTGCAGTGCTGTGTCATAAATTAGAGAGTTTTCTTTCGATTATTCTGTGCTGAGTCTGTTTTGCCCGTGACACTGATTGTGGAATGATCTCTCCCTGTCCTTATCTTGACTCCTGAGCCTCTCAATACATATTCTCTCCCCCGTCCAGCTGAAAAGGGGACTGATAGAGTGGCCTTGGTGGGCATCTGGCATCCAGCCAGGGCCAAACCACCAGAGTACCCTCGCAACAGGCTCCTGTCACCACCAGAGACCAACCATCCTGCTTAGGAGATGTGATCATCTCTCTGTGTGTTACTTTACACAAATTACTTTTTTTTTTCAGAAACACTTTTACATGTGCAACAAAAACTTTGTGCAACAATAGGCTGGGAAGAAAGTGTCTGTGCAACAGCTCTATGGAAAAAATATTTAAGGATCACAGAGCTGTTTCATTCTGCTGTAAGAAAGGCAAATTCTGCCCAGGCATACCTAACAGAGCTGTTGCTCTCAGTAAAATAAGACTAAGATTAGTGTCTAAACCGGAACCTGTTCATCATGTCCATGACAGAAAGGGCATGACAGAAAGTAATGAGCATAGCCACAACAATGTTCAGGTTAGAAACAAGGAAAAACTTTCTTTGAACAGACTGACTAGAGTTCTGGTGGGAGCCTAAACTGCTGCCTAAACATTTCCTTAAAGTTTTCAAAGCTCTGCTAAAGAATGGCCTGCCACAGAGTAAGAAAATTATCTAGGTGGCTTCTTGTGGTCCTTTTCAGGTATATGACTCTAACTTACAGTAGCAAGTGAAGGAAAAATCTATATTTATTTGATACTATTATCCCTGAAGTGTCTGAAATAGATAAATACAAACTGATGGAGTAGTCTGTTAGAAATATCACCAAATTATTTGCAACAGCCATGTGCTTCCTTATCATTTGGGTACCTTTACCCTTACAACCAGTGAAAGTTTGTGCCATGAAAGAAGGAGTTAAAACCAGATGTTTCTATGTTAGTAGAAGATTCTGTAAAACCATTAAGTTCACTGTGATTGAAATATGCTGTAATAGGAGCTTCAATATCTCAAGACATCATCTAAGTAAACAGGCATTTTTACTCCTTAGACACATTAGCAGATGAATAACCAATCTCATAAATGTGTAATGAATGAATAACTTGTGTTTCATTCCCTGGAGGTAACACACAGACTAGACACCATAATTTTCCACTGAAGAAGTGCCTGTTTCAAGGACAAGCCTATGAATTTCCTGTGGTGTAAATCAGTACCATCACTGTGTGCTTACTTTTACTTGTGTCTATTTGCAGCAGGAAAACCCTTTTTGTTTAAACTACATGAGCTGCCAAATATCATGCCTCTCACACAACACTCAGATATTTGGCAGCAACTACAGTGACTCGTGCAGCCTGACTACACAGAGGGGGCTGTAAGAACTGTCTTAGAGTGGCCCAGAGCCCAACAGCAGGGACCTCTCTAGCCTGTCCTCTTGCCTCCAGCTCAAGTGAGCTGCTAACAAGGGGAGTACAGTGTACCTGCAAAGAGTTGTGGGCCAAAGCTAACTATTTTGTCAGCAAAAGTGACAGACAGGTGCATTGTTCCCCACTCCCAGGAATGTCATAGAAATGCTATAGGTCAAATCATACCTTTAAGCATACCCTTTAATCAACTCAGCCTGCTTGCCAATGACACAGTAGTTCCTGTCATCAATGAACACAGAGGAAGACAAGCCTCTGCATGAGACACCCAGTGAAGTTGAAAGTCCAGAGAAGGTCTGTTAAATATATGCTTGTGCCTATGGAGCCATAAATTTACTGCCTTTTATGCCTAAGAAAGCCTATGGCTCTGAAAGCACTGGCATGTGTCTTAGAAACCATCTCCTAGCACTGCAAGTTCTCTCCTCTTGAAAATCAGTCCCTCTTGAGCTCTTCCTTACCCATCAGTTTACTATAAGAAGATTCAGCAATATCTCTGGCAACATATTCCCTTTCAGCTGCACCACATATTTCATTATGTTCCCTATCTCCCACCTTCAGACTTCTGCAGACTCATGTGAGCCCATGTGAACACCATTTAAATTCCTTCCCAGAGATAAGCATCAGCCTTTCCCACGCTGTTTAGGGGAATATATAGCAAGCAGCTTACCTTTTTTAACACAGATTCAGCTCCTGAATTCTTACTGAATAATTATCACCAAAAGATATATGTGACTTCTAGAAATCTAGACAGGAAAAATTAAGTGTGCCTTGAAAGACTCCAAAAATTTTGAGTGGCTTGGTGCTCTTAACAAGTGACTTGTATTAGCAAGTATACATACAACCCCCTGCCCACTTAAAAAAAAAATCCCTGAGAGTGATAAATAAAATATTTATTAAGATTACCCGTGTGTAAGTGTCATCTTTCAGGAAAAATGACAGCGTTCAGTAAAGAAAGAGACAACTATGTCTTCAGCAACTGTAATCACAAATTAATTAGTTCTGATATAACTTCAGAAACATTTTAATAACAGCCTTTCTAATTTATGACTTAAATGCTTTTGCTAATGAGAAACACTACACCTAAGATAGCACAATATAAAATAGCACCTATCAGCCGCTACTTTATCTGTGGTGGGTGTCCACCCACTTTACTAAGGAAAATTACAACTGAACCTCAGAGAGAAGGAAGATGCTGTGTGTGGGTATTGACACAGAGTCTGATGGAGTCAGAGGACTAATGTGTTCTAATGGCACATCAGAGTCTTGAACACTCAGAAGTAGAGATTGTATTGGGAGAGGAAGTCTTGCTTGTTTGCTTGTTTTTGCTGTATTTTTCTTTTTTACCTCCTGTTCCCTATGTATTTTTCTCTAATCAAAGAAAATCGGTTTCCCGAATGTAGGATTTTTCAGATAAAATTCTGTGCTGTGCTGCCCATTCCCTCACTGACCCGTGTCACTCGCTGTTCCTTCTTTTTCAGAGCTCAGCATCGATATCGGGCTCAAATTCAACACAGTCACATTCCTATTAATCAATCTTTTCTCCTTAGGAGAAAAATACATTTTTCTCTATTATAAATGCTATATAAGTTGGCTCTTCTTATTACAGGCAGATGACAAAACACAGCAGCTGGGACTGTATGGCATAATAGGACTGACCTATATTTCACTAAATATCAACCTCTACAGGCTTTAAATGCATTGTTGCCTACTTTCAACTCACTTCAGCATTCAAACCAAATTTTTCCAATAGTCTCCCCACAGATGAAGATGATTTCATTTAACAGTCTCTGCAGTCAGAAAGAGCCATGGCTTTCTGTGTTTATTTACAGTTCGTTATGTTTGAGTCAAATGTCACTTAGCAACTGCAATGTGTCCACTTTTTGACTTCTACCCCTAATCTTAAAAAGATGAATGCAAAAGTATAATTTGCTTCTTGTGAGTAGATGTTGTTGAAAGTGATGGTTACTCATATTTAGTAATTTACAGATCTGAAAGAATGAAATGTATGAAATAGAATAGAAATAAATTATATTTGACCAATCTTAAAATATTATTGTATCATATTTGAATTGTAGAAGTACTTTCAAAAATACTCAGTGAAATCTCACGCAGAATGAAAATCCATTCATTTTACATTATGGTATTTTAGGCATTATTTTACAGTGGTTATTTTGCTTAGAGGATAGATAGACAAACAGACATATGCATGTATATGTACAAAACAACATAATAATAGCTCAAACCTATTAAATGAAATTCTTTATACAATGATTTTTAATAAGCATGTGATAGAAGGCTTGCAACAGTGAACTAGCTAAGGGGACACTGCTCAGTTGATGTGTCCATGTATTGATTGACCTTTAAAATACCTGTAAAATATTTCTGATGTTGAAATATTATTAAAACATCTCCCTTCTCTACTAAGAGGGCAGTCGGGAAGGAGGGAGACAAAGCCACTTTGGAGACTGGGGTTTTTTTTAATTCATAAGGTGTCAATGTCAAAATAATTTTTCTGAGGAACAGAGAATTGTAGACATTTTCAGTAAGTTTGCCAATTTACAAGGGCACTGGAAAAACATAAAAACAGCAGTGAGAGAGAAAGAGTACATGTCTTGGCTGCAAACCAAGACAAAGCTGGCTGATCGTATTTGAAGGCTAAGAGGTTTGATGGCATCTTGTCTGCAGGACTACAGAGTGGGCTGTGGGGAAGGTGCTCCCTTGGTCTGCCAGATATATGTCCTGGATTACCAGTTTGTGGTTTACCACCCTGAATTACCATCAGCCAGGACAGGTGCTCGCTATCCTCTCATCAGGCAGAACTGTGACTTTTTGTGTTGATTTTCTTGTGGCTACTCTAGCAGTCTTCTGCAGTGACTCTCATCACTCCTTCTCTTTGCAATTCAAAAAATTGCTCTCACCACATTTTTTAAAATTAGTATATCTTTATAGTTTAAGAAGGATTATTTTCTTCAACTCTTCTATAGTCCACATTGACTTTTCTAATATACGCAACTAATTTCATAGCTTTACCATAACCTTAATTAAAAAAACTCTAAATTATACTACAGAGTGCCAAACACCTTTATTTTAACCTGGGCATCCTCTTATTTTCACTGAAAAAAATGTTGCTGTGTGAAGAGCTGCAGTTCTATATCTGCTGCATCTGCAGCATTTTGATCTGGAAAATAGTTAAGCTATCCCTGATAAAAAAATAAAACCCCCAAACCTCAATCTTCTCCAAATATATTTATTGTTTCTCAAGATCAGATTGACAAAAATATTATTCCAGCGAAGCCTCTGTGGACATGGATCAAGATGAAAAAGCCAGACCAGAAGACACAATTACTATCATGCCACTTGCAGATGCCACGCAAGGCAGAGGAGAACTGTGCTCCCTGGAGAGATAGAATTACATGCTAAAATGTAATTTTGAGTGATTTGGAGTGATCTCAAAGGGATCACCTATCACTTGATCCAAATAGGAGCTGAGAACTCATTTGATCAGCATTAACTGTTCACAGCAAAAGGCTTTTAGTTAAAATCATCCTTTGGTTTTAACCAAATGTCGGCCAGACAGGCTGTCATTACCCTGTAAACTCATGCACTAGGAGAAAAAGCTGACAACTCTGTTTACAGGGACTGCTTGTCACTGTTACGGATATTAATTAAATACTTCTCATTTTGAACATACATAATTCAACTTCTGGAATGTTTTTGTTAGTGAAAGCCTCGCACCCATGAGGTGAAAGCTAACATGCCATGGCATGTCTTTTTGTAGGTACTGCTGTCCCAGGGCCCCTCGTGCTGCTCTCGCATCCTTACTCTATGTAGGCCACACGCCGCCATTCATCAAGTCTTTGTTTTTCACCCCACCTTTGACAAGCAGAATGGCAATATTCATTCAGCCTCCCCTACCATTGCAGACTGATTTGTAACCTAACTGCTCAGCTGTCAGCTTCACTGCAGGCCGTGTTTTATTTTAATAAAACCTCTGGGAGTGAGACGGCTTCTTTGTACAAGCACATTGAAGGCCTTGAGCTTGCCTAACTGAATCCATTAAGGCCTTATTATTAACTGATCTTCAAGATCTATTTAAATGTGAAGTGCTAGTGATCTGACACAGTGCTGAGAATATGTTTAATTGACTTTTTTTATTTTTTCCTTTTTGGGGTCAGGAGCACTGAGTGGTGTTAATACTGTGTTACTAGAAAGGGCCCTCTCCCCATTACTGACTGTAGAAGAGGGTACAAACATACCATACCACATTCAGGACTAAAAAACAGCCCATTGTGGAGGTTCAGTCCTTATTAAAACCAAACCTTGCTAAGCTGTTAATTGAAACAGGTAAAGTATAATGAGCACTTGGGTTCATCACTCCTAGAACGATGCTAAACTCACTTCAGCCCATTCACTCGCCCTTCTCAAATGGAAAATGCATGGTTGTGGGTGTTAAAAAAGGTAAGACTCCCTCAAACTGAAGGAATGTAGAATCCTTGCAAAATGTAATTCATACAATAAAATGAAGTAGAAAAATTATAACTAAATACATAGCAGACAACTTGAATTGGATTCCTCGGTCTCTGATATTACTGGTTCTGACAAGGTGAATTTATCCAAGCTTTTACAAACAGGATGTCCAGTACACCTGAGAAGAAATTTATATTTTTTTTGTTCCATCTTTTCAATGTGATGACATTTCATAGACTGCTGCACCATTAGAAAATAGGCTGCTACTTTTTAAAAATGGCTTAGTCAAGATCAGAATTTAACAGAGAAATACAGTTAGGATTCTGTGACACCTATGTTTAAAAATTCACTCTTAATCATCAGGATAATTACTGTTTTAAGAAAACCAAGAGGTAAATGTAAGTCAAGGTGCACAACAGCCTGGACAACTTTTGCACTCTCTTTAATGCTCTGCTTTGCCCCACTGACATAATCAGGTTGCAATGGGTACAAAGCTGAAATTCCATTCCGTATAGAACACACGTTTGTAAAATGAAAATTTCTTTGAAGGTCTTGTGTATTTCCATAAACGTTTCTGAATTAAATTTTGATCTGATTGATGTTTTCTATTGACTTCTATAAAGCTGCAAGTCACTGCCTGTCTTCTGCTTGTCGTAAGATATATTAATTTCATATATCTGCAAGAATATGAAGATTTTTTCATGTAATTGCTTTTTAAAAGGTAAAACATAAGCTACAATTCTGATTCTGCAACCTTGAGTTTGTGTGCCATTGTCTTAGACACACTTAATATATATTATAAACGCTAAAGGGTAATATACAAGTATTAATTGCCATTAAGAAAGCTTTTTGCCTTTGCATACAGACCAATAGCAAAAGAGCATTTTCTCAACTTGAGATTAATTTAATTCCATGTTAAACAGTCAAAAAGAATCACTGAAATAAATACGATTCAAATCTCTCTAGGGAGCAGTTGATTTACTGTGAAGACTGCTTTCTGTGTCCTGCACTGCCCCTTGCTGGAGTATCTCACAAATGTGACAGTGTAAATTACACTAGCAGCACTAATTAATATGTGTTTCTGAACCACGTAATAATGTCAAAATATAAGGATTGTACAAGCTATAATAAGTCACTTAATCAACAGTTCATTATCACACACGTGGAAGTCTTTTCTATAAAACTACTGACCATTTTCATTTGCAAAGATTAATTTTTAGCCCAGACAGACTTGATGAACACTGTTAGCTTTTTCCCTGATTGCTTTCTTGTAAGAGATTACTATAGAAAGCAGAAAACCATAAAATGAAACACCTAGAAATATTGCTAGTTTACTATTAATGAAAAATGGCAAAGAAACCAAGGCAAGCATGCGCTTTCCTAAAAGACATAAGATGTCCAAGATGTACTGTAAATGTGAACATGATCCATATATAGAAATGAGAATAAGAAAATGAAAAAACCCCCGCACTTAGCAGTATCTCTTACCTCTGAAACTTCCACAGCATTTCCTGTTATATTTCAAAGATGCATGTGAAGAACTGGAGTCTGTTTGTGTGTGTTATTGGTCACAGATTCATTCATCCATCCATTCGCAAAGTCATTGCAAGCTTGACAAAATGAATACACTTGAGTACCTCTGTCTGCAAATCTGTATTTTTCAACTTTCTGGTTCTGGTGTTTGTTAGATTTCTTTTAAGTTTTCTATCATGGCTACTGTTCAACCTTAAAACAAGGTGTATTTTCACAAAACTCAAAAGGTCATTTGTACAACTCTGTATGTAGAAAAACTGAACTACATGTTAGGAGCTCAGTGAAGAGTTTCCTGCATTAAAGTAAAATCTACCAAACCGTATCTTCTAACCAAACTATGTGTAATCTCTCTCAGCTAGTCATAATTTATTGAATTTATGATGGTAATTTTAATTGCATCCTACATGCATATTTTAGCTTCAGAGAGGTTATTCCACATATCAGATTTATATAAACCCAGTGCGAGCTACTCTCTCCTTCCTTCCAATGGGGACAATCCTTTGTTGGAGAATGAAGCCAAGGACTGACCTTCCTTGAATTCTCTTCTATGAAAGCACACTTTCTTATTTGCCAATAAATAGTGAAGCACTCTATGGTACACTTGGTCTTTGCACCGAACTGAGAGACATCACTCCCCTGAAAGCTGCAGGCAGTGTAAGGGTCAAAACAACTAGTCATCACTTGAAATATTACCTTCAATATAAAAATGCACAGGGGAAAAAATAGCGAGCGATAGGCAACTAGTTACTTAAATGCCTGTCTTTTAAGAGTTTGCAGGAAAATCCTGAGGGAAGGACCTAGCCTTGGCCATATTGACAGCAGACCACCTCCTGACTTCATCAAAGCTTTAATTTCACCCTCAGACTTTTAAACTGACCTGAGAAGTTGGCCCAATATGTAACGGGGTCAAGTGGCAAGAACAGGAATTGAACCATATCTCTTAAATAATCATCCATGGTAACAGATCTATGGGTGGTAAGAACATGAAGGTAACAGAAAAGATTTGGAAATATGAAGTGATAGTGTAAAAGAGCACCATGAAGCACCTGCAGCTCTCTAAGAACTTAGAAAGAAAATAAAGGCTAAAATATTAACCCTGGCCTGTTCCTGTGTGCCATCCCATGTATTGATTTAGCTACTCCTCCACCTTTGGATGTGAGGCTGATGGACGTCCAACACTCAGGGGTTGTTTTCCTACTCTCCCAATCCAGGAACACATTGGGATGCATAAAAAAAGCTGAAAACACCCTTAAAAAAGGGTGCTCCCTTTTCTAAGCTCAGGCTTACCCTGTAACTAGAGGGAAGCTCAGTGTAGCTGTTTAAATTGTCAACTTACTGCCACAGCTGATTGCATGTCTGCTCTAGAATGGAGTGTCATCAAAGAAAAAATATTTTATGCGTTGTACAGAGTGGAGGACTCTACATGAAAGCTGAACGGAAGCCTGCCAAACCCATCAAGCCCCTTTCCAGCAAGTCTGCAGAAAGGCAGCATTGTGAATAAGAATCAGGACGCTACCACAGATGTGGCATGGCAAAAAGGATGACAATAAGTCTCAGGGGTCCCTGTGTTTCATCTGTATAAAAGGAGGCAGGCCAACTCCCAATTTACTCATAAGATTTGATTGAGGGGGACAGAAATACAATATATTACCTCTATGTTTGGCACCAGTGCAACTGTGGCTGGAACACTCTGCCTATTTCAAGCATGCAAATTTCAAGAAGGATGCTGAGAAATTGGACAAGGTTCATAACAGAGCCTAGGGAATGATTAAAGAATTAGAAGACATGCCTTCTAGTGAAAGACTCCAGAAGGTTAATCTACTTAGCTCATCAAAGAAAAGGTTAAGGGGTTGAGACTTAATCATAGTCTCATATCTAATATGAGAAGCAGAAGTTTGACAGTAAAAGAGTTTATCTCCTGCCTAATTACCAAAGGTCCAGTGGTTGAAAGCTGAATATAAATAAATTCAGAAAGGACAGAAGGCAGATTTGTTTACTAATATATTTAATTTTAACCAAGGAGGGCAATTAACTACTGAAAAAAAGTGCTACATTTTGGCAGTGGCATCAAATCAAGATTGATGCTTTTCTAAAAAACTAGCTGTCCAAGCACAGCTATTGGATACAGGCTGTGCTCGTTACTGAAAGATATAAATAACAGAGAATGAACTTAGAGAAACAAGTCATCAACATACTGTACTGAGAAGAAAAGCCATCATTTCTAAATATAGCAAGTCTTTTAGTTCAAAACTAATTTTGCCTAAACCTGAATTAAAAAAATGCCTGCAGAAATCTAAAAGGGCATACCTAGAAGCAATTTGTAGCGGGAATTAAACATTTGAACTTAGCCAATTAAAAAAAATGGACATAATAGCCACTTCATTAAGGGCTATGTTCTGACAGACTGTTTTGTCACAGTGTCCCCCAAATCATTCCCAGTTATTGATTTACAATATCCGAGCTGAAGAATGTGGCTCTGATAAGGATGAACACTCCAAAGTTGAATGATTCTCCACAGCTGTCTGACAGATAAGCTTCTAAGCATGTCTGTCATTATTGGGAAAATACAATATAATAATTGAACATGAATTGCTGATTCCCCCACACTTTTGGTATTGGTAGGAGACACTTGCAATGTCATTGTTGGTTTTGTTTTTTATTTTCTAGGTAAAAATGAATTGTCCATGTCAGGAAACAATTTTGCCATAACATATATTGCTTTTATATTTTCTCTTTGTTCTGGTAAGACAGGCCTTTTGGTGAACAACCTTTTACATTTTTTCATACAAGCAGTCTACTGTGGTCGCAGGAATTCTGAAAGATGCATAAATTCTGACTCCAGAACATTAGGGCATAAAAAGTTTAGCTTTTCTGTGATTGTCATTAAAAAATAAAACAAGAGAATAAATACATTGATGTGTCTTAGCCTTTAACCCAAAACCCCTTTGTATATGTCCTTCCCTTAACCGATAGCTAAATTTCACAAATTAAAAACAGTGCATTCTTTAAATCATATTAGCTAGCACAAGGTAGAAAATGTTTTTTGGCAGACCAAAGGAAAGATTACAGCAACCTGATGGTCCTTACATTAACCCAGATATGTGCCAAAACCTGCTTGTTTCTTATTCAGATTGACTTTTGTGATGTGTATCAGACCCTGAAAGTACTAATGTTCAGACTGTGGAAATGTCCGTTCTTTTTGTCTGTCAACCTTGGAAAAACAATTGTCAGCCAAGAGCCAGACTGGTGCTGCTGCCTTACACACACAGGCAGTGGGTTTTATCTGAGACTGCCCAGCGCTTTCGTCATTGACTTTCTGATCAAGCTTCACAATTTGCTGCCTTGGGAAATGTATCTAAAAATACGTCAGAAACACATTATTTCTCTTTAGGCATGCATGTGTTCTTGAAAGTTTACACTATGTTTCAATAACTCTTTGAAGGGCGAGAGCAAGATTTCTTCCTCCTGTTAGCTGTGATGATCAGATTAACAAGCAAGCAAGGTGCCACGAGTAGCAGGACAGTAGTGTTGCAACCCAGCACTGCCTCTGATGCCCCATCTGAGCCTTGAGTCTTTCCAAAAGGGAAGGAAATTTTGTGTTGGTAGAGGGCTCAGAAGAGGTTCATGGGCAGGTCCAGACCCCAGGTAAGCTCACAGAGGTGTGTATAACTGCATGCAATGGAAATAACTCTAGCCTGTGCAGTATATGTAAATCCAAAGCATTTAGATACCTGCAGATCTAAAGTCCGTGTTCTCAAGGACAATCCCTTTTTCTTCTCAACATATTGTTTTTTTTCTTTCTTTCTTTTTTGCTATTGCTGTTTATTAATTTGACCTTCTTTGTAAAGTTTACTGCTAAATCACTATGTTTTCCCACATACTAATAGGATAACCTTATCAAGAGAGACATTAAAGCAGCTGGTACTTTATGAGCAATCCACATCACTCCAGGTTAGTCAAAAAATACACCAGTTACTGCAGAGCTTAGGAAATGAAACATTGATTCTAGGCAACAGCACTAAGAGCTTTAGAGGTTTAATGTTTTACAACTGTGGAGGTTTATGTTTGTATATTTCTAAACTGCTTAAATCAGTGGGATGCAATATTCTAAGCCTTAAGGATCAAGCTTATTTTTAAAAGTTCAGGGGACAATAACAAATGCTGAGACAGGTTCTCTCTGTTATTTGGAGCTACTTTGTGAAAGTGTAAGGTGAATTCAGAGTATTTTTACATTAGATGGTTGAATGGTCACAGATCTTATTTTTCTTCCAGGAGGGCTTGGGACAAATGCTTATATCTTGTTGCTAATCATGGCAGGGGTAGGAAACACAACTCATCAAAAGTCAGAAGCCCTTTTCTGATGTGTCATTCACAGAGGAAAGCATACAGGGAACTGAGAGAACGGTGGAGTTGCAAGGTTTGTCTACGCAAATATAATCAAGTCTGTTTTGTGCACAATATCCAGTAAGCTGAACTGGCTTGCTGTGGGCGGCACTCAAGGTGGCACAAGGTGGGTGGTGTGAGCAAGGCGTTAAGAGGTAGGCATACAGGGGCAGGAGTCCAAGTTCTGTATCTGAGCAATAATAAGATAGTCAGTTTGGATCAAGCCATACCTTGAAATCATGTCCTGAAGAGGTTTTTTCCTGCTGTTTAAGTGAACTTAGTCACAGAGGATTCCCCCTAGAAGAATACAAGGAACACCAGAGCCAAAACAAGGGAATGCATTTAGCTCAGAGGTGCTACCTGGCAAAGCCACAATAAGTTCCTTGAGA
The DNA here is from genome assembly GCF_964237585.1 of Gallinula chloropus. Lineage (NCBI taxonomy): Eukaryota > Metazoa > Chordata > Aves > Gruiformes > Rallidae > Gallinula > Gallinula chloropus. The sequence goes on from NC_140086.1 coordinate 69,447,686, forward strand.
GATTTTTTTAGAGATTGCTGTTCAGCCCCACCCAGGAGTAGAAACCAGAAAAGCCTGTTAAGGAACAGCATCAGTAACGTACGCAGAGGCTAGACATCTTTCTGTAGAAGGAAAAATGTGAGGCCAGTATGAATTTGGGCATAGGGATGAAAATGTGTGAATGGGTGACATTGTTGGTTAAGCCACACAGAAAACACTTCTATATATCCTAGTTGCTTAAGAAGCAATATATGCAAATTTAACAGCAAGTTGTTGATTCTAAATTATTTATAGTGGAGATGTTACAACTAGTACACTCTAATGCTTTGCAAACTACAATTCCTAGGCAATAGTCAATAATAAGCCCACATCCAAATTCTTGTGCCCAGAGGGGCAAGCTCCATGTATGTATGTATGTATGTATGTATGTATACAAGCAAGCCATGAACCAAACTTGTTAAAGCTAAGGTGTCGTGAATAATGTGCTAACAGGAAACCACATGACAGAGACTAAACCAACTACCACATAGCAAAAAATATATCTGATAATACGCTGTGAAGAAGCCTGAATATTGATATGCTATCTGTAAATCTTAATAATGGTGAAGAATATAAAAATGTTCCACATTTCAATGGTAGCTGAGTTAATTGGAAGTCTTACCCATAACCTTTTCTGAATATTCCTCTTCTTGCAATGATCTGCTATTTCCTTGCTTGTTAATGGAACAACAGGTAGAAATGTTCTCTGGTTGGTAAACCCAGAGGAGTACAATGCAGACATCCTCTATTAAAGCTATTTGTTCTGTGAAAAAAAATTGCAATCTTCCTGACCAACTCAAAATAAATTCAAATACATATTTTTTTGCTATTAGAAAGGCAGAATTCTACAAAGATCTGTTTCAATTTTTTTAAAACTGCAATAATCTGAAAAACAAACACTTGGAGATACTGCACTGTGGAGCTACAATATAAAGGAATAGAACAATACACTGGTAGAGAGAAACAGTTCATTAGGAGGTTTTCTCTCTAAAGTTTTCATTCAGCACAACACAGGACTAAAAGTAGAAAAGATTGTAAAGGAAGACCATACAGTAATGCATAAAAAGACTAGACATCTACAGTCTAATAAATGTTCAGTTCAATAACATAATTCCTCATATGAACTTTCAGGATGAAAATTCTTACACTTTCAATACAATACTAAGCGTTATCCTGCATCCCTACAATTTAATCACAGGTTGTGATTTCAGCATGGTGCTACTGTTTGACATTGTTGATGGTTTTGGTTGTCAGTGTTTTGAAGCCATGGCATTTTGATTTCATGAATTGAAAAGTTAACCTGAAAGTTTTTAGCCAGAAAGAAACTTCTGATGCATAAGTTTTAAATCATCAACCAACAAAATAAATGAAAGAAAGTTTCAAAAGTTTTAATCTTAGAACAAAAAGAGAAAAGAACAGTCCATCTTCAGACTGCTGTGATGATGTGGCTGTGTGCACCTCCTGATGTGGATGTTGTGCAGAACTGCACATGTTGTGCAGAACTGCACATGTATGAATAGGAGAAGAGCATGCTATGTGCTGCCTTGGAGAAGGAGGCCAGATGGCAGGATTGGCCTCAACAGAGCTAAAGGATTTCCTGTATCCTGCACTAGCTTCACGTGTACAGACAAGCATACCATAAAGCAAACTTGCTAAAGATCTAGGACCTCAAATGGCATCACCGTAGTCACCTTACTATTAATGGTAGGTTTGCACCTGCATTACTACAGTACAAATATCAAAAACCCAATTATTCACTCTACAGTACAGTACATGTACAATTGTAACACATGGTAAAAAGACCCCTCTGCCTTACACAGGACATGGAAATAATCCAACAGAAAATATACTTTCTCCTCTTGGTGACAAGCTTTTGTTGGTTTTGGGGCTTTGCTTTTATGGGTTTACACATTTCCAATTAAAGACAGAAGAGTATGTATATGCGCATATGTTAGCTTTCGATATATTAATGTTAGTTTGCCCTATTTTTTGGCATAAAAAGGAGTTCATTCTAAAAATAAGAAACATGACAGAATGTTTTCCTTGAGTTCAGAAGGAGATCTTTTGTTATGCTGAGAAATCCTACTATATTTGAGTCTTTAATTCACTGTAGAAAATGCTTCAGTTTCTCGTGACATTGATTCAACAGAGGTATAATGAGATCTTTGTTTCACAAGAGGGAGAACATCACACAGGAACATCCTGACAACTCAAAGCAGCGTTACAGTCCTAGTGAAGCAGGTGGAATGAGTTTCTTTACAGGAAGTCAATTTTTGTCCCAATTGTCTAATGTTTAATGTGAAACTTGTAAAATAAATTAAAACTGAAGCATTCCCATACAAAACATAAATCTTATGATTTAGCATTAAGCCTAAAACTATTAATGGGTAAATCTCCAATGGCCAGGAATGATGGAAAACCTGTTTAGTATTACCTGTTGTGCATACTCATTTAGTATTTAATCCCTTCCTACATTTCCCTTCTTCCACTGCCTTAGGTTACAATATTAACATTCTTTTAATGAAGGCTATGTGAATTAAATTATACTTGAATTCTGAAGGATTCAGATGCTGTATTTTTTTTCATATTTTTTTTTTCCTCCAGATTGCTTATTTTTCCTGAGAAAAAAATGCTCCAGCAAGAAGGTGTTGCCACTAGCTTTCAGCTGCACGAAGAAAAGCTTTTAGAACAGCACTTGGAGCATCCAATTTAGATAAGGATAAGTTCTATTTGGAAAATTTTGGAGAATGCTAGGATAAGAAGTTTATCTGCTGACCAGCTGAATGACAATCAAGAAAATGTAAGCATCCTCCACAAAGGATGCTTGTATCAGAGAGAGTGCGTTAACAAAATGAATAAGAATGTCTTATTCAGAATCATTTACAAAGTTATTGTACCAGATAAGAGAGAGCTGGAGTTCAGGAGTATATCTCTTATAAAACATGATTAGATTCCTTAATCTTAGAAGTGATGAATATTTATTCTTGAGCTTTTAAATGTATCTGGAGATTTACATACATTTATTCCAATAATTGAAGATTTGGCAAAATACTGATACAGCTTGTAAGCTTCCCTCATGGAAGCACGGCTGAGCTGGTGAAGCAGCCTTCTGCCAATACAGCTGACAATACATCAAGTCACATAAAAGAAATCAACAAAACATTTATTTTTCTGCTAGAATCCCTGCTGTAGAGACCAGGGCTCCTGCTGCAATGGGGAAGGCATCAACCAGTGGCCTTCCCCTCCTCATCTTATGTTCCTCCTGGGTGGCCCTAGTAAAACCCCAACACATAGATGAGGCTTCAGCATATGGAAAATATCTTAAACACATATCTTCATGAGGAAAGAAACTGGGACCTGAAGGCACTGTACTGACTCACTAAGGAGGTACAAATTCCCATGGGAACCTCTACCAGGATTCCGGCACTGTTGAGGCCATCCTCTTGGAGGGGAGTCTCTGCTGCTCAGTAAGGAATCAGGAGAAAGGAGAAATGGAAAAGGTAACTGTGCAAATGACCAAAAGGGTGGAAAAGTTACTGGTTGTACAAAACCCAGAGAAAATCAAAGAAACCAATCTCATTGACACTCCAACTCTTCTCCCCCATGCACGATATATAGTATTTGGGAATTCACACCAATAAGACTGTCATTTATTGCTTTATGATGGTTATTGGAATCACACAGAATCACAGAATTGTAGGGGTTTGGAAGGGACCTCGAGAGATCATTGGGTCCAACCCCCCTGCCAAAGCAGCTCCCTAGCACATATTGCGCAGATAGGCTTCCAGACAGGTCTGGAATATCTCCAGAGAAGGAGACTCCACAACACCCCTGTGCAGCCTGTCCCAGGGCTCTGTCACCCTCACTGTGAAAAAGTTCTTCTGCATATTGGTGTGCTCCACCACACCTTGGAACTTCCTGTGCTCCAACTTGCAGCCATTGCCCCTTGTCCTGTCTCCACAGACCACTGAAAAGGGGCTGGCCATTTCCCCTAGTGTCCCACACTTGAGATATTTATAAACATTAATAAAATCCCCTCTCAGTCCTCTTTTCTCAAGGCTGAACAGCCCCAGTTCTTTAAGCCTATCCTCGTAGGGGAGATGAATGTGTATATATATATATATATAGTAAAAGATATAACTAATTTTCAGAGAAAAGAAAGCAAAAGAAATTATTTATCCTTCTTAGCCCTTATTCCAAATCAGGCCATTTTACCAGAGCATATGATTTATACTCAGATTTGGTTTGATCCTCTTTGGGAAGGAAACATGGGCTTGCAACCATAAATGTCCAACTATACTCCAGAGGTGGTGCATTTCTTCTAGATATCTATGACCAAAAATGATAGTTTTATGGTCTATGCAATAAGAAAACTGCGAGATTGATTTGCAAACTAGTCTCATACTTGGAGCCCCTCTCATCTGTATAAGTACTTCTGCCGAGCTCAGTCCCATGCAACCAGAGGAGCTTTTTCTCTTTCCTCTAAATACCGTTTCCTTTTCTTCTGTATTTTACTGCACTGGAGTTTCTTGCCTCTTTATTACTGATCTTGCTGTAACACTTCACAAGGTGCGAGGGCACATCTGTGGGCATAAGAAGTGCTAACACTTCAGTATTTACATTTTAGAAAACATTACCTTCAATAAGCACACTTCGTTGGAGACAGCAAGAGTATGTTTGTGTGGAACTAATCTTCTGTAAAAAAGAAATTGAGCCATTTTGATAAGATAATACCCACCTAATATTAGATATCTACAGTGCAGATGCATACAGCCAAGCTTCTATCCTGCCCTTTCTTTAGAGTCAATGAAGAGAAATAAAAACCTATATGAGTTATCTTACCATTTTTAAACACCTAATTTAGAATGCAATTATTTACATCCTACAAGGCTTATTAATCTCTACAAACTAAAAAGGTGCTAACTGAGAATTTTGGCTATGTCAACATTTACACTATCAACATTTATTTTTGGCATTGCGAATCTCACCTTCAGTACAGTGGAACTGGAAAAGCAGGGAAAAAAAAAAGAGCAAATGTGATTGGCCCAGTTGTGCCTTGAAGGGAGAGCTGGCTAAATCCTCTCGACTCCTGTGGCTGTGCCACACAAATTCATAATTTGAATCTTCCTTCCACCTACAACTGGATGCTGTTGAATTAATTTCACAGGGGTACTAATTCATTAAAAGATCAATTTAATCAACTAAGAAAAATCAATGCAACTCCAACTGTAAATTTGTTTTGTTGATTGTACTAGTCTCTTGTAATCAGTTTTGTAAAAGAAAAAAGTTTACAAGTTAATTGATTTTTTACTCTACTGGCTTGCTAAATTTCCACAAAATGCTAAAAAGAGCCTCTGCCCCCAAAATGAAACACAAGCTGTAGCTCTGCAAGAACAGATACAAAACAACTGAACCTTTTGCCGCTTTGCAGTGCTTCCAAATTACAGGTGACCTGCAGAAGATCAATAAATAGGATAAGGAACTTTGTGAAAGCACTCTGAAATGATAATGAGATTCTCTTACCAATCAGCAGTAATTCCTACAGACCAGGTGAAATGTGATACAAAAATCCAGTCTATCTTCTGTTTCAACTGGTAAATGTTTCAAAAATCAGAGGCTTAGAGCAGAGGGCTGGAGCTCTCCCTTCTTCTAGAAAATGATGCTATGGAATCATTTGTCCTAGTGTTTCATGCTCTCAGTTTCTACTACTGCAAACTACAGAAGCTGTCTTCCTTCTTCAACAATAGCTTATGAGAAGGGGAAGTTCTTGAAGGGGCAACAGAGTAAGGAGGTATTGAAAATGAATGATCTTTTGTCCCAGATTAAGGTCATGTAGTTTCATGTGTACTGAAACACAGAAATAAATAAATAAAACTATATTCCTTAGAAAATGGAGAGAAATTTCAGCCTTCCAGATGAGCACTAGCTGGTACTAAAGGATATTGCCAACAAGTAAGATAAGATCTGACATCTCCGGGACTGTTCCACCTATGTTTGTGGTCCCTCAGCATCAGGATATTCCAGGTGAGAGTTGCAGCAAGTGCAATTGCAGGCACTTATAGGCCATGCAACATGTCAGGTTCTGCTACAGAGTTTATCGATTCTCTGCAGTTTAGTGCATGATCATCAACAGAGGGGTTTGTCAGCTGTGCCCACTGTGCATGAAGAACTTTGAAATGTTTTGAGGTTGTCCTATGATCTGATCTGGGCATTCAGAGGCAATTTGTACAGTATCCGGTCTACACTGGGGATAGAAATCTGTGAGACTGGTTACCGTATCACTGCCAAAAGGTAGCAGAGTTATTTGTAGACAACAAAAATAAGTTTTCTATCCTCTAAAACAAGGCTCTGGCTTTGATAAAGCCATTCTGCTACCTCAGCACTAACTAGAAGAACTAAATCACAAAGTGGCCCACATAAAGTTTGGTGATGTGCTAGCTCCATTGCTAGAAATAGTTAAGACAGAACTGGAGGAAAAAATGTATTTTCCATTTGCAATCTTATGAGTAAGGACATCAAAGGTAATGCAGAGTAGGAAGATAATCTCACACACTGGAGGTGAGATACACATGGATCATCACCTAAAGGTTAAGGAGCATTTTATAGCTCAAATTCCACTGCCGGCAAAGCAAGGTGCATGTGGAAACATTTCCCTTGTGTTCACTGGAACTACATCAGATCTACACATTTGTAGCTGACCAAAGCTCACCTCTGAATATCTAAGATCAGCGTGTGAGGTGTTAATACACATAATTGATGTTTGTACCTATTAAAGTAGCTCGATCAATGGGCCAGAGTATATCAATATGAAACTGCCTAAACTGAAAGCATTATACCTGAATGGGGTGGGAAACACATTGTGTTAGTATAAGGGACTCTTACATCAATATCATGTTAGAGGTCTCCAAGTAAAAGTATTTTGATCCAAAAAGCAAACCCATATCCCAAAACAAACAAAAAAAGCCCTTGTGCTCAATTGAAATAGTGACAACAGGAAAAACAGACAGAGTTCAGTGATTAGTTTTGGCTGTATTTCTTTTCCTCCTAGGTCTTCTACCATCACATAGAATTCTGCCAGCTTTTAAAAGACACAAAATGCGTCCTCTTAATTTTTAAAGGCGTACAAAAGAAAAGAGAGAACAAGGAAATGAAAGGCTAAACCACTAGCTGGATTAAAGCCATCTGTACTCCCCATGTTGTCCTAAGCACAGACGCGGTTCCTCAGTGTTTCAGAAAGAAGGAAATTACCTTCTGACCTTGCACATGAAATATCCTGGGTATCTAGTCATTACAAAAAGAAGCTTATGATCCGCTCTTTGATCTGAACTGATGTGGAAACTTGGTGTGTCTTGGATTAAGTGGAACATGGAAATTCAACAAGGGAGGTTTCATTCTGTCCTTTTCACATGCATTTTAAATCTAATTTATAAGAAGTGCCCTTAATCTGCTTGTAAACTTGGTTTTAACTGCCAGACTTGAGACGCTACTGAGCAAAATGATACACATTTCAAACAACTGCCTAACTGGGTATTTACTCTAGAGACATGGATGCATTCGAATAAGGTATTCCACGTTGACAGGCAAATGTTTTTCAATTTATATAATTTCATAACTTCTTTTTAAAGACAACTACTACTTCACAGTAGCCACCAAGATTGTAACAACTACTGGCAGAGAAGGAAATGCAAAGTAACACGCTGTCCTTCAATGCCTCAGCAGTGCCCTTGTTTTGTATTTTTACAGCAGTAGCTAATAGCTTAGTTGCTAGTTCCTCCTTTGTGTCATACACCTGACTGTCTTTGTCACTTCTGTGACAGCCAGTCTGTTATTTAAGCATATCTTTCCCTTGTATCTAATATAAGCACAAGCCTATCTGCAAAACTGAAGCTGTGCCTTCTCGCTTCTGCTTGAGCAAAACTCCTGTGAACTTCAGTGAGGAGATTAAGTTTGCTAACTTTGACAGTGTAAAAGCCCTCAGCAAACAGAAGAAACGTGCAGCTTCGATGGAAACATCCTACCCACGACCTGCCTCTGGCCACAGGCAGAGACAATACCTCTCTCAGCCTGTGAAGGAGGCTGGGGACTGCACAGAGACCCCTGAGGAGAGCTGTATGGGAATCTGAGACTTCTTCAGAGCTCTTCATACTTCTCAGCCAGACACCACAATGTCATTGGGTCTTCAAGCCAAGGACTTCAACCAAGCTGTACTCTAGAGAACAAAGCGGTCTGATATCCAACAAAGTCAAGAGCCAGGATCTTCCAGGGAGGCAGGATATTCGATGCTTTTCAAAATTAGAGGACTTCATTAGTTGTTTCAGCTTTATGCCTTCCACCCTCACTCAGATTCTCCAATCTATATACCAGCAGCTCTGTCCTATTGGTCACCGACTTATCTGAAAGCACCAGATCATTAAGACGTGTGCGACCTTTTGTCACTGCAGTTAGCTTCAGTTAACATGCATGCTGTTGATAACTCAGGTCCCATTCATGAAAAAAATACACACTAAAAAACCCCAGAAACTCTCATGCAAGAACAGTTACACTTTTAACTGGAGTCACCTGACTCATCAGTGGAAAGCAGCTCAGGAAATACACCACCGCATCAGCTACTGACACAGCTTCTCTGTATTGTTCTGGTGTTAATTCACAGGGTGGCTTTCCTCATTCAAGCCACGTTAACTTGAGGGGCATTAGCTTGAGTGTATGCAATTTAAACCTACTCTTTAGTGAGGACATGTCTGTGAAGTGGCTTTTACCATAACCTTATGACCTTTCTGCCAGTAGTTTGTTATCAGGAATTCATTTTAGAAGAGCTTCTATTTTTCCCCCCACTCTTATTGTAGTGCTGCACAAGGCAAAGCAACCAACCACCTGCCAGGTATTTTAGCATGCTGGCTGCCCTCACCTAGGACAGAAGAGAGTCACAACAGAGTCATTTTTATTTCACTTGTTGTTTTATGTGTTTTGACCTCCAGGTTTTGTCATTTTTACCAGAAGGACCTATCATGATGAGTGCTTTTCGCTAGCCAGTATAAATCCTTGGCAGTCAGTCCCCTCAGCCTGGCTGAAGCAATCAATCTGCCAGAAAATCACAACAGTATCATGTGCTATGAATATTTTATAGTTTACTTACTCTAATTGCCCATTTCATGCCCAAGCACTAAGGTCACGCTGGTCACACCTGTTAAGATATTTTGTCCTCCATGAGAATGAAAAGCAGGTCAAACCCCAGAATATTCTCGTATCTCATAATTCAGTTTAAAGAAAGATAAACTGGAACTGAGAAACAGATGAATCAACAAGCTGCTTCTGACAAGCAAAGCTATCAAAATGCTTTCTAGACACCCAACCTCTTTTCACCCTGCACACATATCTGTCAGGCACTTTGTGAACGTACTCTGGGTCTGGAGCCACGCAGTGCCCATCTCAGTCAGCCTCTGCAGTGGTTTCTGTGGTACATGCTGATGTGGCAGACTGGCAATTAACCTCTGCTTTAACATGGGATGCCCTTAGGTTAGAAGTCAAGCTCCTGTCAAGAGAAACAGTAACCATAATAGAAATTTACTTCAGCATCTTCTTTTAGGATTTTTGCATCACAGGACTTGACTTGCACACCAACCTCTGGAACACTGGACAACCCCAGTACATTACAGAAAATGTGAGTGTGAAGGTCATCCTACTCTCAAGTTATCTGAAGAAACACCTGGGATAAATCACACCCCTTGATTCAAAACATTCTATGCAGCTGGCAAAGTTACATTCTTTTCTCTTGCTGGTGAGGTTGAGACAGATGCTGCATATGGGGCCTACAGTACAAAATGTGTAATGATGTATCTGTAAAGATTCTCAAGAACCTTCAAAGAATTTCACTAGAGTAGGACATTCCCCTGAATGCAAGCACAAAAGCAATGTGTTAGGCTCATTACGGACAAGAGCGTTGCTCATTAAGTTGATGCTGGTCCTCTTTACCTAAGACAAGATATATAGAACTGGGACAACATAAGTAGCTCTGATTCAGCGCTGCTTCTGGGTATTACTGCTTAAAAGCATGCCTGCACAAGTCCACTCAGGTTATTCCACAGCTGCAGCAAGTGATACACGACCTCTGCAGCATTCACTGTGGTGGCAATACAGCAGGTGATCAGAGATTCAGATGAGCCCGTCTTTTAGCGCAGGTTGTGCTGGTACTCCACAGGTTGTGATGAGAGCTGCTGGGTGGATGCCAGGTTTGGATGTGCAGCAGTACTCTAAGCACTAAAAGCAGTTGGGAACCTTGTTACGAACTTTTGGAATGTGGCATTCTGGTAAAATAAGATTATTGCCAGCAGATTCAGAACAGACATTATATTCTTCTGCCAAAACTAGAAAACAATGACTGTGGTAGAATTTATGTCCAAGAACAGGCGGTTCTCAGCTGTCATGCATATTGATATTCGGCAGGAATCCCTAAAAATGAATGTTTGCTAATTGTTTCCATCCAGGCCTAAGGATATTTAGAATAGATAAGCAGTGTACCAGATTTGTCAGTATTTAACTTCATATGCTTTCTGCCTCTCATACCCCTACACCTCACTTTCTGTTGGGATTCACTGCTAAAAATTACAAAAAAAGAAAAAAGAAAAAAAGAACTGAATAAAGAAGCCATCACAGTTGGATAAATCCCATGAAGCTGACAATAGAGAAGTAGCCTGAAGTAGGAATGCCGTGTATTAATCTGGTGTCTTACACAAACCAACGTGGTTTATGCATTTCCTGGATTTTTCTTTGGCAATGTATAGAAATTACAGGTTGAGTTGTTCCTCAACAATGCAATACCTTGCAAATATAGCCTTTCGAAAAAAAATGTACACAAATTCATGCACATAGAGTGGTGATTTTAGTTTTGTGTTAGGTTTCTGCTTTAAGTGTACGAGGCGTGTATTGTTCTGAATAATCTATAAATAGCAAATAATTCTCAATAATCGATTTCAGTGCTCTACCATTTTTTTTATTGACACTTAAATGGGATGTAATTTCCTGTCACTATTTTTCATGTCCTTAGAGGAGGAAATGGGAATACATGAAAAGTATTATCAAATGAAGTTTTAAAAGTATTTTCAGTTTCTTTCTATTCTTCCAAATTTTTATGCATAATACAGAGTAACGATTGCATGTCTTGAATAAATAGTGTGTAAAATAATTGCACCAAGCACAGTATTCAGTATTCAGAGACTGGGCAAGAACGTTTTCCCATATCTTGCCATAAACACTTCAGTCAGTTCTTTATTTTTTCCCACTCTTTCAGACACCTTCAACTTCATTCAGATTATGTTCACTGGAAGATTCCAAATTTGTCTATTTGTATGTCCACTTTCTTTGCTGCTATTTTTAATGATGCATTTATTACACTTATTTTAATAATTAACACCAGAAATGATAACTTCAGTATGACTGCCTCTGATAAAGGTAGTCTGAAAATCTGGTCTCCTCAAAAGACGTATAAATGGTCTATGGGAAGAAGCAGAAGTAACTGTGCTTGCCACTTTCAAATTCTTGATGAAAATTAAAGCTGCATGTAGTGTTTTACTTTTTATTTTTTTTTTTGTTGATTCTTCTCCTGTTGAATGAATTTTGATATGTAATGCAGTAGTACACCAAGGATATTTCTTGGATATGTTAGTTACAGTTAGCTTTTTTAAAGTAAAGATGGAATCAGAAAGTCCTCTACCTGGTTCCCCTATGATAAGGATCTTTGTAAGTACACATAAAGCAAATTATGATACATTTCCTAAATCCATTCATTATCATGCTTTAGCAGCTGTTGAAATTATTTGAAAAGTTCAGTGTGAACCTGAAATGGCACTTATTTATACCCAGAATGATTTGTAGAGTACAGCTATGTGTCTATCCCATATTCCCAACCGTACTGAAATAAATTTAAGACTGTTTAAACACATTTGCCTTAAAGTGATGTAAAACCCCTTGACCACATCTCAAATGTAGGTAATTTTTTTTTCCCTAGGAAGATCTTTTATATAGCTTTTCTTTTCAGGGGGAAAAAAAAGCCTTTGTATCACAGGACAAAGCTTTGTACCGTGTTCTTCCTTTCAGCAGCCAAATATGACAATGGGAAGCCCAGTGATGGTTCCGTCTCCGTGGAGGAAGCAGTATGACACATATACCTTATGTGACTGCATGCATAATATTCTGCTGAGATAAGACCAAACAATAGGAGGAGCCTGTGTCAGCCAAAACTTGTGACAAAAGCTGCTACTGATAGAAACTGTTCAGGTACCTTAATTGCCCAATCTCTTGACCTGGAAAAAGCAGACTTGGGTAAACTGTAACATGTCCAGAAATGAACACCATAGTAGGGCCTTAGCTACCCAGACACAGCAGTAGGCTCTATACGCAGAGAAAGCAAGTCGCTCCACCCAGCACAAGCGTGCACAAAAGTCATCCTTCTGCTATTTTTCCTTAGTAGTGATACCTGAAAAATGCCAAGAAGTTTCACTTCCATTTAAATCTTTTCAGCAGCGGTAACACACGTGTCTCCTAGCAGAGCACAGCAGCCCTGGGGTCTCTGGGCTAGCAAGCTAAAACAAAGCATTGAAACTGCTACTTTAGTGACAATATCTGCATTTGTTTGGTGAGCTACAAATATGAGAAAGCGCTGGTGTACACCTTTAAAGTGTGGCCCAGTGAGGACTACTAGCAACATGAATCATTGCATATTTCTACTTATTACAACACTAAGCTTCTGCACTAAATTACTAAACTTCTGTACCTGGTGATAGAAATTTTGCTTTTGAGATATGCTTCATCTTTACTAAAATACTTCAGCCTGTTGTGCTTCCACAAAAAAAAGGCCTATGTGTTATTGTTTCTAATCAAGTTTCTTTCATTTAAGGCAGTCTAATGGCAAGCAAGTATGCTATTTTTGCTCTGATTTCATTCTGAATGGGCAAATGAGCCTGAGTGTCAAAAGGCTACTTCTGTGCACATGGCAGGTGAATAGGTCTCCTGTCCCTAATTCAAAAGCAAGCAATGTACTAACAGCAACATTGCATCATTAGAGAATGAAAGGCAGGTGTACAGGGTATTTGTATCTAACTGAAGCCAGCTAATACATTATAAAACTGTGTCACTCAAAGACTTAAATGGTTACCCTATCCTTAATATTGACACTTTGCACGAGCCACTGGAAAATAATAACGATAATAAATCAGTAAAGAAAGCAGTTGAAGGGGAAAAAATACTCTAATACATTCGCATGTTTGGTATACAGGACCTGAGCTGCTGTAAATGGCAGCAAATTAGATGCAGTCTCTGCAAGTCAGTAATGCACATCAAGCTAAACAAGTGATAGTAGCTATCATTCAGATTAGACAGCATCTGCTGTGGGCACTGGGTGTCTGAAAGGGAACCTGGTGCAAGGGATATGGGTTATTATACTGATGAACATGAAGAATACAAAGGCTGAACCTTGGGTTTCCAGGGCTGTTGCTTCTTCCCACTGGCTCTGAATACTGGGCAGTGTTCAATGGTATGGAAAGTTAGATGCTCAAGGACAGCTACTGTCTCACCTGTGATTAAATGAACATAGTACTTTCTGCTTCTGACAGCTGATTTCAGACTGAAGGCTATATATTGTCCCCTTGGTGCAGTACGTCCTTGAGTAAGATTTGAAACTCAATTTTGTGTTTGTTTAAGTGGAAGCAGTGGACCACAAACACATCTGTCCTTTCCTTCAGCAAAGGAACAGAAAAACCTTCATTAATCAAATAGAATGAATGTTAAACACGGACTCTATTAACTCAGAGTAAATAAGCTACATTACATTTATCTCTGAGGTCAAGCCCAAGGGGATTCTGTCACAGACCACTTCATAACAGGCTGTCCTTCTGCCCTACTGCGCCCTTTCCCCTCTCCACGTAAGGAAATGGCCACAAACCATGTGGTGTCCATACTGTATGTCTGCATTGCAGCACAAAGATGGGAACAGTAACTCTGGATGTTTCTGGGTAGCTTTTGGACTGGATTGTTTAACAACAACAAAGTTGCCTGTGAGGATGAATAAAGCCTCTTTATCCATAAGAAGCAGCAAGGAAAAACTGTTGTTTTCTCTCCTGGCCTGGTCTGTGCCAAAAGCTGAAGGGTAGACAAGATGCCCATGTCTCCCCTTTTCTGAAGCATCTGTAAGGCAGGCTGTGCAGGAGACCACGAGATGACTGAGTACCCCTCCCTAGTGACACCTGCAGAATGGGTGGGAAGAAGGGCTGAGCTAGTCAACAGAGCAGAGAAGAACCAGGGCATCAAATCCATGAGTGATTAATCTGATTTTGGCGAACAACCTTTACAGTATGGTTCTAGTTGGAGGCTTGAAGGTGTAGCTGAATTTGTCGTCATATGAATGAATAATTTATTCCACACGTGTATAGTGCACATCCACACACATTTACAGACAGACACAAGAACATAGTTAAAACAACTGTAAGTTTTCCAAATCATGATTTTATACTTGCTGCTATAAACTCCCTTAATACATTTCCAAGCAACGTTATATGAAATGATATGCAAATTCACAACTGCAATGAGTACATTTCTTACACTTAATTAGCATGGCAGAATTTCTGCACTCTGATAATTTATCTGTGAAAATTACGTTACAGATTTTGCAGCTGATATGAAGACATTACAGTAAAAAACAGCCAGTAAAAAATACGAACTAATTACATAATGAGCCTTGAGAAATCAAGTTCTCACTTGGTACGTCACTGGTGGTATATCAGATATCTACATCAGTGGTACCCAAGAGCCATAATCTGCTCTATAAACATTGGTGATTAAACTTAATAACAAGCTCTTAATTCTGCTGAACTGACTATCCAGGATTAGGTGTCTGCAGATGCTTCCAGGGCTTGGAATGATTCATCTATGTCAAACCAGGACAGGCAGCTCCGTATGGCACATTTTTGTGTTTTAAAAATGTACCTTGAGCTATCCATACTGTAAATCTCCCTTGCTCTTCCTTAGGTTATACACATCTTTTAATGCTGTATGTACCCTTTGTCCTATCATATACCAGATTAAATTACTTTCTATTACTCAGATGGAAGTTGGGAGAATCTCTACCCACTTCAACACACCATGCACCTGAGCTCACAAGGGCTATCCCCGCCTTAGCCAGTTGTGCACAGCAGTAAGAGCAGCACCATGGAGTGAAACTCTTGTAGCTGGAGATTCCACATCTGCATTATGCCCATTTTGCAGCTTTCTGCTTTGGACTAGCCCTGGTCTGACTCCACTGACTGAATGCTTGTTTACAGCTGGAACATACTATGAACACCTCTAGAGAAAATCCAGTTTTTCCTCCCAAAAGGAAGCATCTCACATGTCCTGAGACAGCTCCACACTGCAAACTGAAAACAGTATGTTGGGAGAGTTGGGAGACTTGAATCAAAAGTGCCCTCCTAATCTGAACTAAAAGGCTAATGTAGACATACTCTGCCTGACCAAGTCATGCTTATGCTAAAGGGTGAAATTCTCATTCCTTCTTTCAGGAAAGCTGAGGCGTTACAGTACCTGAGAAAATCAAATGTAAGCACAAAACTTCTATAAAAAGGTAACATATCCCACAGAACCTTATGCAAAAAGTTATGTGCTTTTGCTGAGTGGCATTCTCAGATTTAGTTGTCCAGATAGACAAAAAAATAGAGTAAAAAACTGCACTAATCCAAGATGACATGAGACATAGTTTCTAAAAATGCGTGTTCTGCTTAACCGTTCACTTGCGATGTATACTCAACAGTAAAGAGGATTTTCTCTATTAGTCATGACTAGTTTGCAGGTCAAGGTCAAACAAATTTAGAATAGATCTCTGCATATGCTTTTGCCTCCTTACATTAATTACAATCCAGTTTGCACCAGGGCAAAACCTGGAGGGCCTGCTAGAAGCATCAGCGGATGCTTGGATCTGTTGAGTAGACATGCTTTGTAGCTGCAGTTAAGTTTAACAGTCACTGTGAAAAATATTCAGTGCTCTTTAATCTTTGTGGTTTTGTATGTGTGTGTTTTAATTGATTTACAAATCTTTTAGGTCTATGAATTATTTTAAAATTATAGATTCCCACAACTGTCCACAGCTACAAAATTAAGATCTTCTCTATGGGAGAATAAGGAAAAATATGAAAAATGTGAGTCCTTTCATATAGATAACATATGGAGACAGTCTTGCAAGAGGTAAAGCACTTTATGGCCAATTTAATGTGGATTAAGCTGTACAGACTACAGCTTCTGAATGAGACTACATATGAATTAAAGATGTTTAAATTATATAAACTGATTGCTGTAAATACTTCATGGAACACAAGGATGGGAAGGACTCAGTGCTCTCATTCATTTTGCATCAGTGTTCCCAAATATAACAGGCTCATTCTTCACCCATTAAGTTGCCTTCAAAGAAAATGAGTCTGCAAAAAATAAACTATCTTTGCACATCAAATGAAAGCAACACCACTCTACCACCACCAAGCTCCAGTTCTAAGTTCTGATCCTGCAGGAAGACCTATAAAATAGCTCCAAGAGACCAGCCTGCAAAAATCCCTGGGAATGAGTATACCTCTATAAAGAGCTCATGTTAGTTATGCTTTACAATGCAATACAAAATTCCCCATATCCAGATCTTGTCAACATATGCTGTTCTTTAAGTGACAAACACTTGTCTGTCTGTTCCTTTCAGAAACAATAACCACTGTCACTCCCCCTGTCTGCTTCACAGGTGTTAGCTATTTTTGTCTTTCAATTTATCTTATTAGACAGTAAAATTAAGTTAAATTCACAGATATTGCTCCTAATCCACATTACATGCTATTGTGTCTGTTTACAACCTAGAAAGAAGAGCTTTTCTTCAAGATTTTCTCTCTTTTGGTGAGATGAGAAATGTGTACTTTCCTGTGTGCTCATCTTTCCTACCTTATAACTTTTATGGACATTTCCCAGCCTTTAGCTGCTTCCTGAGCATTCATATGATTACACATTTCCATCTATAGCTGCTTGCCAGCAATGCATCCACAAGCTCACAATAAAAGGGAGCCATAAGACACTGAACAGACAGCTTAGAGCATAAGTACCTAAGGCAAAATTCAGTGGTTGATCTATTTAAGGAATTTCACCATATATATATATATATAATTTTTCTTTTACTTCCTTCTTCACTGTCTGCAATACCCCCTTACAGTATGTTTCATTCAGACCCCAGAAAAATTATGTGTATAGTTCTCAAGAAGATTTACTAAAGTGCATATCTGAAGATTTGGAAGGCAGAGTTACAAAAGTATGTTGTCTTGGTATTTTCTCTCTGCTACTGATATTGATAATAAATAGATTTACATAAAATTTGATGCCCAGGACTCATCCGCTGAAGAGGACAAACTTGCATGAGATGCTTCTGTCACAGTGCTACCAGATTTTGACATAAAAAAGAAAAATCCTGAAGTAAGGATAAGTAAGCCTGGATGATCCATTGCATTTTTCCCAGTAATTCTTGAAGAAAATATTGCCTTTGAGACTCTCCCAAGAACTAAGGCGGCTATTGATATATTTGATCTTAAGTTTAGTCGTCTCTGGATGTTTTCTGTCTGTCTCCTTTTCCACTGATGAATGTTGTGTTAGTCAAACTCTTTTGGTTATTGCCACCTACGATATTTCTTCTGAGGTGAAATTAAATTCATAAAATGTGCTGCATTATTTTGAAGTGTCTTCTTTCTTTCTTTATTCTTTGTACTCTCTGAATAAAATTAAAGATTCTTGGGGAAATGCTAAAACCTCCTGTAGACAAGTCTTCTAGCTCTTCAAAACCAGTTTTAATTCCTATTCTAGAAAAGGACGGGAAAGAAAATTAAATGAGTGTAGTCAGTATAGTCTCACCACTGTTCAAAGTGGTTAAGTCATTAATACGATCTCTAGTATAGCTCCTTCTCAAAGTATTTGTGGCATTGTTCATTTTGTCTTATAAAATACAGGGATATGCATAGAAGCTAACTTTATACGACTAAATTTTCTAGAAAAATCAGACACTCTGCCAAGCCTCAGTTCATTGGCCAGTGCTGCAGACCATCATAATCCAGGTCTCTAAACAGCAACATGTAAGTATCTATTTCATAAATATAGCAGCAACCTCCTGAAATTTCACATCTCCCCTTATTTCATCCTAATAAAGTCCAAAAGAGAATGTCAATTGAGAAGAGCAAAAGCAAGGTGGGAGTATGTTATCTAGCTAAGGTTCTTTCTCTGAACGTAACTTCTCTGTGGGCTCTCAGTCTTCAGCTTGAGTGCTTGTGTTATTTTCAGAAATTATTATCTTTTAATGAGAAAAGGCCAATGAAATGGGAGATCCCACTGTGGCAGGTGTTTATAAACAAGAATATTCTTCCACTTCATGGCTTTATGGTTGTTCCCATTATTCTAATACACCGAACAGTTAAATTTTACCGTGCTTCTGGTTTTATAGAGCTTCTGACTCATCATTGTTCTCCTTACTGCTTGGCGATCATTTAAAATCTGACCCTTAATCACATGTGGGAAAACAAGAGTCACACTGGAGTGACTGAGATATTGTGTTACCGGAATTTCAGAGATGTGATAAGTGAGGGTTCGGTAAAGAAGCAGCAAGCACTAATAGAACTGCCTAGAAAGAGCAAGTCCAAGGACACAGTCAGGAAACCAAGAAATGAGGCAGCCAAGCACAGAGCTGAAGACAACACAGAGCAGAAGCAGCCACGGAACTATGTGACCAGTCTGAGGAAGTGGAAAAGCAGGTGCAGCACAATCAATGGTGAGAAGGGTCACAAGCTAATGGAGGTAAGACCAATCCTTCTCAAAGTATGCAAAGATCTTGGTGACAACAGAACTTTCCTGGACAGAGGTATCAGATTCCAGAACTATCAGTAACTTGAGAAGAGAATAAGGGAAAGGGTGCAAAAAGACTCACAATATACAAAATCTATTTAATTCATAGCTCTAGAAGATCTAAGAAGTATCAATCTGTCCTGCCATGCCCTCCAAAGCAACTACCACAACACTAAAGAATGAAGCAGAGGTCTTTGAACTCCTCAATCCTTCAGAAACAAAATAATCTGATGAAATGTACCAAGAAGTATGTTTCTGCAGGTAAGGATAATCAGAATCCTGAGCTCAACAGAACTAAAATGAGCTATCCTGCCCCATTACTGGTGTCTCCTTCCTGGAACGCGGTATGGGATTTTAAAAGGGTTAACAGTTCTGCCTCAGAGAAACTTAAGGGAAAGTAGCCAGCACTCTTTGTTTCCCGATGACTTCCTCTGTGATAGTGCCTCAGACTGTTGCTTTAGCATAATAAAAATTGGAAAATTGCATGTTACTGATTCACCCCAGAGGCCTGGGGAGAATTACTTACTTCACATGTCTTTTCTGTCAGAAAACTGACATCACTTCAATCTTTTATTAATACTTTATATTAATTTTAACAGCATAAAATGCATGGTAGCAAAACAAAGTAGTATTTGTAGCAATGCCTATACATAATGAAAATATTTTAGCAGCAAGAACACCAAAACAGGATGTGATGTGAACTGGAGATTTACAGTTCTATATACAAGATTTTGTAAGACAGCAAAGTTCTTCACTCTGTCAGCTAGTCTTAATATTGATTTCAAATCCATTCCACAACTACATTTTCAGAAGCCTTAGCAGGAGTTTATCTTCTGCTTATAATATGATTTACATAGTAAACATGTGCAAAAGATTACCAAAAAAGTTTCTTGCGTTGATACCCTTAGTGGAAATAATATCCAGGCAGCAAACCAGAATTATACAATGCAGACTCACATAGAGTATAGAATTTCTTTTAATGTATTTAACCAAAGTGAAGCTTGACAATACTCCTCTGCCAGAATAAAACTTTATCACATGAAAGCTTTCTGTGTATCTGAATAGATGGAAATCTTTCATACCAGTTAAATAATATATGCAGCTTCACGCAGAGCAATGAAGTGTCTATCATCAGAATTTCATATTGACGGTTGGGAAAAAAGAAGTAATGGGCCCCATTTATTCCTGGTAAGATTTTATTATCTACAGTAAGGTTATACCTTGAAAAATAGTTTTGTGGCTTGGGCATGTCAGATTTATGTTGAGCTTTGCTTTTTAGACTATCTGAGCTTTGATTCGACAACCCACTGTAATTTCATGTACTCAAAAGGGCTGTCTAATAGGTCCTGAGGTCCAGTGGTTTGGAAAGTTCAAAGTAACACCAGGGTCTACGAAGTCAGATGGATCTCTGAGTTTGGCTTGGTGTTCTCATGTTAGCACTACACGCGGTATTACATCAGGCAGTTCCGCTTCGGTACAAGAGTTGAGTGGGGAGACTCACCACTGAAAGAGGCTTTGTCTCTGAATAAAATACCAAAAAAAAAGAAGTACCCTCCTAACTTATTATGCTAAGTTCCATACACAGAGTTAGAAAATTATAAGACAACCCTCAGTGAACTTACTGGTGGATGCCTACAAAATTAAGTTGGGTATTACAGTCAGTACCTGCCAGACTTCTGTCTTCCAAAGAAATGCTGAAGCACCTATTAAAGGGAGAATTTCCCACAGGAACAGTTTGTCTGCCTTTCTTATTGAGTGGTATTTTGGGTGTGTGTGTGTGTTGTTTGTTTTGGTTTATTTATTCTTTGTTGGGTTGCCACATGCTGTTCCAGCTTCAAAGACTGTCTGCCACCAAAGGCAAGAATTCATAGAAAAAGAGTATGCCAAGGATGGTGACTGTAAGGATCAGGAAACCTTGCAGAATATTCTAATGGGGAAAAAGAAGATAATCTTGATTTCCTGGATGGGGTGAAGATAAAATTAGGGATCAGCTCTTCCCACGAAGTAGTGAAGGAACAACAATCATGGTATCTGTCATGCACATGGCAGATGTCTGGCTGGCTCTAAAGGAATAAGATGTACTGCAGCCAGGATTTGCAAGCACATTGGGATATATCCCCTTTCTGATTTTTCCTTTAAACTGAAACAACATAAAGTGGCATCACAAGCTCTTACACAGTCTCTAAGTTAATGCTTGCATCATCCTCAATTCTTCTCTCTAAACTCTTGCTGTCATGTACTAAACCCATCTCTGCCAGGTGGCAGATGCTGAAATAAGGTTTCTTTGGACAACAGCTATGCAACAAAGCTCCCTCTCCAAGCCTGATCACAGCTGTAAATGCAGAAAACTGCCTTAGTTCAAGGTTTGGCTCCTCTCCATTTCTGATCTAATCTTTAGTATAGCTGTTCCTGTAGTTTCATGGTTTATTTTATCTTGTATTAATGAGTAATCCAGTAACCATAAAAAGATGTATAGCAACAATGGAATCAGTAATATAAAACTCATTGTCATTTGGCTCCATGAAACATGATGCCATGGTTATGAAAGAATCACAGTAAAAGACAGCAATGTCCTGTATCATCAGCTGAAATGCATCTGAATAACATTAGAATAGTGTTACCTCTTAGCAGGTAAGGAGCTATTACAGATTTATGGGTTTACATTTATCCCGGTATAACTCAGTTAAAATAAATGATGGGACAAAAAGAATAACTTTGGTCTATTATGTAGTAAACGGTTTTTATATCTTTGCTTAGTGAATAAATAATGATAGATAGGTTTTGTTGCCTAATATGGCACTTATTTTCTGCATTGTACATTTGTATTCATAGCAAACACACTGAATGTGTTTTAAGAGAAGGCAATCATAAAGAGTTGTACATTAAGTTATATATCCAGTGTGAAAATTAAAACAGCAACGAACATACCCAAAAGGAACATAAACATTTAGTCATGATCTTATGAGCAGAAGAAACAAGTCTAACAGCGTTTCTAAACTGTGGATCTGATCTGCAGTGTTGCAACAGACTTAGTCTCTGGGATTAAAGTGCTGAAGTTTAAGATACTACACTCTCGGACATCCACCCTCTTAGCAATTACTGTCTCCACAGCAAGGACAGCAGAAACAACATGTAAAAAAAAAGCAATGGCTCTCTGGACACTGAAGTTCACAAGTTCAATGCATTAGTTTAAACTACCCTCGGTCTGCTGGATTTAGTGGCAGGGTTTAAGCAGCCCTCAGCAGGATGCTGAGGAGAACAGCATTCTCTTGTGCCTCCCCACCACATACCTGCTGGTCTCTCACGGCTCCATGTGCGGATGACTGGAAGCAACAATGTCCTTACTGCTGTAACTTAATCCAGTCTTCCCACCCCTCTGAACCCTAAAATATCTGAAAACTTCCCCAGAGAAAAAAAAGAAAGATTACTTTACAACACCTTCATATTGTTTTCTCACTCAGTGCATACTGCTGAATTTTAATGGTTTCAGACATTACATACAAATTTAGAGGGTCTGTGGAGCTTAGACAAAGTGAGACACCCTGAAGTGTCCTTTGGACAGTAACATTTTGCAGAGATTAGGTAAGGAACTGTAGTACAGCTCTGCTTTCTTTACCAAGGAATAGATTTTTTTTTTAAGTGAATTTACTAGCTCATTGCAGTTGATCAACACAAACTCAGGCAATTTTATTAGTGTCACTGTATTATCATATGTGAAGCCCTTGCCATCAGATAACCTCACATACCTCTAAAAGCACCAGTCCTTAAAAATATGCCTTGCCCCCTCAGATAACTCAAATGAGATAAGAGGTAAGGAAGGTGAAGGAGTGATTATTGAGGGAGAGTAAAAAAACTGCCTTTTTATTAGTCACACACAAATACAACCCATTCTGCTGCTGAATGACATTCTATTTTTCAAGCAGGTAACCTGCAGGTTAGACACATAGAAATACAGGTTGTTATTATTTGAGCTGCAGTATACTCAGGAATGGACTTGCACCCTAGTGTGCTGACTGTATTACAAACAAAATAAAAAAAAAGAGAAAAAGAAAAAGTTTCTGTCCCAGTAGACCTTCACAGTCCCATAAAATAACAGAAAGGTCAAATCTTGATGGCAAGTTCAACCCAACTCTTTCCCGGTTTCAAGTCACTCAGAGCGTTTTATATTACACCCTTGGGTTCTCTGTAGTTTCTTTCAGTCACAAAAGCATTTGGCAATCACATTATAAGCAGTTCAGAAAAATTCAAAATGCAGGAGCATAAATTACTTTAGACACTCTCAACCTTTGGAAGGAGAAGAGAGGGAGAGGTAACGTGAATGTGAAATGGGGGACAAACAAAGAGTTGCCACAATGTTTTACTTCCAAACTTTTGTCTGACACTCAGGTAAGAAGGGAAGCAGCAGGGGGAATTTCTCATGAAGAAAAGCCTCCAAGAAATCAAGTGGCAGCCATGATAGGGAAGGAAAACATTCTCCCAGGCAAAATTTGCCACCTTACCTGCAGGTGCAAAGCATGTGTCCGAGATAGAGGACAAGAGTGTTGTAAGGGTCTTGCAAGGATGTTGCGTAGAAACCCTTTTTTTCCCTGACTGTGGGTGAAGGGGAGCGTGCCAGCTAAGTGTGGTCTCCATGCAACACATTCCTCAGAGTTGCGCAGCACAAGGCAAAGAAAACTGACAAAGGTGAGGTTGGAATGCAGAGGCAGAGATTGTGAAAACCAGGATTTTCTTCCAAGAAAACAGAAAAACATCCAAACATCAGCAACAAAAATTACCGCAGGTCCCAGCCCCCAGGACAATATCCTTATAGGGAAGCGATCTTTTAATTTCGCAGATGTGCACCTGAGCATTCAGAGTCTCTGTACTTACAGTATAGCTGACATCAGGCTATTGAAATTCCACCAGCCTTTGCATTCATCCTCTGTAGACTGATTTTTATTAGTCCTATTTGTTTTTTAAAAAGAAGTCTCACTAAGAGGCCTCTCTTGAATCAGGAGTCCTATTTTGGGAGAAATTGTAAAAATGTTCAGTAACAGATAGCTGTCACCAAGAGGAGATTTTTCAACCCAAAGTGGCATACAAATGAAGAATAATTGCTCCCACAGGCACAGAGGGATGAAGACTTGACTGCCACTGGAAAAAAAGGTTTCAGAAAAGCACGGGTATTAGCGAGTCATGTTTTTCCCTATCCAGCTCCATAACCAACAAAGCATGTCTTTCTCTTTTAAGCAAGCAAGTCCATTTTAACCACACTTTCTTCTAGGCAAATGCTCATCTAGAAGTTGACACCTTAGTCCATTCATCAAACCATCTCCCTACACCCCATATTTGAGCAGTAAGAAGTATGAAAAAAAGGGCACGTTCTTTCCTCATCTCTCTCCCTTTTATTTTTCATTTATCTTGTAATATCATCAAGATGTATTTCTCTTAGGAATATCTAATGATATATGTTTTGTATCTTTTTAAAAAAAGTATTAAAGTGGCATATTTTTATTATAATCCCCAATAGAATTAAAAGCAACAATGGCCATCACTAATACAGAATTGATGTTGCCCTATCTTGGCCACTTGCGGAACATGCTGCCAGAGGTGATCCAACTCACCTACGTTAGGGAAACAAATACTAGGAATATTCCAAAACAGGCACTGTACCAAGAAAAGTAAAGCAATCCAACAGTTGTGACGGTGGTCTAAAGTCCTTCTCCTGTGGTCCTGGACACGACTGGAGCAGTAGTTAATTACCAGTCCTATTTTTGCATCATGGAGAGAAAGACTTCAGAAGAGGACCACAGATGAAGGGTAAATTTTGTAAATAATTGTAAACCAGAGACTAAAGACATGTTGGAAAACCATTCAGAATGCTTGGTTTGCACAGAAACAGCAAATCTGGCATTAGCAACTGCCCCCAGGATTAGTTACAGAGATCAAAGATGCAGAAGTTCAAACATGGAGATTTGAGATGGATGTGGTGACGTGGTTCATCAGAATCAGGCCTGGGGCTTCAACTCTGGCCCTTCTAGTCTGTAGGTACAGGCACTTTCTTCTAATGTGGTGGCATCAGGTCATCTTGGTCCAAACAACAAAGGTATAGTACACACACACACACACACAAACACAGAGCAGACCTTTGGACAGTAATTTACAAGTGACTGATGAGTGCCACTCCTGCTGTTACAAAGCCGCTCTGTGATTGCTGTACTTGCTGCTTTAGGACCTTCACCTGACAGAGCACCAGCTGGGTTAAGAGAAGCAGCAGTTATTCAGCCAGCAGTGATAAAAAGTGGAAAGGTGAGGAAAGAGCAATGCAAGTGAGGAGTCTAGGAGTTTGGGTAAAGGACTTTGGGATTATACTATGCTGGCCTTTTCAAGGACTACTGACACCTCCTTGTGTCACCAGCATTCCTAACAGCAATAGGACAACATCTCACCAGTATTTGCACAGTTACAGAGTAGGCTAGGTTTGCCCATGTGCTAACAACCATTGCCAATCTATAAAGATGTCACACACTTGATTGCTTCTGCAATTAGCTGGTAATTTGTCAAATGGGACCCCAGCAGTGAGGCCAGCCTGGCAAACCAAACTTGTGTCAAAAGTGTAAGGTCTTGCTTCTCATCTCTCCTCTCCTGCTCCTCCCATCTGCTCTCCAACACCCACCCCTTTGACTCATCTCCTTTCTTTGTACTGGGTCTACCTACATTCTCCTTCCTGGGTGAGTTTCCTAACAGGTCATGGAAACGCAACATTTCAAGGAGAGGTGGCCAAGCACCAGGGCTGGCTCAAGGTACTGAACCGAACTGTGGGACCAGGAGAATCCAGAAATGATGGCGGAATGAAGTGGAATAACATTCCCTCTTGGTGGCTGTGGGAAACTCTTAGATCAGTGCAAGGTGTATTTCCTTTCATCCCTTCAAATACATGTCCACTACAATGGAAAGGTGTGACTTGCCTTGCTGTGCTGATCCTGGAAATGCTCGAGAGCTCCAGAGCAGGAGATGCCTATGCCCAGGTGGCAGGGATTTAAGCAGGTGGAAAAGAGGCAGGAGAGGGATAGTGGTCCATGTATCCAGGCATGAATTTAACATGCAGTATAAAGAAAGGTACCCTAACTCTAGGAGGTGTTAGACATATGTGCATATCTAATATGAGAAATTCACACTCATTTGAACAGCTCACAGATCAAGAAGTGCAGGGAAGAGACGAATGGGGAAGCAGCAAAAAGAGCAGCATCATAAAAGCATACACACATACATACAAAGGAGGAAAGAGAAAAGAACATCTGAAAACAATCATGTGCCATGAAGCTTCTGTCACCAAAGTAACTTTCAGGTGCTGATGCCCTACCCTCCTTCCCCTTCTCCTCATGCCAGCAACAGCTGATGGGTAGCAGTGTGATGAGTCTGATCAATGACTTATCCAGCTGAAAATGAACCCAATCCCCTTCTTGCTTTTTGGCTGGATTCCTCCCTGAATCTGACTGACCACACGGCTGCATGATCAGACGCAGTATTAACACTGTGACAGCCTGTAATTAGATGAGTTCAAAACAACCATCACCTTCCTACTCAATACAACCCTGCAAAGCATTCACAGTACAAATCCATCCCATGCATCCCAGGACCCTGTAAGGCAGATGTGCCACTCCAGGAGACAGCAGTAGTGGCTCTCTACCTTGTTCCCAGTCACCGTTGTCTCATTAACAGATAAGAAGAAAGTTTCATTAAATCCTTTGCTTTTCATTTTCCTTGCATGCGCTGTTCTAATTAGGAAACTGAAGGCTGAGAATGAAAAGGAACGTGGTACATGGGCACAATGCGCTTATACAGCTATCTACCCTAAGAAAACTGATGTCCTCTAGAACCTCACCATCTTCTCCTTAGCTACACGTCAATAACGACATTCCTGTTAGGGCCACAGAGAATTGGAATAAGCAAGGCTAAAGAAAAAAATAAAGAAGAAAAAGAAAGAGCAAATATAAAACATTAACATTTCAGTGGGCTTTGTGAAACAGATCTTAAACAAGTACCTTTTAAAAGCCTTACTACTGGGACTTTTAATGACTAGAATTAAGGGAGGCATTGTCCCTGAAAGTGGTATTTTGAGAGCCAGGTAGTTACGATGCATGCTGTTACAAGCAGTGTGAAAACCACTGGCCCAGAACCACGGACCAAAGGGTACCATCTCCCTTCATGTAAAACACAACTTCAGCGTCTACTTTCTGATGGAAGCTCATTTACAGAGTGGCAGCTCTGGTGTCATAACATTAGCAAGTAGAAAACTGTTGAAACATAAACTTAAGATGAATGTGACTGACACCTAAGAATTATTTCTCAGATTAAAATAAAAGGAAAAATATTCACATTTCAGTAATTATGATAACATTGTATGAATAACTTCCCTCAATTAATTAATTAATTGTATATTCTGAACCAACTGTGGCTGAAGACAGCAAAGCTCAACATGGTCTTCCTTGCCTAAACAATAATGGTTCTGTTCACATAGCTGGCACTTCTGAAAGGAAGATGAATTCTGGCAACCAGATCTATTTTCCTTAACAGATGTTTCAAAATATGGTAATGAGGTGTGGGTTTCCTAGGCTGTCAGCTGGAATTCACTAATCAGGAAACAGAACAAAATGGATCTGACGTAATCCATATTTTCCCTTTAAACCTTTAAAGACTACATTAGATTTAATATTAATTTTACAAAACACTGCTTGCAATAAATTATGTAATAGTACATCCACCTCTGCTAACACAATTTACTCTCAACCTTTCCTTCACTAATTCATAACTGTGTGTGACAGACATCTTGCCTGTTTGAAGGATTTCAGAGTGACCCTGGCAGCCAAAATGCTAGAATGCTATCACCTACCTCCCTGACCCATCCCCCGCCTGGACACAAATAATTATTAAAGAAAAAATTTTTAAAAAAATCAGATGCAACACATTTTTGGCAACATGTTCAATCAAACTCCACAGTTTAAAAAATGCAACACTTTTTTAGATAGCAAACAAAATTCATATTGAACTCAAATCTTAAGTAATTTCTTAAACACAGCTTTATCTTCACAGTGATGAAAGCTGTACTAATGAAGGACCAGCTAGAATTATATGTCTAGCAGAGAGATGAAAGAGAATGACTTAGTTAAAAGCTGAATCACGTTTAAATTTTCCACTTACAGTAGTTGCCAAACTTCTTTTCTGTATTTTTCTAGAACAACTCTCATGCACATCTCAGTATAAAGGAGCAAGCGATGTCAATGACAGTACCATATTAAACGTTCACATACCCACAAAGAGTAAACAGTTGAGAAACACATCAAAACCTTCAACTTACAAACTCATGGTAACAATTAACTTGTGTGCTTGATGCTATATTTTAAGCATCAAGATTGGTGTTTGGCTACCAGTTAAAAAACCCTACACTGAATGTTGACAATACAGAAAGAAGGGCACTAGTCATTTTTAGCCAATGTGGACTGTTAGAAAGCCAGTAAGATTGGTAGCTGTATCAATAATTTACCACTGCAGAACTCAAAGCTTTGCCATTTGTTAGGGCTACCTGCCAACTCATAGAATTGTAGAATGGTCTGGAACCTAAAGGATCATAGAGCTCCAACCCCCCTGCCAAAGGCAGGGCCACCAATCTCCAGGCCTGGATCTACACAAGGTTGCCCAGGGCCCCATCCAACCTGGCCTTGAACACCCCCAGGGATGGGGCATCCACCACCTGTCTGGGCAGCCTCTTCCACCACCTTACCAGTCTCTCTGTAAAAAACTTCCCCCTATTATCTAATCTAAACCTTCCTTCCTTTAGCTTCAGTCCTTTCCCCCTTGTCCTGCCATCATCTACCCTTTTAAAAAGTTGATTCCCCTCCTGTTTGTATGCTCCCTTCTGGTACCGGAAGGCTGCAATGAGGTCCCCCAGCAGCCTTCTCTTCTCTAGGCTGAGAATTATAATTAATTGAGAATTCTTCTTACTAACCTGAAAAGAAGGGAAAATAAACAAGTGGGTTGACATTTTCTGACAGCCTGGAGCTGGATTTCCCATACACAACGACACGACCCAATTTCAGACACAACTGTTTAGACACTTCCAATAATGATGTTACCTATTGGTCTGCAATTTCAGACAATTCAGATGGCTATTCCCCAAGGAACTGTAGCACTGGAAAAGCAGCTCGAAATTTGGAAGATTGGTGGGTAAGGTTTTGTGTCAGAAATATGCTCCTTACAATTATGCAAATCCTCCCTACATTGGTCAAACTAAGAAAACATGAACTACTGCTATGAATAACACTTAGGCACTTATTGAGGGCTTCTCACAGCTGCCTAATGTGCTTCTGTTCCTCCTGAGGAAGCTCTATGCTGTCTCTGTCCCCATCTACGACTAGATGTAAGAGCTGTCATATCACCTGCCCTGGAGTACTCAGACCGCTCCAGCAGGAAGAGAGGTGGATAAACCTCCTTCATCCGTCTGAGCTGCAGCAGTACTGGACAGAGTAACAGAGGACACTGGGTCTACCTTCTCTTCGCCATCACATAGCACAAAGGAGGAAACTTCTGGACTTAAATACAGGGAAAGAACCAAGTTTAACCTAGTTACAGGTTTATTTGGGTGCCACTGTAAAAGCTACATGTGCTCTTCATTGAAATGTTTAAGGTACTTTATTTTTTTTTACGCTCTTATGTGTGGCTGGAAAGTGTTATTGCTCCTGTATTGTAAATAAAATACTGTATTAGTGATTTAAAGTAGCATTCCCAAAATGCCAGTTGAAGTTGCCAAATGCAGAGCTGAAACTGAATCCAAATTCCTTTGGTTTTTTCCCTTTGTCTAGTTAATTCCTAAATTAGGAAAGTGGAAAATATGTAAATAGAAAGTGGAAACTGTGTTCTTGATTATCATTAAGAACTATTGTGAAAACTTTGAAGTGACCAGATAGGAACTATGAATATAAGTAAAACAGTAACTTCTAGTAGACATGCTACTTTTAGGGTGAATGACTTCAGTGTAGTAGGGTATATTTATATAATAAAAAGAAATCTTTTGCTTTTTGAACTGACTATGTAAAAGCAAGCCTATGTGCACATGCATACCTAAAGAGAGGTATTCTATATACCAAAATTAACTATAACAAAAATCAAAACTTTGATGTCAAACTGGTAGTTTCCTCCAGTCTCCCATCCAATAACTCCCTGCACTCCCCACAGAGTTAGAGTTGCCCTTATTATGGAGAATTTGAAAGTCAGTGGCAAAACAGGTAAAGTTTTGTTTCCCCTCTGATGCTTATGTAAAAGACAGTAAAATGCAGTTTCACATGCAAAACCCTATAGACATTTTCTGGTGAGGCATTTATGTACTGACCTGGAACAAGTGAGTAGTCAAGCTTATGCCTTAAGTTTGATGTGTCCAATTAATAATGGGTAACAGTAACAAAGACTGATATATGCTTCATAAATAGGACTTTATTTTCCCGGAGTGGTTCAAAAACTATTCCTTCTACTGTAGTTTTCACAGAGCTTGCCGTGCTTAGTGCAAGAGTGACCAATGGATCCACCTTATATAGACGAAATGTTTGATTTCCATCACTAGTGCCACATCAGAAACAAACAGCCTAAACTCAGCTTTGTTGATTTATGTACAAGGAATCATAAAACAGTCACTACCTTGGACCTGATTTTAGGCAAAGGATCTGCCTGCCTCTGCATATGTCTTTAGCCTTTCTGCACGTTGTCAGGGGTCCCTTGCTGTGCAAAGCAACACTCTTCAGTTCCCTGTAACCCAAAGGCTGTCAGAGATGCAGTTTTTGTCACTCTTTCTTCAGCTGTTAAGCAAGATGTGATCCCTGTATTAGTGTACTGCCACACTGGTTTGTGCGCTGACATCTGTCAGATACCTGCCAGGGACACAACTCCAGTGCCAGAATTTCCATTCTATTATACAGAATTTGGGAGCAGCCATAGCAGTCAGCATCTGGTCCATGGGGATGTCTATTCAATAGCTTTATTTTATCATACAGTAACTTTCCCATTTTCCTAAAGAAGGACAAATCTCCTAGCTCTAAGCTTCTAAACATCCACTACTTTCCCTCAGGTGAATTTTGAATTTTTGTTCAGTTCCATTACTTGCCTTGTATGCAGTGCCAGGCGTGTGCATATGTACAGATTTCGATACCACGAGGCAAACAAGGGCAATTCTCACGTTCATGTACTCATCATTTCCTGTAGCAAACAAATAGACACCATCCCTATGCCACAGCCGAATTTGGCAAAGAATTTAACCATGGCAACACAGTTGATATGGAGACCTCTCACGGAATCTTCCCAAAAGCTAATGTTTAAAACACGATTTTAAATTACTTATTTTGTTGTTCTCTTTCACAAGGCCATTAAAGGCTTCCTTGTATGTGACCATAAATATTAAACAGAGTTCAGTCAGCACATTCATTTCTGATTTCATCTGTGGGTTGTAACAACCAGCTTTTCATACAGAAAGAATAGGGTTCACAGGCACATATTTTATTTAAATTGCTACTTTATTCCTTGCACCTGTATGCAGAACAGAAGGAGAAAATTAGAAGCTTGGTTTCCTATAGCAGGCACTTCAAGGCAGAAGAAAACTCAGATACAAAGAGAAATGAGAGCAAACTTTCAGTCTTTCTTTCAGGTTATGATTCTTGACTGTTCACAGTAAGGACTGAGGTATGATCCACTAGTGATTTTCAATTATAAGCTGCTTTGCTTTTTAAAAAAATAATTTAAGTAAATATTTAGAGTTTCAAATAACTTGAGTAAAAACAAAAAGTCAAAAAACAACAAAAAAAAATGTTGCTACTTCTTTCCAACAGTGTATTAAATAATATTATTAGCATCTGACACATGGTTTTAATTAACTTGTTTTCTCCTCAGTGCTGGGGTAAGGAGCCTGGTTTAGAAACAGGTTTTTCCTCTCTTTAGATTATAATACAGTAAAAATAGAATTAACTGTTTATTCATCAGAAAAAGTGGTCTCAAAGACCCATATCTGGAAGCATGTATAAGATTGTCATCGTTGCTACTTCCTAAGAAAACTCAGTTAAGAACAGTATTCTCTAAAAGTCTGTCTCATCCAGTTACGCTTTACCCATATTACAGAAAATGTTACTCAACCAGTGACTCAGGAGACACTGGAAACTGATCGAGGAAGTAATCAAAAAAACTTCTGGTTTTAACCAAGGATTTTAAAAAAATTACATGAATATTCCCATTCATTACACATGAAGAACAAGAAACAAGAAAATAAAAATGATGTAAAGGAACTTCAGTAAGGTGTTTTTTTTTAATTTTGTGTTTGTTGGTTGTAAATTAAAGTAAATACTGCAACTAATGCTCTGCCCATCTGTTGTTTTCAAAAACATTTGCATGGCTCTGATTCGATTGAGAAAGAGCAGGTTATATACTTTGATTTAAAATATTTTTGATACAGATTCTTGACCTAGGATTAGACATCACAAATGCCTCCAGGGGCTCTCTACAAGAGAAAAGGACTACAATTTTGAATTAGGTTTCAGATTTTGGCAAAGTCTGGTAGAAAGCAGCAACAGTTTTAATTTGCACTTGGCATGTCTTGTGTCATTTAGGAATCATGTTAAAGCACTGTATACTATTTATTGATTTTTAAGGGTTAAAATCTCTGTACTATTCTGTTATAAACTAGCCAAAAGAGGATATCACCTAATGAGATCACTTGCTAGCCATATGTGCTTAAGGAAAAGAACAAGGGTAAGACCAAGGGGTTTTTTGTGGAAATGCACAAAAGAGAAGGTAACTACTACAGAGAGTTTTCTCAGTTAGATTTGTTCTGCAGATACATTTTTCCTAAGCTGAAATGACACATATATGGATAGCAAAAATTAAAACTGATGTTTTCAGGTATGTCTGGTGCCTAATTAAGCACTCTCAATTCACAACCTGCCTGATTCAGAATCCATAACATTTATTGAAGAAAATGTCCCAGTAAACTTCTTTGTTTGGCCTATTGTTTTACAGACTCCTATTCTAATTTTTGGTAGAGATGCT
The DNA here is from genome assembly GCF_964237585.1 of Gallinula chloropus. NCBI lineage: Eukaryota > Metazoa > Chordata > Aves > Gruiformes > Rallidae > Gallinula > Gallinula chloropus. The sequence continues at coordinate 69,480,650 of NC_140086.1, forward strand.
TCCCTGAACCCAGCAGGATGAGAACCAGCCTTGAGAAAGGCATATTGTAAGGAACAGAACGTTGCCTCTTGCCACGAATGGCGTGGAAGTAGGGTTGTTTAGAAGTTGAGAAGTTATTATCAGCGCTTGGACTGAAAGAAAAGAAAGGGACAACTGGGTTTGACCAGTGCAGCAGAGGAGCTGCTTACAGGGAGCCCTTACTAGGTTCTTTTAGTGTTGAGAATTGCCTCTTAGGGCACAGAACATGTTCCATATTAATTCAGTCACGCCCGCTAGGCTACTGGTTGGTGCTGCTTTATGCAAGACCTTTCATTGTCCTTTGCAAGCCCAGACCTCTCCTAGGTCCATGAAGATTGTGCCAATCAGGGCACATAAATCCCTGTCCTGAACAAAAACAACCCAGTTCCACAATTCTTGCTCTTTGATGTACTCCCATTGACTTTGTTACAGCATTTAGACCTTGACTTTTCCATTGTACACAAGCAACGAAAACAGTATGGATTTGGTTGAGATGAAAGGGGGAAAAAAATCCTGTGAGATAGTGACATGAAGACTTCTGTCCAGTGTGGGAATTATTAATAAGCAAGAAGCTGGATCCCTGACTTCTATGTCTTTGAAAGATATACACACAAACACATGCTTACAAGAGCCTTATTCTATAATCTGAAATCAGTTTTCAGCCTATAATAATTTGTATACTTTGATGAAATTTTTTATTTTTTGGAACACCTATGTATGCAGACTCAAATACGACCAAATACTACATTCTGAATACATACATTCAGCAAGAAAGTCAGCGGTGACAATGCTCTCAGCAAGAAGGCAACATGGTGATTACACTCTGAAGGCATCCATCATCCCGACACCTAGGCTTTTGCTTAGTTACTTGTATAATATCTTTATGGGACAGTTTAGAAAATACCCTGTTTCATCTAAAGTAACATTTTCTCTGAGCCTGTGTTACTATTATATGAAAAATATAATAAATGGACAGCATTAGAAGCACTGCTTCATGTACCATGTACAAAGTTACTTGTGGTGTAGCTTCATTACATCTCTCAGTCTGTATTAATTCAGGTGACTGGTACTCTGGTCTAACCGTCTTAAGATATTTAAGTCTAGAGTGAAGAAACACGTACCCTGAAGGTGTACCTAAATGGCTGTATTCTGATTTGAACTGACCAGTAAGCAGAATTTCTGTTCAGCAACAACCCACAGTTTCGTATTAAAAGCCAAACCCATGTCATTCTAATGGAAAGAAGAGCTCCAAAGGCTCTCTCCAGAAACACCTGAACCTGGAGGCAAACATGCAAATAGCACCGTGAGCCAGGGAAGTAACATCTTTAAAACAGTTTCAAACCCCTCTGATCTGAAATGCACATGAAGTTTCAGGGATACAGGCATGACAGGGTAGTCTAAACCATTTTACCTGGCCTATACCTAATAGAAAACTGAGACTCAGAGATCAGTACTTTCTAAAGACGCAGTTAAAATTCCCTCTAAACTTAACTGGATTCTGAGTTTCAAAACCAAGTAAGAAATCTGTTTAACCTTATGTCTTTCCCCAATAATATACTTACAAGCTGGTTTAGCTTGCAAACATGAGTGCACAGTTTATGAGTAGGAAAAAACCACAAACGGTTTTAGAAAGAAGGTAGGTTGTTCAGCCTTCAGTGTTTTTGGCTGTGTGAGACCAAGTTGGAAGTAAGCCTTGGACTTTGATGAAAGTATTTACACAAATCCTGTTAAAAGCAGAATTTGATACTCCGTTACTTTTAAGACTATTCCCAGAAGCAGATGGATGGGTATCTGTATTAAAAGACAATCCATATACACAATTTTTCTAAGAGTAGGGGAAAACAGTAATATCTCAAGTACTGAGCACTATAAATTAGATACATTAAAATTAATTAAAATACTTTTAAAATGTAAACATCAGTAAATACTTATGAAGTGCTCTACCCATCTAGGCCAAACCATTTGAGTCAGGTGATCAGTGCCATTCCCTCAGCAGCACTCTTCATACAAGTCACTGCTTTAGAGTCATGAGCCCCAAAGAGATTCCACAACCAGAGCTTTCTTGCAGGTCATGATTAGCTTCTACAGGGCTGGGGGAAAAAAAATCTTTTCTTTTTACTTGTATAAAAAGCAAAATAATTGTCAGTATTGATGACAACAGAGTGCCCTGCGAGCAGCTATGGTTTAATACCTTCAGAGTGTTGTGACGATTTTTATGGACCCATATTTGGGATTCTCATGCTGTAGCTGTGCAAAGTCTCAAGGCCCTGGAGAACAGTCTTCCCTCCAGACTAGAGCCAGGGTGAGACCTGCACTTGGCCCTGCTGAATGCTTCAGCCAGAGGTAGGGTCATCCCAGAGCTCAGTCCTTAAGCTCTATTTTCAATTATGTTATGGGTTAAGAGATTCACCAGGCAATCATCCCTGAGATAACATGCTTCTTGCACTCCTCTTACTTACCATATGGTACTGGAAGTCACCAGGTCTGTGGTTTGTCTTACTGCTTTAAACATACCCTATATGTTTTTCCCCCTCCATTTCGCACTCTCTTCACTAGATTGCAACCAGCTTTTATTCACAAATCCCACAACCCTACTAGGGGAGGGGACGCCCCACCAATACACTCATTTAACACCTTCAAAACATGAATTGTTGGCTACTGCACATAGGAAAACCAGAAGCTTTGGAGTTTTCCACTGCACCTCACAACACCTGTGCAATGAATTGCAAGGGAAAGCTGGGAGCAGCTTGTAAAATCCGCAGCAGCAAAGATGACACTGCTGGAGCCCACCATGCTCCTGGTATGAGGACCCCCACGTACAGCCTACAGTCCTGATCCCCCAGCCAGACCTACAACAGCCAAATTATCTCCTCTGTAGTGACAATCTCACCACAGGAGCTGCCATGTGACTTTATGCAACTCCAGGAGGACATGTCTATCAGCACATTCCTCTGAATGGGAATAGCTTTTGTAAAAACAGGTGGGAAACCATGTCTTGGACTGTTCGTCTGCCCATCAACATTAAACTTTGCAGTCAGTGGCACAGAGCACTGGAGAGCAATACAGCAACTGGTGGTGATGAAGGGAGAGAAAGCAGATGACATTTACTTTATGTTTTCTCTAAAAATCAGTCATAAACCCAGGGCTATTAAACTCCTCAGAGAAATACATAGCTTTATGAAGTATCAGTAACAGTTGAGTCTTTAAGGCAGGAAGGATATGAACTGACCTCCTGGGTAATATTACTGACATTACATTCTAGAGGTCCAGTGAATCTCAGGGAAACCTCTAAAGCTCCCTAATTTTCTTCCAGTCTTACACTGTTCATTTTAATTTCATAAAGTCACCAGCTACCACCATGCAGAGCTTGAAGGAGGATGCTCAGGAGGCTACCACCTCCTAACTAAATGGGAAATAAATGTTGTGGGGCATCAGGAAGCTCTTCTAAAGAAACTATAACTGGGCTAAAAGTAATGTGTGCTAACAACATTAATTTCCGATGTCAGTGCAATTATTTGTCTCAAAATTTAAGAAGTTTGGTTAATGAAAGGTCATTAGGATAGATAAAATACAAGAACAGATGTTAAATGATCTCTGATATATTCAAAGATCCCACTGCTTTCTATGTAAGAAGCAAAGCTACACTCTCCACTTTAAAGCCTGTCACCATGGAGTTTACTTTGACCAGTTCAGCAAAAGGACTTTAGAGAAAACAATAACAATTAATGACGGGGAGCTGCCATATGACTGAAAGCAAAGCCTGAAAGCCCACGCTTACTAAGTGTTAATCAAGGTCGGCTAGAGCATGCTCTGAAACAGAGCTGCCATCTGCCATGCTTCAGGATAAGGGCAAGAAAGCAGAAGCTAGTTGGCTTTTTTTTTCCAAAAGATTTCCCACCGCACCCACAGGTAGAAGCGACACACGATGAAGCGCTGACCCAACACAGACAAAGACCTGGCACGGTGATGAGCAGCACGTCACCTGCAGAACAACAGGGCGTGACCGTCGGGCTTAGCTTCCCATCGAGCTCTCTGAGGAAGCTACATGGCAAAAGACATGCCTCAAGGGAGTGCAGTGTCTGCACAGCACTTCAGGGAATTCCTGATTCCCTGAGTCCAGCGCCGTAATATTGATTTCTCATGACTGTTTTAATTCTGCCCCTTGTCTTCTTTCTACTGAACTCTGAAAAATCATAAACATGTTTAACTGCAACCACTCCAAAGACCTCTGTGAGAGGTTGAAAGTCAATGAGAAAGGTGTTGAAAAGATCAGGCATAAAAAAATATCTGCTGCAAAACTAGCAGATGGTTTGAGACAACGAACATCATTTCACAGAAAGAGATGCAGGATCAGATGGGAGTATAATTTAAAAACCTTTCTGTGACAATTGTGTTAATAATTCAAAAATATGAAAAATAAAGAAGATAATCCTGCTCAGTGATACCTTTGAGACAGAGGAATGACTAGACACAGGAAGACACTTGTTATTTGCCTTCTGTGTTTACCTCTTCCTTCCTATTTGCATTGCTCTAGGTCATAGGATTGATGCTGACCAGTGAAAAATACCAGGGTATGAGAATGGCTGAACTACCAGGGCTTTTCCGAAGATGGTAGGTATCTCACACATAGCAGCACCTGAGCTGGTCTGGTTTTTCAATCTTGTGTCCTTAGAAAAAAGTCACAGACTTTGGGATTTCTCTCTATTTAGGATCCTGGTAGGATACAGCTAAAATGGGATCTTTCTGTCCTGTCAACAGGCTGTGAAATGTATGTATGTTTCCAGAACTGGCAGAATCCTGTAAAATTGCACTGGGGTGCTGTTACATGCAAAAACAAGTAAGGGCCATGTTACTGCAAGAGGGTATTAAAAAATAAAGCTATTTGATGATCTGGTTCTGTCAGATGGAAACAGGACTGCATTCTACCTTCACTTAAATGTCAGCTTGCTAAATCAATGGACACAAAGATAAAACTGAAGCATAACACATCTAACTATGTGCACTCCTTACTGCACACTCATTTGTATATCTGAACATAGATAAAGGGCTATGTTGCCAAAAGCCTGACTGTCTTTCTGACTTCAGTGGTGTTCTAATGAAAGATATTAACCCTGCTTGGACACCTAGCATCACTTATCTGTGCCACATTGTAAGTACACTCCTTATTTTCCTGAAAAGAACACAAGATGCTTAAAGACTCAATGTAACGGGCACCCCAGATTTAAGTGTTTAGGTATGTTGAATGGTTTTAAATATTTTGTTGCCTGGTTTCTGAGCATACGTCAAACTTTGTAAAAAAAAAAAACAGAGATCATTTGCCTGAGAAGAACACAAGATCCTTAAAGACCCAATGCAGCAGGTACCCCAGATTTAAATATTTAGGTATAGAAAACATCTCTGATAACTTGTCAGGCAGTATGAGGAGAGAAGCATCAGGTGACAAGTGTATTACTAGCCCTGTAACAGCTGAGCAGCTCAGAGGAGAACTCAGAAGGACATATAGAACCACCACAGAAAATAACATCTGCACCTAGCACTCTGGTTTGCTAACTGCCTTTAATCTACTTGTGCTTTGCTGCAAAAAACCCTGCAAGACAGCAAGCCTCAGGCTGCTGTTGCAAAAACATGGATCTATTGGTTGGATGTTCAGTCCCAGATGATGACGTGCTACACTACATACAGCCTGTACTCTCGATTTCCTCGTGGGGGTACCAGAAAGGACATGGGAAGGGAACTTGAGTAACTGGGGGAGTCAAGTAGGGGTAGTGAACTGATATTAACAGTTAAATATTTGCTTAACTGCTCTAAATGGATCACTTTCTGAGGCCTAGGGTCATGGTGCAAAGCAGGGTCAAAGCAAGACAAGCTACCTGAATCAGCAGCTTTTTCTTCTTTCTATGTATGTAGACATAGTGTCTTCTAGGTGCAACTTTCTGTGTGAGCAACAAGCTCTGCTATTCTGCTTGCAGAACTTGTCAGCAGTTTTCAATCAAATGGAAAAATAGCATCAATTAAAACATTCACTCAAGAAAATTTATTTAAGAATCTCCTGTGATAGGGAGCAGTGGGGAATGAGGAAAAGGATACACTACACATCAGGATTCTCACCCTTCTTATATATTTGTATTTCAGTACCTTTAAAATTAATTTAAAATTAAAAATTCCCAGTCATATCAGGGGAGTTTCTGCTATGTATTGTAGCTGGGAAATTAAAATGCATAAAGACAACAAGACCCACTCAAGTATATGTCGCTTAGTACAGAAAGGGTATTTGAAGCTGCTTTTATCACTTGTTTGTTTTATTATTTATGATGCCATCTGCAGCCAGTCAGTTCACCTATGACTGGTCACAGCTGAAAGCCCTTTTTCATTGTCGTTGTTTCTGCTGTTTCTGACATGGAACCTGCCTCATAAAGACATGATATGAAATGCACTACTCACTCACAGCTGCCCCCTCATTTCCCCCAGTAGCTGTGCAATCATTTGATGCTAATGCGATCACGTTCTGTGGGATGTTGCTTGTTAGTACCCTTATAGAAAGCTTCTCATGTGCAGGCAATTCAAATTGATGGGTTGACAACCAAAACTAGGATACTTATGCTCATCTTGTTCAGTTCTTGCAATTTTTTCTGGGCCTTTTTTCATTTAAATATCTTTCAGCAGCATGAAGTCCTGCTGAATAAAATATCTAAGTAACATATACTAGAGGCATATTAAAGTACAACCAGAGAACTTTTTTCTAATTTAAGATCTAAGTCGATCTTCCCCCATTTAGCAATGCACAGTTTCCACACACTGCAACTTGCTAGGCCAGGCTCAGGCATTCAGTTTGTGCACAGAACAGCCGCTATAGCCCAAAGATTCAAAGGATTTCCGAGTATTTATTTCCATTCACTTTGTGAGAAGTCACCCCTTGAAAAACATGGGAAGAAGAATATGTATTTTACCACAGTAGCCACCACAGGTAATTAACTTTTAGTGTTCTGGGGATGCCACATCACAACTTACCCTATTTACTATAGCTTCTCTCAAAGTTTCATTTACAAACACCAACCTGCAGTTGAGGATCCCATTTCTACCATCAATTCCAAACAGGACAATAACTATTAGCCAAACACAAGCTGGCTTGGAAGTTTTGAATGCGGCTTTGAACCTCCAAAATGCAGCCAGACCGTGTTCCTCAGCAATCATGAACACTATCAAGTTTTTACTATTGGCTTCTCTCAAAACCTACAGAATTAAGGAAAATGTCTGACTACATCTCTTGTGGTAAAACTAGCACTATTAGTAGCAGTGCATCATATCATTTAAGCATTAAAAGTTTGGGTATGAGTGATGACTGTGGCCATACAAATCGACGACATAACGCAAAAATTTGTTCAACGTTCTAAACACTGAACAAATGAGAGTCTCAGAGTTATAATTAAGCAGATACAGTGAATTAAAAAAAAAAAAACAGCACTAACTCTTTATCTATGTAAGTGTCCAGCACTTCCTAGTATAAGTACAACAACCGTTTTCTGGAGAACTGCAGCATTTTCACAGCCTCTAGATGTGATCTTCATATCTGCCAAGGCATTTCTCTGAGACTGAACATGTAATTTTTTCAAGTTCAATAAAAGCATATGCCATTTTAGGTAAGGTTTTCCATATAAATGTTCATTGGAAGGTTTTTTTGGTTTGGTTTTGTGAGTAGTTTGTTTGGGGGTTTGGGGGTTTTGGTGGGGTTTTTTTAAACTATGGTTAAGTTGTTTTTGCTGACAGACTTCTTGAACACTCCAGCAAGTAGCACTCTGTTATTTTTCCCTAATATCTTAAAGTTGAAATTTCAGGCTTGACATGGACAAATTAACTGTGCTGCTGTCTAAAACATTATTTTATCCTAAGGAAAATTACACTAGGCAAGTGATGAGAACACATGATGACATTTCTCCCAAAGTCTTCTAGATGCATTTACAAAATCTAAGGCTGAAGAACCTTACGTCAGATATAATGCAGAAAGTTCAGGATTAAAAATACTATTTTACCATTTCTCGGATGTTTTGTAGCTAAACTGCATTCAGACAGAATTGTCTTTGCTAGTGCTATCTCCTAACTGAAGGAGTTACCATGTCAATATATATGATCATCATTTTACATCTAAACTCTTAATTGCAAGCAATGAAGCCGGACCTTCTGCTTGGATTACGAGACAAGAAACTTCAGACATCTATTTGCAATAAAGTATGAGCAGAAGAAGCTTTTCTTTCCAAAATATGTTCAGACATCTTGCTCTGAGTCAGTGCTGGTAAAATAAGACATAAGAGTGGAGAAATTACACAACCTATCATCTGTGTTCTCCAGATAAAGTATAAATGTTGCTTTTCAAGTCTACTCCAGAATAAATGATCTTCTACTAATTCCATGGGAAATTATTCCACAGTATTAATTTTTGAAGTCCTTGAGTTCCTTCCTGTCAGAGTTCCTTCCACTCACAGTCATATACAACTATTTTTTAAAATTTGAAGCCATGTTCTGTCAAATGTGCACCAAGAGACAGCTGAGGACAAAATTCATGTATTTTATCTTGCTGTATTCGTTTTTAAGGGATCTGGCCCTTACTTTAGAAACTGCCTTCAATTAAACCAGTAAGCATCTTGGGGAAATAAGATCCTGCACATCATAAATAAAACTGGAACAATCTGGTTCTGTGTTTGCATCCATATATCTTCCCTTTCTTTACAATCCAAATATTGATATAAGCCTATCATGGGCAGGCACTGAGCACTTGGCAACACTAAAACACTTGGGTCTTTCTTGCTAAACCAAGCCACGTGCACTCCAGAGAAAAGTGGACTTAGGCTTTGTCACACAATCATCTTATTTTGAGCCTGACAGAAACTCAAGGTAGAGGTTAGAAAATGAACAATAATATGATCCCAAACAGTACAGTCTGCACATTTAGCATTTGCCTATTATCATTTCTGTATCATCTTCCACAGATATGAAAGATCCATATCCTCTTTCAGAGCTTGCGGATGAGAATGTCACACTTTGCAAATGCCTCTGCTGGAACAACTGGGAGGCAAAAAAGTGAACAACCATCCTCCAGCAGCTGAAGACTCAACACACTGGAGGAATGAACTGGGCCAGTTTGCAACTGCAACACAGTGTTTTGGTCTGCTATATACTGAAGTATACACAAATATATGCATTTTATACTTCAGCCTGTTTTTTCACCAGTGGTCTTGTAGCTCTGTTATTATAATATCTATTCTGCAGTGAAACATTGCAAAATACTTTTGTGCCAAATGAATTTCACTAGTCCTCTTTTTCACTCACCAGCTGATGCTGTAAAACACACTAGTTTTCAAAAATATTTGGCCTTGTTATCCTCCAGTTCTTTTCTTTAAAAACAAACACCTCTCCTTTACATTTTTTACCTTGCCTCCTGCAAGTGATAACTTTTCTTCATCACCAGGCAAATGAATTTAGGCATTAATCCCAAAGGAAGGACCATAAAATTGGTTTCAACCTGCCTTTAAATTTCCTTGCGATTTACCTCAGCTAAATCCATGAACCAATCTCCAGCTTTGCAGCTTTGCTTCCCGAACTCATGTATTAATGATATGTCAAAATCTAAAGCTCCCTGAAGAAAAGAGGTTGCCATGGGATACTGAGCGCTTAGGAGCAAAGTGTAGAAAGACGCATCCTGCTAAGAAAGGCTCCAAAGACTTTGCTGTGTCAGCCAGTATTGCTTTTTATCTCTTTAGATGTAACAAAATCACTGCTCTGGGAGTCGCTGGGCATCTGTCAGCCCTGATTGCTCCATCATACTGGCCATTTCAATGGGACTATAGGAATCCATTAGAGGAAAGGAAACTCCTCCGGTTCTGCAAAAGCTCCGTCTTTGCTGCCTGGTATTGGGGCTGCTTTCCTGCAATGTATATAGACAAATCATTTTTCTTCAGTGGTACATGTCTGTAATCATCCTCTGTTCCTCCTAGCTTTTTAAACTTCTCCAAACCCATGTGCAAGAAACCACGTGCCTCAGATTAGTGATGCTTATGAGGGAAGAAAGAAAAATAAAGCACAAATGTTTTAAGTGATGTTAGCTAGCTGGATGGACATCATTTCCTCAGAGGTAAAGCTGACTTTTGAAAAAGCCGGGAGGAAAAGAAGAGGTGAACTCTAGAAGATGTGACTGCTGAAGGATAATTTCTGAGAGAACACAGCTTCTGCCAGAAGGGTGTGCTTGGTGAGAAAAATAGCAGTCTGAATTGCCTGAAGGGCTAACAAGAGAGAAGACGTTTGTGACAAGTTCCCTGTGTGCATCAAAGAGCTTGGTCACTGATGTACTCGGAACCATTTATATATTCCCACAGCGAAGCAGTCACACTAAAGACTTTAAAATTTCACTTTTTCTGAACACAAGTTGCTGCCACAGAGCTATAGCACACACAGAAGTGGCTTCTGACACAACCTTTAGCAACAGACAAGTTTACAGAAATCCTGTTCTGCCTGCAAATGACTCACAGAAGAAGAATAAAGGCTAAATTTTCCATCTCTTTTAGCAAACTTACTCTTTGTGTGGGTAGCTGTAAAGATCTGATTGCAAAAGTTGTATCTAGTAATTTCATTGCTTCAGAAAGCTACCTAAGAACACAATCGTCAACTGGTAAAACCAATTATGCTTTTACCTATTTCTAATTAATTTATTTGAAAGAAAACATATCAACATTTTGCCTCTGGATCAGCAATGATGTTCAGTTGAAACGAAAGTGTTACTGATGGTTTCCATGCATAGCTAACTAGATACAGTGTCTACAGCTAACGAAACACACATACAGGCTTCTAGTATTCCTTTTTTGCACTCATTTTTTATAGATAGAAGTGATGCAGAGGGGACAGTGTGCTCTCCAAGAGGGGTCTGCTTCACCAGTCATTGACTGGTGGAGGTAAGAGAAGTTCCTCTCTCATAATGGTTCCCAGTTGAAGACCATGCTGGATTCTGTCAGCAGGACCTATCTTGTATCATGAGCATCCAACGTTAAAAAGAAAACAAGAAACCTGATACACATTTTAGTTATACAGGACAGGTAAAGTTTTCTGGCAGAACAAGGAACGTGGTATTATTTACACCCAACACAAGACAGGATAAAGATCACATTCACTATACCAATGAGATGACATCTAGAATATTGTGGTCCTGTTTCTGAAAAGCCTGTATCACAAAAATTACAGAGAATTTAGAGAAAAGAACAAATTATTAAAGAACAGGTCATTGTGATCTATGGGTAGAGATCAAAATATTAATGCCTCATTAAATTAAGGCTATGGTGAAAAGGTGCCTTAAAATCAGCTTGAAGTATTACAATATCATAAGCAATGAAATGGGAGTGAAATTGCTTTCACTTAATGGACAAAATGATCATAATGAAACATCTCCCAATAGTGCATTTTACTGAACTGCACAGGTTTTCTTCAGAAAACATTGAGGCTCACACCTCAATGTAAATGCACATGCTAACTCACCAAGTTACACACATTGGCAAAGAACAGTCTAAGAGAATTCTCTGTGTCAGCTTTCTCCTGGGAACTTGCAAGACTAAATTAAAAATTCAGAAACAATAAATGTCTTGAGTACAGAACCACAAAAGAGATCCTATAAAAATATGAGCTAAAAATTGCAGTTCTTGGATTTACTTGTACTTTTTCTCCTCCTGGAAAGCTTTGAATCTTTTTTTTTTTTTTTAAAAAGAAGACAGAATACAACAATAATACAAAATTGCCTTTGGCAAAATATTTTTCCTTGAAAAATATTTTTAGTTCAACAGTATTTTAAGAGTAAGAAATCTCCTTCAAATTGCAGAATCTTTCAAACCAGATTTTTTTTATTTGAAAGCAATCACAGTGATTTTCTGTCCACTGTATTTCTTAATGAACATGAAATCCTCATTAATTTTTACTGTGTTATTATTAATCTACTGACTGACTTTTTAATTAAAAAAAATGAAGAAAAGCATCAAAACAAACAGGAGATAAAAGTTATTGAAACAAGCAAAAAAATCATCCAAGCTGCCAACTAGTACCCAGCTCCCATCGCATGTTTTCAAAAACTTCCTCTCCCCCAGTGTGAGCGGCAGCACAAGGACACAGGGGACTCAGATTGGATTGATAGCCTGGATAATCTGGACAGTCAACCATAGCACCAATTCCCACCCACAGGTCAGGAGAAGACCCACACAACATATAGTGCATTTAGGTAGAAAACAGGTTGGGATCATTAAGGAATAATAAGTTGCACCTGTATAGCTTTGAATTTTGCTTTCTGATGCAAGGTATTACTTTCAGGTATAAGTCAGAGCTCTCAGGAGTGGGCCTTTGAAAAGTTCCTACTGTGAGTCAGTGGCAAGCAAGACTTCCACTGACCTCTGTGAAATCCTATGAGTCCTTCTGAAAAAATCCACCATGTCAGCAGTCTGAGGAGCTGAATGCTTAACTTGTTACGAGGCACAGCACCATGGTCAGTTACTCAGAGCGGTAAAATGGCATCTGTAAATCTACAGTTCACTCTGAGAGCAGCGTATGTTTGAACCACGGGATGTTTGCCAGCTAACACAGATAACTAGTTTTTCTAGGCTCCTTCCATAGTTAAGTGTTTTGCTACTTTACATTGCTATTAATTTACCAAAATTAAGTCTTAAATTCCACATATTTAGACACAGTCCTGGTCTCTGCTGCTTCCAGCTAAAAAGACTGCTGGATTTAATTCTCCTAACCACAGACAGACATTGTGCTGGAGCTACCTCTGAAACATGCTTCAGCTCCCTTGCAGAGCATAAAGAGCAATGCAGAACAGGATCATCTAGATTACCATTTATTTACCCAAATGCAGACACCTTCAACTACAAGCAGCCCTTTCAATTAGAGGCTGACCCTTGGAAATATAAAACCCACACTTCAAGACAGCACAGAGAGAGACCATTGTTTATTTTAATGTAACTTGTGTTACACACAGAAAGACAGAGCAGCCATAGGTTTAATTCCTGGTTATGTGGCTGTAGTCAGTTTGCTGGTGTACAACATGTTCAGGCTTGACATCCAGTGGATATGGGGGGATCGTTATAATTTTTTTAATAAATAACCCAGAATGACCATTAAATCTCTTTAAAACCCAACTTTAAACAGTTATTCAACCTCATCAAGGTTGGCTTTGTACCTCACCTCAAAGGTGATCTCAAATTGCCTATGACAAAACTAAAGTACCTCACTCTTGCTTCCACTGTCATAGTAAAACAACACCATTGACATCTAAATTTATTTAATGCAGTGTAAACACACTCTTTTTTCAGTGAAGACATGGCCTGAGGCTGCTCATTTGCCTTTCTCTGTGTGTTAGTGCATGGATGTCTTTTGAACTTCCTGAAGTCAGCAGGATCCCCTGGGTATTATCATGTTTATTTTAGAAAAGACCTATTGTTCTGGAGAGTAAGACCATTTCTGAGGATATTTGGAAACTGCTCTTTCAAACTGTTTATTGTTCTAACCTTCAATTTTCGGGACATTAGAGGAAAAGTGATTAAAGACCCAGTTCCCCCAGCAGAGACACTATTTTTATTCATTTTTGATGCCCTATTTGGCTATTTATTGCCCTTATTGTTCCTTTTGATGGTTGCTAGGGAGAAGGAGATTAAAACTCAATGTGCAGCACAGCTCATTCTAGGGTATAATTTTTCTGGTATTTAAAATAATATATGCTAGATAATAGATAAAAATTACTGTGTTGAGCTTAACAGGAGATATTATTGTGCCATATTTAGTTTTATTTTTTCCTAGTCTTCAAAAAAATGTTTCCTAAGGGATATACAGGAAGAAGACAGATGTGATAAGTATAAACAGATTTCCTCTGTGAATGCAAGAGGAGAAAACATAAACCCCAGACCAACTGACTGTTTTCCTCCATGGAACAAAGAAAAAATTCCTCTCTAGACAGGAATAATTTACTTATAATTATGATTTTTTTTTACTGAACTAATGCTGTCATGCATTATTTCGAGCATATGAGAAAATTTTGTGAATTAAAATTATTTCTTAATCTGGCTGTACTACAAATATTCCCTGCAGGGTGGTCAACTACATTGGGCAGCACAAAACCGAGGGATTCTCTTGGAGAAAGACAGATATTCAGTCAGCAATCCTCTTTTGCTCTGGCACTCTAGTTTCTTCTGAAGACTTGATTTCTTTGGAAGGTTGGACCTTTCCAAACACGATCAACAGTACAGCTAAAGATTCTGGGTAGATGACACGAGGCATCAGATTCACTGATAACAAGGTCACTTTGTTAAACTGAAACAGGTGGGTTTACACACAAGATGGACTTCCATATAAGCATTGTTGATCTAGAGTAGTTGTCTAGAGAAGTAGGAACGATTCACTCATTTCTGAGCCTACCTGGACCGGAGGAGGGGCAAAGTTCCAGTGGGGGAGATCTGTCCTGTGCAGAATAGCTGCACAGCTAAAAGCAGGGCTGTAGGAATGTCAACGTGTGATCCATAACGCACCACTTGGCTTCCTTATTTTTCAATTTAAGTAAAACAAGATGCAACAAGTTTTATCAATCAGGAAAAAAACCTCAAAACAACCTCTTTCAATGTGACTGATGGACTTTTAAAGATCCTAAAACCCGCAAATGAACAGAGACTTGTGAGTGACTTTGCACAAAGTATTTACATTATTTTAGAAACAGTATCTGAAACGGGGTAACTGATTCCTGCTGCTGACACCTGTCAGGAAGAATTCAGGGAGGAATTTCTCTGTTGTATTAAAAGAGAAAACATGCCTGTGGTCACAGCCTCTTACTTCCTCGGGCTCAGTTTCTACAGTTGACTGCCTTTGGGCACATGCTTGTGTGCTGATCACATGGATTTAACAGGGTCCCATGAGAAGGAGAACTTGGAAAGAGCAAGCTTTGATTCTCAGCCCCACCAAACAGCATCTTGTGAGCCCCGGAGCATCTCATTTCATCTACATGGTTCACTTCTTCATTCAAAAATGAATATAGTAGCACTTTCCTATTTTACCATAAAGTATAAAAGTATTAACATACTTGTATCACTCAAATGTTACACTGGTAAGCGTCACGATATAAAAGTGCACTGTTAGACTCCAGTTTGGATTTCACAACTCAGCCCGTGACTGTTAGGTGGTCTGTCACCTTTGCCTTGGACATCTTCTGGCTACCCAGAACTCATAAGGTGGAGTTCTCATCTGCACAGAGTAGTGGAATTGGCAAACACTGCAGGTACCAGGAAAGCTGTTTTTCTAATAGGACCTTAATTTACTAATGTCTGTCCAGAACAACGAACTAACCACCTGGGGAGTTACAGCTATTTTTTAAAAGAAATTACAAGACCCAGTGGTAAGGGATGCAAGAGTAACCATGTAAAATACTAACTCAGCTGCTTTCCTCATGGATCCTTTAAAATCCGTGATCCCTGAAATTAAGTATTTCTAGAGATTATAAAGTGTGTCATTACTACAGAGGTTCATATATTCTGTCAAACTCAAAATAAAAGATTCACAGAGATCATAAACTTGCCAGATGCAAGACCTGGCATAGATATACATGCTTTTCTTCTAAGCGTCAGGTTGTGGAGAAGTTTCATTTATGAGAAATTTTATTTTCCCAGCTTTATAGCTGCTCTTGTATGTGCATGCTACTCTGACTACACACCTTGATATAAAGCCAAAGAAATAATGTAACAGATTAACAAGAATTTCAGCCTGTGCTGATTGCAGCTGGGGCGGAGTTAATTTTCCTCACAGCAGCTGGTATGGGGCTGTGTTTTGGTTTCGTGTTGGAAACTGCTGGTAACACAGGGGTGTTTTCATTACTGCTGAACAGTGCTTACACAGAGACAAGGCCTGTGCTGCTTCTCACCCCACCCCACCAGCAAGGAGGCTGGGGATTCCAAGGAGTTGGGAGGAGACACAGCCAGGACAGCTCAACCCAACTGACCAAAGGGATATTCCACACTATATGTTCATGCTCAGCAGTATAAAGTTGGGGGAAGGAGGAAAGAGGGCAAGCATTAGGAGTAATAACCACTGTCTTCCCAAGTAACCGTTACACGTGACAGAGCCCTGCTTTCCTGGAGATGGCTGAACACCTGCCTGCCCATGGGAAGTGGGGAATGAATTTTTTCCCTCTCTACTCTGCCCTGGTCAGGCCCCACCTGGAGTACTGTGTCCAGTTCTGGGTTCCCTGGTACAAAAAAGACAGGGTTCTCATGGAAAGAGTCTGGCAGAGGGCCACAGTGATTATTAGGGGCCTGGAGCACCTCCGCTACGAGGAAAGGCTGAGTGAGTGAACTGGGGCTGTTCAGCCCTGAGAAAAGAAGACTGAGAGGCGATCTGATTAATGTTTATAAATATCTGAAGTGTGGGACACAGGGGTAAATAGCCAGCCTCTTTTCAGTGGTCTGCGAGGACAGGACAAGGGGCAATGGCTGCAAGTGGGAGCACAGGAAGTTCCGCACCAACATGCAGAGGAACCTTTTCACAGGTGAGGGTGACAGAGCCCTGGCACAGGCTGCCCAGGGGGGTTGTGGAGTCTCCTTCTCTGGAGATATTCAAGACCTGTTTGGACACCTACCTGTGCAAACCGTCCTGTTTTGGCAGGGGGGTTGGACTCAATGACCTCCGGTGGTCCATTCCAACCCCTACAATTCTGTGATTCTGTGAATTCCTTCTTCTGCTTTGCTTGTGTGTATGTCATTTGCTTTACCTATTAAACTGTCTGTATTTCATTCCAGGAATTTTCTCACTTTTAGCCTTGTGATTCTCTCCCCCATCCTGCTGTTGGGGAAGTGAGCGAGCATCTGCGTGGGGCTTAATTGCTGGCTGGGGTTAAAACATGAGTCTCAGTACATACTACAGGATGGAAGATGCTTCCACTGAAGTGCCTTTGGTTTTATAAACACAAGCATTAGAAACCTGAGAAACACATAGAGAACCCAATGAAAATAGCAATCACAACTGACTGCACAGCTCCAAGAGAGAAGGAACTCAGGATACATAAAAGGAAAACCAGCTAGAGAGACAGTAGCCACTTGGAGAGTGAGGAGTTAAATTAAAACAAGAGGCACTGTAGGAGACAGGTGAACTGATCTGACATTTTAGGGAATTAAACATAATCTAAAAATGGAAATAGGGAATCAAAAGGATGATATAAAAGTATGGTTTAAAAATATGTTTTGGAAGAAAAAGAAGGAAATACATAAGGTGAACTTTTACTAGATATGAAGATCAGCTATCAAGGGAAAATGAAAATATTAACATTTAAGGAGATGGTGAAGACTAGAGAAAATGACTCCAAATGAGTATAGGCAATGTTAAAAGTCATTAGGAAGATGAAAATGGCCTTTTGGAAGAGCTGAGAAGAAAAAAATTACTATACTGCTGTAGCACCTTATGTAAACAGATGCTTAATATCAGTTATAGAAACTGCATCAGCTACACCATTTTCAAAATAATTACTTTGGTGGTCAGATACTACCCCAAGCTGGGACAAAACCAAAGTGACTGTGCAGCACTCTAACTAGTGTGTGTGTTACTGCCACTGCCCTGAAGGAATATTTACAGAAATATTTGCAACAAAAGTCTCCCTAAATTGAAGGAATTATAAATATATAATATACACATAAACACACACAGAGTATACACCTCTGGCTAGCCACAAGTGTTTCTTTCACAGAAATGGCACAGAGATTTCATTTTGGAGTCTAAGATGTTAGACCTCTTTGATGTCAGGTATGTTCAGTTAAAAGTTGTTGTTTCTATGAAATATATAAAATATCAGTGTGATACCATACTGGATAGCTCTTCTATCACACAAGTATGTTTCCCTCTGGTTTATGTTTTGGCAAATGTAACCCAGCTTCAAGGGCAGTAACGTTAATTCTTCTTAAGTACTTAGTTTTAATTTAGAAGAAAATAAAGCCATATAAGAATTACAACCCTTAAACATGTTAAACCAACACCTTCCTCTGAAGGACAGGATTTAGAAATTTTCCATACTAGATATTTAGTACAATTTTGTACTATCTTGATTTAAATGTTTCAATCAATGTGGCTTCAAAACATGTCCATAGTGAGATCTTACCATCAGGTATTCAGCACATCAGCTCATTTAAAAATCCTAAACCAAATCACATAACATCTAAATGGAACCAGACTCTTTACTTTTATCAGATAAGCACACTGAAATTTTCAAAGGAATAGAATCAAGTCAGAGCAAGAATAATGCAGAAACATATAAAAATGAACTCCTGATTTTTTTTTTTTAAATGCCAGACTCTCAGAATGAGCAAACTTGATCCTATTGTACTATAAAGCTAACATTTCTTCTGGTTTTAGGTTTGTTTTGTTGGTTGTTTTCTTTTTTAATCTGAGAGCTTCCCATTCACTGAGACAGCAAAACGGATCTCAAAATACAAAATTCAGAATTACTTAGTCTCCTTTCTTCATCTTTGTGTATTTTCCTTCTTTCTTATTTTGACTGGAAGAGCATGCAAACATGCATGTGCAAACTACCATTGTCATCAAGTGGACCTACTTGTATAAGAAAGAGTATAAATAATGAAGTAGCTTGATATTTTCTAATATAAACAACCTTACAGACAAAAAGAGAAGACTAGTTTAAGATAAACAGAGGAAAACGCAGAAACTTAAGTAGAAGGTAAAGTCTAGATATAAAAGCAATCACAAACCTCATTTGTGGCAAGCAATTTTCATGATGATGACAGCAGCAAATCATTTTATCTCCTCTCTGGGCCCTGGCCCTTAGCTTTCCTAACATCTTAGGTGGTGTCTCTTCATGTGGCATGGCAAGAAACAGGCCAAAATGTGAAAGTTTGGATCTGTAGGTAGCGCTGAAGCTGTTTAACCTCAAACTGCAAGAGATATGTTTGGATACAAAATAAATTACTCTCTATTACTGTTGCCTCTTCCTCCTACATAATCTAAATTCAGATACCAGGCTGAGGAAGTACTCACAATTCAGAAGCTTGGGTTCATGGCAATACTGCAAACAAAACTGAGTTCAAGTCTCTGTCAGAGAAGATTATTAATCTAATCAAATAATGATGTCACTAACCGCAACTTAGACAGAGGGCTAGTGCTGAGACTGCTTTGATTCCTGTTTGAAGTCCTATGGAGGCTGTGATAAAGCAATAATCATCAGAGATTTCCGCACCCTTATGTGATAATCCACAAAGATCTACACATTTTGTATATAGCATAAAAGCCAGAAAGATAAGGCCAATAATTAACATAGTGTCATTCTTGATTTAAACCTATACAACAAAAGTCACAAGTTTATAATTAGAGAAAAAAAGCTGTCTATTTTTTGTAAAGGTAAAAACCCCCCAATATGTTAATTTAGTTCAATGTTACAAATAATAGGTGACGAAGGTTAATCATCTCTTATTCAAATTTTCTTTTTTTTTTCATTTTTCAATTATATGCCACATTAGAAAGTATTGTTGGAAATGCCAAATAAGCCCCCCCCCCCAAATTAATTAGCCAAATAAGACTACATAACAAGATAAACAAAAATTAAAATGAAACGCTTCTAAACTTAATTTAGGTATAGGGCATAATCATTACAAACCTTAATAAACGGTAAACAGAGTTCTAAGAGTCACTTTTCAATTCAATTGACATGTAGTCCATTTACATGCAAAATATATCTTGGCTACATAAGCTACCCACAGCTGGAAGAGATTCAATTTTCCAGTTATAGCTAATAGATATTTTACTGTAAGTCAAGAGAAAAATTATATACAATATAAAAGCGTGTGATGGCTAGGTAAGTTAAAGAGTATGTTATCAATGACAAGCAAGATTTGGAAAAAAAAAAGTGACTCTTGCTTCAAATACGGGGGAACCATTGCAGAGCCAACTAAAGGGGCAGATCCTACCAGCTGCCGGGGTACGCCAGGTGTGTGTGCGTGAAGGACGGGTATGTAACCAAAAAAGTATTTAGTGAGGATCCTTTATCACTCAGCTACAGCCAGGAAGGTGATATTTTACTGCTGCTCTTCTCTGCTAGTACTTGAGTCTTTGTAGAGGCACTGAAGCCAGAGATGCCATGGTGGGGGTGTGCGTATGAAGAAACGCACACACAACCATATGCTGGCTTTGCAAATTTTAAATGTGTCTACTTAGAGAGGGCAGTGGTCAAAGACACATAAACAATTTAAGGTTACATGAGGCATTTAGGAGAACTCTGCTTTACAAACTGTATGAAGACAAAATTTCTGGAAAGTATTCCAAGGATTTTGGGACAGAAGACAGCTGGGACAGCTCAGCCCAACTGACCAAAGGGAATGACAAAAGTTATTAACAGTGTTCATTGTGTTCTGCACCGCCTTAAAGGGAAAACCTACCCAAGCAACATCTTAAAAACATATTTTTCATGCTTCTGCTACTGTTTACAGGTGTGAGTGCAGAATCTCTGTAGAGCGGGAGAGAAGGGGAGGGAAGAATGGGGTTTGCAGCAAGAATAAAGAATTCACAACTGGGATTATTTTGTAGAATTATGTATGCAGCAAACAAACCATTTTTCTTTGTATTTTTCTTTTTTTTTAATTTTTTTGAGAGGTGAAGAATAAAGGTGAGATGTGAAAAAGATTGTGAAAAAGCTAGGGTTTTAACCTGTACAATTTATACATTCAGCCATTGTCATGGTAAAAAGTGGGTGACAAAGCAGCAAGAGAGATTAAAGAAAAAGAACGGAAAACACAAGAGGGAAAGAAAGGGTAAGTAGAAAGAAATTGGGGCTAGATATAGCACCATATCTTATTATGGTACTACCTTTTGATGTAAAGGTTTCCACTATCTGCTTCAACAAAAGACTGTCTTATGCAGCCTAAGAAAAGGTTAAATCACAAGACTAGGGCAAAAGTGGAATGTTAATACAGGCAGGAATATATTCTTTTGTGAAAGAAGTCAAAGCTTTCCTTCATTGTTTTATTCTAAGAAAACTTTGTGAAAAGCACATCCATGTGAATTCATTATTTCATCTGTTGCCTGTCAAGTGTTTTTCCCAGCATTTAAGATCAGAGTGACCATGTAGACAGATTACAAACTCACCCAGTTTATTATTTCATGGGATTTATTACTTGCTAGCTTAGTAACATTCTTGTGTAATGCGCCTTATGCTGGAAATCTGAGGTTTCCCGTATTCAGTCTTCGCTTCAGCACTGATCTGAAGGGAAAGGAAACCTTCAAGCTGCCACTGAGGACTGAACAGAGAAGTGATGTGGCCAGGATTGAAGAAGAGATGATTTCTGTGTGTAATTTGAAGAGCTCACAAGGAATCCCTCTTGCACATGTCAACACAGAAGATGCCCCAACAGGAGGCAGTTGGCATTTTTTGCCTTGCTGCTCACTCTGTGCAGAGGGACAGGGTCAAATATTTGGGATTCCCCTAGGCTCTGTAAGGGCCACATCAGAGAAGGTACTGGATTAGTTCCAGATGCAGAAATATTCATTGCCTTATGATGTCCTTCCTTCCCTTTCCTGGACAGTGGTATGAGATCCTATAGTTCTTCCTCAGGGTGCTAAGAAGAGCTGGGAACAGGCCAATCCATAGCTAAAGACACCTCTAAGGAACAGCTTCTTCCCAGTGGCTGAAGCACACCACAAGAAAACACACAAACACCATGAAAATGGTTCTGAAAATCTTGGCATACCGGATTTGCAAGTTTTCTTTGTAGTTACTGTATTTACAGGGAAGATGTATGTATCTCATGCACATGCAATGAATGCATACATGTGTCCATATGCATAGCACATATTGCTACACATGTGTCTAATTACACCTACGTTACAAACATTTACCTAAAATAAAATGTGGTTTTATTATTGCTGATACATATTGCCAGAGCTGGAGGATGCATTTCAGAGCACAAATGACAGGAAATCAGCAGATTGCTAGCACATTTGCACTATATAGCTTGAGAAGAACTATTTCAATTGCAGTTGCAAACAAAACCCAAAACTGACAAAACACTCATCCGCTGGTGAAGCACCTTGCAGCCCACGCTGTCGTTCATCCTGTCCTTCCATTTGATAAATTGCCACTTAAAAGACACAACCCCGTTTGCACTGTTGCTGTCCCAGGGGTAACTAACAGGCATTGTTTATCAAAAAGAATGACATTAAGGGGAAGGGTGTGGAAACCCCAGGAATGCCATTCACACACACCCCCCCCCCCCATTATAGTTAATAACCACATGGCATAACCCAGCTTAATTTTACTAATGCTCCATCTCCCAACTGTTGAATGTATGCAACATTTTGGATGTACTGCTGTGTGTAGAGGCTGAAACACAAGGGCACGTGGGAAGAACTCTTCTGAAAAGCCAGGCTGCTGTTGTAACTGAATTTCAGCCGGCGCCACACTTAGCTTAATTGCACAAATTGAAATGAAGGCTAGAGGTAAGACCAGAAAAGCTATAGCAGTGGTTTGTGCAACACAAAGGCGGTTCCCCTGCGTGGCAGGCAGCTGAAGACAGGAGGTGGGCACAGAAGACATGAAGGGTACACCAAAGACAGCTGGGGAAAGGCAAGCGATCTTAAGTACTGCTAAGCACTTGCCTAAACTGCAGCTTAAGGTTCTGGGTAATATAAACCAGTGTATTTAAACTCAAATAAAGCTATACAACCTTACCCCTGCTGAAATGCAGTCCAATGTATTTCAGATGATAGCAACAATAAGTTGAGAAGTGGATTTAAATTACAACTTGCATTAGATGAATCAGTAATAATGAAAATACAACCACTGGGGAAAATATCCTTTCAAATGAGAGCTTTTACGATGCCAACATTATGTTGCACACATTATTAAAGAATAGTCTAACAGGTTGATTAGCCCTTTCTAATGGTGCCCATCCATTATTAATAAAGCAATCATACTTTTAAGGCCCAATTCTCAATTATTTCATTAGCTGAATGAAAAATTAAACAAAGATGAAGAGGGAAACATTTTAGCTTCCTTAGCAGGCCTGGAGAAGAAAACCTTTTCTCCCACAGCGTATTTACTGAATTGTTTGACAAGCAGAATAACCTGCCTTTATCATTGAGGATTTTTGCTGGTGAAAATATGCCAATGAACCCACCAGAATTCTTCATTAAGTCTGACTCATGGAAAGATTGGAAAGAGTACATCATCTCAGCAGTAGGAAAATGCCAAAAGATTTAGAATTCTTTGCTTGACCTTTGTTTATGAATCAGCTTCATCTAGAAATGGGGCTGAAAACCTCCTAAAGAAATCCTTCATCTTTTGAAAAAGGGCAAAAAGGAGCCTTCTTGAATTACAAGCTCAGTATTACTTATGCACAAATCCATTTTTTTCCAATTTATATAAAACTCACAATACTTTTTTCTCCATTCAGCAAATCATTCGGAAGGAAAAAATAGTGCTGCTCAGACCAGCTGTCTGGGATGAAATTCATAAACAGAACCACAGAACTCCTAAGAATGAATCAATGTTTAAAACTCAAGATGCTTCCCATTCTTCTGCTTATCCTCCCCATACTTCTACAAGCTTGCTAAGCACCACATTTCCATTTTCTGCCAGATTAATGCCCACTGCCCTGTGTGAGAGCCAGAGATTGAGCTAATGTCCTACTGTATGTCAAGAGATGCACATGGCTTAGCTCAGCCTATTGAATTGTCTTTTCACACACAGGCAAGAAGTACAACCAGCATCTAGGCTGATACACAAGCCACGGTTTGCAAGCAGTGCGTGTGTCTGAACTCCAGCCAAAGGGGGATGAAATCTGTCATGTTTCTGTCTCTTAGGTGTTCTGTATGTATTTCTTAATTCTTTCTCAAAGCCTCCATATACACTGAAGGCCTCCTAACAGTTGCTCTGAAACCAAAACTGCCTTCCTATCAAAGACCTCGTTCAGAAGATGGACAGCACTGAAGGGAAGAAAATTTACAATTGAGTCACGTAAGAGCTGATGCGGGGAGAAATGGATGAATAAACTTCCCCAATGACTCCCCAAGACACAAGCAGATCATGGCAGCTGCTGTTGCTGCATCCTTGCAGCTAATGCACCACCTCTGTAATGGTGTTTCTCGTATTTTGGAGAACAGACCATTTCCTTCCCACATTCCTTGTGACGTCTCTCAGCCCTAAGGACACAGGTGATCAGCAAGGCATGCTTGCTTGTCAGAAGTAAGCTCACCTCACTTTGTTCTTAAACCACTTCACTGTCACTCAGAGCAGAACACTTAAACTGAAAAGTGGAATTTGTTTTTGTGTGTGGAGAAGGTGGAGTAGGGCACTCAAGAAATGTGATTGCAGGAATGTGCAGCTGAGCACACTCTTCTCTTGGTGTTCCAAATATCTATATCTCCCCCCCCCCCCTTTTTTTTTTTCTTTGATTTAATGCAACTCTGCATCTACAGTATGGAAATTCTTTTTAGGTTCATGGCTGATGCAACAGAGGGAATATATGGAAAGTGAAGTGAAAGCATAGATGTAGTGAACAGAATTTAAAAGATTGCCCTAAGAGCATAAAGCAACTGAAAACAAAAAGATGTTTCTGGGAGAAGATGATGAAGTGTGTGTTGAGATTGATCTCTATGGCAAAAGAGACAATAGGAATATAAATATTGTTATTATTATTAAAAATAACAAACCATAGCATGCTTCAAAAAGAATTTTTTTATCACTGGACTAAGCCTAACATAATATTTGCTGCCTTCTGCTGTTGTCTGAGAATAGCCTATTTAAGAATTTCTACTATTGGCTTCATACTATGGTTTGAAGTCATACAGTATGACTTTATACCACGCGTTCAAACCTGTGCTCTGGCCCAGACATACTCAATCTCTTTCCATGTGTCAATCCACATACCCAGATGCAGCTCAGATCCAGGACAGAGAAGTATTTCAAAACACTTTCCTTCATCCAAGTTCCAAGCTCTCCTCGATCCTGTCCAATAGCAATAGTAACAGGAAATGCTGAACACCCTAAAGCTCATCCATCAATGTGGCTGTCCCCAGGAGCTGTGTGGATGTTGAGAACTGAAGGTCCAATCACATCTCCGTATATCTTTGGAAATGGAAATTCCCCACTATATCACACACACATATCCTCTGCTGCACTTTTTGTCAATGGAAGCGTAGCCAGAAGCACAGCCTGAACAGCCGCCTCTTGAGCAGGCAGAGCCAGGGACTGGCCCTTGGAAAAGGTCAGGGTCTTTTCTGTTCATCGTGTATGACGGCTATCATCACGGTGTCCTTGATTACTGTTCCAGCTACTATTTCCTACCAATAAAACTTCCTGGACTATGAGACATTGTTGCTACATCTCCCCTACATGTGTTTTAAGTCCAAAACCTACACATAACTTGTTTCCAGTGATGATTATAAAGCAGTACTTTTCGGGTCTCCATTGTATAACTGCAATGACCCAGGGCTACTAACTGACTGCAGAGTGACCAAGGTATGAAAGACACGGGAAGGGAGGAAAGATTTGCTTCTATTAGCATTCTGCTAATGTACTTCATGTTGCTAATACAATATTTTCAGATTTGAAGTGCCAGGATCATTTTTCAGTTCATTTTGGTCCATTCGGGTGCAGGAAATTTAATTTAGGCTTAGAGTGACAGAATTGAAAACTGATGACATGGTAGTACAGCATATTCTAGCGTTAGTGTATCTGATTTCTGATTTACTTTTTGCAATGCTATAGAAACAGACTAATGTGCCAAGACTAGAGGTCTGAAAGGGCTGGAAGACAATATCTATATCCAGTAAATCAGATGCTTAGTGCAACAAATGCCTACTGATTACCTGCTATTAAAAAACTGAAGTAAAATACATTCATAGTAACACATAATGTTGCAAGGAAGGAAGTACAGTATAAGAAACATTGATAACCCTATGCAAGACAAAGAGATGCTGTGTATTTTTTAAGAATGCCAGTTGTGATTCTAGGTACTCATACTTTGAAATAAGTGATATATTTGTCATTTCAATATCTCAGAAAAACCTGAATACATTCTCCCTCTCTCATTTGTTATGAAAGAGCTCTAATCATAAGTACTGCGCCATTATATTATCAGAGAACTACATTATGAATCCCAACTTTTCACTACAGGTGACAAGAGCAGTTCTGTCCTCAGGTTTTGCAAAACAGAATCAGCCTGAATATTCAAAGTCAGTACTTCAGCTTGAAACAAAATCCAGCTGGAGGCCGATCATGAGTGGCATCCCCCAGGGCTCAGTCTTGGGTCCAGTGTTTTTCAACATCTTTATCAATGACCTGGATGAAGGGATTGAATGCTCCCTCAGTAAGTTTGCAGATGACACTAAACTAGGAGGAAGTGTTGACCTGCCTGAGGGTAGGGAGGCTCTTCAGAGGGATCTGAACGGATCGATGGGCTGAGACCAACAGGATGAAGTTTAACATGGCCAAGTGCAGAGTGCTGCACATGGGACATAACAACCCCATGCAGTGCTACAGGCTTGGGTGAGACTGGCTGAAGTGCTGTCAGGAAGAGAAGGACCTGGGGGTGTTGGTTGGCTGCAGGCTGAATATGAGCCAGCAGTGTGCCCAGGCGGCCATGAAGGCCAATGGCATCTTGGCTTGTATCAAAACCAGTGTGGCCAGTAGGTCTAGGGAGGCAATTGTGCCCCTGTACTCAGCATTGGTGAGGCTGCACCTCGAGTACTGTGTGCAGTTCTGGGCTCCCCACCATAAAAAGGACATTGAGGTCCTCAAGCGAGTGCAGATAAAGGCAACCACGCTGGTGAAGGGGCTGGAGGGCAAATCATATGAGGAACAGTTGAGGGAGCTGGGGCTGTTTAGCTTGGAGAAGAGGAGGCTGAGGGGAGATCTTATCACCACCTATAACTACCTGAAGGGAGGTCGTAGAAAGGTGGGCAATGGTCTCTTCAGCCAGTTGACAGGAGATAGGACAAGGGGAAATGGCACAGAGCTGTGCCAGGGCAGGTTCAGATTGGACATTAGAAAAGAAAAAAAAAAAATTACTGAAAGAGTTGTCAGGGCCTGGAACAGGCTGCCCAGGGAGGTGGTTGAGTCACCTTCCCTGGATGTGTTCAAAAAAAGGGTTGAGGAGGTACTTAGGGATATGGTTTAGCTTAGGATGGGAATAGTTCGACTTGATCTTCCAAGGTCTCTTCCAACCTTGTGATTCTAAAAATGGGCTTTGTGTAAATGTTGGCAAGCTCCTGCATGTTCAAACAAAACGTGGATAAATAACCCGTAGAGAGCCTATTTACCCATGAAAATTTAAAAATTATTGACAATCTTGCCTTGTCCATTAACCTGGCTTTTGATACATAATCAATGTATTT
The DNA here is from genome assembly GCF_964237585.1 of Gallinula chloropus. Classification (NCBI taxonomy): domain Eukaryota; kingdom Metazoa; phylum Chordata; class Aves; order Gruiformes; family Rallidae; genus Gallinula; species Gallinula chloropus. The sequence goes on from NC_140086.1 coordinate 69,508,055, forward strand.
CAGGGTATCTAACTGAGCAGTACTTATTAAAAAACAAAACCATACAAAAACCCCACAAAAAACCCCCACAAAAACCAGTGACAACATAAAAAGCCATGAAAAATATTTGACTTAGAGCAGTAGTCCCTGTTTCAGCAAGTCTTTGGAAATTGGACGCTCTTCTTTTCCCATCTCTATCAATAGCTTGCTGGGGGGCTTAGGGAAGCTACCTATTTTCCTCTCCACCTATCCAATCGGTTTCTTGGGACCAATGTTTCCAAGTCATTCAGATAAGACAATAAAAGTGCTTTGTAAATGTTAACAGTGTAAAACAAAGAATGTGAGAGGGAGTTTTTCATTGTGTGTTTGGGTTGGAGGGGTTTTTTTTATTCATTCAGTTCTCTACAGCTGAGATTTAAAAAAAAAATCTTAATGACATGGAGTTATGTGTGGACCAGGCTATGACTGAAATTTTGAAGTAGAAAATCTCTGAAACAATGGAATGAATTCTGCATCAACTTAAACCTTTGTGAACTCCCTTGCAGAGACTAGGCTTCAAATCAATTATTCAAACTCCTTTTATGAGTTCATTGTTTACATACACAGACCTAACAGGCACAGTTACTTTTCTTACATGGGAGGACTGTTTCATTGATTTCTGTTTTTCAGCTGAAATGTTTAGCATGACAAGTTTCACTAGTTTCCAGTGCTGGCACCACTGGGAAGTCAAAACCTAAGTCTTGCTCTAAATAAATATTTTAATGCCTAAATAACTAATTAATAATTTAAGCTTCTCCTCCCTTTAAAATAATGCATTGAGAAATGTTTGTAGCTGCAACTGGGTTTTGAGTTTCTATAACTGATTTTAAAATGTCTCTGTGCAGTCAACAGGGCTACAGACCAAGATCATGTAAGTTTCCACACACTAATAGCAACCTGTGACGTGGAGTTGTCGGACACTGGTGGAAACCACCAGCAAAGAAGATCTTACCCAGAATATACCTAAGGGAAGCTGAATTTTGCTTGGCAGCCATCACATCTTCGCTGCCAGAAGAATCTTGACAAATTCTTTGTATTCCTTTCCTCTTCCTCCCTCCCTCTCCTCCTTCCGTTTTTTTTTTTTTCATCTCATTTGGTTACAGAAATTTTGCCTGAAGAGAAAAAACAAATTTATCTTGACATATGACAGTCTAAGCTACTCTAAAGAAGCAACTGACTGTCAGTGGCACATGACATGGTAGGGTTGTAGACAGACATCTTTGGGATTCCAGGGAAAGAAGGACACATAAGAACAAGGACCATCTGAAAAAAATCATTCCCCCAGCAACGACAAAATTTCTCCCTTACAGAATTAGACAGTCTTTCTCTCTTGTCCTCCCACACTGCAGCACTCTGTTCCCCTAATTTCCATTATTAAACTTTGCTTAGACATAAAAATGTCAACAAAGCAGCACAGAGAGAAACATCATAAAAAGAACTCCTCCTGGGAGCTACAGGCCTCCTAAGATAAGGATATGAGTAAATGGAAATTTGAATCTGTGAAAAATAAAAGGACCTTGTGAAAAAACACATTAATAACTGAGGAGAATCAAGACAAAACTATAAGGAATCAAGCAATGTTGTAACCCCAAGGACCCTGTGTGATGAACTTGCAGAAATAAAAGTCACATTCTAAATACATCCAGGATCAGTGACTCCAGCACCATTCTTGGGTAGCCTGTTCCAATACCTGATACCCCTTTTGGGGAAGAACGTAGCTGTCACAGTTTCTCTCTCACCATGGCTGGGTTAACATAAGGTTCTTTTCAGTGAGTTACTGGTATTAGAGTTTTCCCAGCCACTCTCTTGTACCCATAAAAAAGCACTGCAATTTCCCAACTCAGTGCCAACATGCCATTTTTTTCTAGACACTTGAGCACGCCTTTACTCCCAAATCCAAATGCTCATATTTTATATCTGGGGTTTTGTGTTTTGTTTCTGCACATTTGTTTTTTCATGAGCTGTTACTGCTTTTCCTGATTTTATTCACTTTTAAACAAATGCATTTGGTCCTCCTCTCCTTGCAAGAGTAGCCTGTCCTGAATTTTACCATACATCAAACTTCTTTGAAAGGGAATGAATTTGTTTTCCTAGTTGCACGACCTACAACTCTGTTCTGCTTAAAAATGACCTTAAAACCAAAACATGCCAACTGATTCACAGACCAGACATCGTAGAAATACTTTTCACCACATTCCAATTTTATAAATGATGAAACTTTGGAAATTAGATTTATCTAGTTTCTACTATAATGAAATTAAAGATAAAATCTCTTGAAAAAGAACAATCAGAACCAAACCCACCATATTATACATTGAAGTCCTTTACTTCATTACACAAAAAATTGCGAACAGATGTAAACCCCAGAGCTTTCATCTTGCTTCCCACAGGAAGTTTTGTTTCGAGCAGTCTTCATTTGTGTAAGTCATCATTTTGATTGTGAATAATTCCAATATCATGTTAGCTGGAATTACTCTTCCAATTTTATAGAGTATAACTGAAATTAACAAACTTTGGAAGTACATAAATAATGTAAAATGTATTCTATGAAATGCAGAAATTCTCCTAGCTGAGACACAGCAGAGTCTCTGCAATGACCTTTTGGTTCAACAAAAGCAATCTCCAACAGGTCTTTTGTCTGAATCCTTGTAAACAGAGCACTAGAAAATTGTAGATGGAATACAGGATGCAAAAGTTTTCATACTTGGTCTGAATACTGGTCTGTCAGAGTCTTATCAGAAGCATTAACTGCAACTTGTGGTGGAGCATCTAAGGATGCCAGCTACACATAAAAGTAAGGAGAGTTGTGTTTCTTCCTTCTGAATTCACTAGATACAGAATGAGAAAGACCTGCACCCTTGGTGAAACGGAACATGGCATGAAGCTGCAACAGGGGAGGTTTAGGTTGCATATTGGGAAGAAGCTTTCCTGAGAGGGTGGTCAGGCACTGGCACAGGGTCCCCAGGGAAGTGGTCACATCACTGAGCTTGGCTGAGTTGAAGAAGTGCCTGGACGCTGCACTCAGTCCCGTGCTCTGACTTGGCTGGCCCTGTGTGGAGCCAGGAGTTGGACTCGATTATCCTTTTGGGTCCCTTCCAACTCAGGATATTCCATGATTCTGTGATTCTATAGCTTCAATGACTATGACTACTCTACAGTTGAAATTTGGGGAGATCAAAACAAATTCTTTCTGAAGTGCCATGCCGCATCCTCCACATAGGAAAGTCAACAGAGTTCCACAGAATTTCAGTGGAGTGACACAATTAACAGTGTCTCTCCCCAGTTTCTGCCTCGACCCACAGTGTGCTGTCAGGTACAGCATGTACCTGAAAAGCACACCTTAGAGGCAAAAACTGTCCTGTTAAAATGAGAGGCTGTCTAACACAGCAAAAGCCATAAACCTTTAGGGAACACTAAAAAAATAGCCCACCATCTGTTTTTATATGAAAGAGGAAGAACGCCAATCTACACATTTTACACTCTTTCAAGAAAGATTCTTCAAAAGTAGGTGGTATGTGAGAGGTGCACCTTGGTCACGCACATGGACCTTGCTTAGCTCTCCTCATCCTTTGAAAAAGTTCTGACCTAGCAAAGTTCAAAACACTTGAATACTGTGTTGTGCATGTTCTGCAGCTCTTTTACTAGCCAGGAGGTGTACCCTGAAATAGAAACATGATGCATTCATGAGCAGCTGTGAAGTGTTCTGCTTTCAAAAACTGTAAGAAGCACCAGATGAATTTGCCCAACTGCTTCCTCCTGATGCATAACTTCTTAACATTTGTTCTAGTTCAAAACTATGTTGCTCTAAAATATTACACCTGAACATCTAGATGTTATAAGCAGTTAAAGCCCAACATTCGTTGAAGACTCATGAGAACCCAAATTCTAGCTCTGTATCAAATTCAACTAGCAGAAAGAAAGAGTAGTAGTCTTTCCTTGGAGGAAACAGAGACAGTAAAATGGAGAACGGAGAAGCAGCTGTATCACTCTGAGGATTTCTTCAACCATATAAATCAAAACTGTGCATGGATATTTAAGTAGGTATAAACACACACACATACAGACATCCATGTACAGAAACTATTCATAGAATCACAGAATTGTTGGGGTTGGAAGGGACCTCTACAGATCAGCTAGTCCAACCCCCTTGCCAAGCAGGTTCACCTAGAGCATGTCACACAGAAATGTGTTACTCAACCTGAAACTACATCAAGGGGTTCCTTTTTTATTTTGTCTGGGACAAAGCAGGCTTGGTAAATCAGCTAGCTAGCATACCATTTGCATCATGACAGAACAAATCTAACCTTCGCTAACTAGAGCCAGTTAATGTCCAGAACTACAGACTCCTCTAGTTTTCTAAGAAATTGAACTCACATCAAAATAATCTATGATTTTTCTGTATCAATATTTATTGATGTGAGAACAAAAAACACGTCCCTGTTCTATACAACAGGGAAGGAGATAAATTTTCCCATTTAGCATTTTAAATGTACAAGTTGCACTGATAAAATTGTGGAATTACACTAATTAAGAGACAAGAAATCTTGTAAGAATACGATGGATTTCTTGCTGCTTAATACGGGATTTTCGTAGACTTTGTGTACTTTATTTAGATTTCTGAAGCTTTCATAATCAAGACTTAAAAAGAAACTCATGCTCCACATCGAAATATTTACATTCCTTTAGCACAAATTTAACCAACAATCTCTGCTTCTATGTGCCTGAGATCTGGAGTGGCCCAACATTATTTCCTTTCTAAACTGAGGCACTTGTTTCCCTTCATGCTTTGGAACTCCCTGGGGCCATTTCCAGTCAGCACCAAAAAAGAGAAATCTAATAATAATTTTTTAAAAAAAATGTTTTCCCCCCAAATGTTTTATAGGAAATGTCAACAAAGCCAGATATCCTCCAGGGGAGAACTATCTATTCTAATTTTGTCACAATGCATAGTCCACACTGGTTTTACAACAGACCTTTACTGTCGGTATAAGACCCCTATGACAGACTACTGAGGTGGCCATGAGAAGTGATCCAGCAAGGTCAGTATCACATGCAGCTTCTCACCCTTGAAAAGCCCTTCAGTCCTGCTGCTACCACAGAGGGTGAAGCTGAGCTGGAGAACACAGCAGCAACTGTGGGAAAGAAATGGTCCTCCTAAACAACTTCAGCTCACACTTTGTCCATGACAGTATCAGGAATAGCAAGCTCTGTCTACACCGTCACAAAGCCTTCAGCTGGCTGAGAGAAAAGAGCTGATATATGCCTCACTGTTTCAAGATGATTGTCTCTTCTTTCATCCCTGTACTCATTTTGTAATCAACCTTTCAGCAGATGAAATGAAACATCGTTCTGATTACAAGTGCATCTTTAAAACATCACTCCTGAGCATAATTTCCTAGTGACTAGACAACAAAAACTTGATTTACCATCTGCTTTTAATTCCTTTCTGAGTGAAGATTATGAGTAAATAGGTCATCTTCATGTCTCCTGTTAGTCTACTTGGATTCTCTGAATCCACTCACACATAACTGAAGGCATTACACACAAAAGCCATGCTATCTGGGGATTGAGAGTGGCTTCTTTTCCAAGTGTACCGCAAGACAAACACGTGAATACCTCCAGCAAATACTTATGTGGTATGGTGATGGAGAATATTTCCCCATCACTTGAATTTTTATATCTTGCTAGGACTGAATCGTAACTGCCTAAGGATGCTGAAGATTACTATTCAGTTGAAGATTATTTTTCTCTATTAAGATGCATTAAAAAGGAAACATTTACAATCTCTCACGTTCAAACTTTTCACATCACTTTCAGCAAGAGCAAGGTTATTAAACAGCTGCTTATTTTGACCCTTTGAAATGACCGCAATTTAGTAATGGCATTACAATTCTTCACCTATCACTGCCTACCAATTTGTTAGAAGCTTTGGAATGAATTTCTGTGCAAATGAAAATGATTGTCACCATTGTTACCAGCCATAAAGAAGGAATTCGGAGTGTTTCTTAATAGGATGCAAATGCTGTGAGTTGTTTCTGATATATTACTTCGGTCCTGAAAAAATAAAGTTTAAAAAGGAGAATGTGAAGATGCAGTCAGCAAGACACCAAATGTTAGAGGAGGACGGAGCTGTAGGCGTGGGCACAGCGGGATGCCAAGACTACCAAGAACTACAAAAAGTGCAAGCCTAGGGAATGGAGTCTTTTTATTAATTAGCATCAAGCTTCTCTGAAACAGACTTCCAAGGCAGCATTGCCCTTACTGCAGAGGTGGGATGGAAGTTAGCTAACTGCTTCTTCATGAACAGTAAACTTCATTGTGTAACTCAAAGTTTCTCATTTCAGCTTGTAATACATTTCTCTATTACTAGTCGTCTGGAGAAGTGTCCCAAGATTGACACCTGGTCTATTTAATCACACTCTTCATATTTTAAAACTGGCTGCATTCCAAAGTTCTCGGTCTAGTGACATCTCAAGAAATCAGATCACTGTGAGGGCTGGCACATTAGTGTGCTATCCTGAGGCACCACTGACACACATTACTGTTCCTAGTGTTTCTGGTTCAAAAGGACCAGACAGTAAGCAAGGAAGGTAAATCATACCAAAATTTTTCTACTTCTGTCTAAACTGCTGTCAGGAAGCAGCCAGAAAACACAGGGCCTGGTTTCTCTAGCACACCTAGTTCCAAGATCTAACAGGCCATCTTGGAGATAGTTTTTGTTCAGGTGTACACTTTAAAGACCAGTTTAGTCATCCACCTTTTTAGCCTACTTTAAACATGGCAATAATAGAATACTGATAGGGAACCTCAAATGCCAAGAAAGGCTTGCTGGAGATTTTAAAACTGCCTGTAGAACTCTTCTATTTTACACACTTAAAGGACCAGTGAAGCTGGAAGGGGCCTCAGGAGGTCTCTCGTCCAACCTCCTGCTCAAAGCAGGATCAGTGATGAGCTCAGACCAAGCTGACCAGGTCTTTATCTAGAAGGCTCTTGAAGCCCTCCTATAACCATGGAGACTGCACAGCATTACTGTCCCCATGCTTAGCTGTTCCCAAGTTTTAAAAAGTTTCTCCCTAAATCTATCAGTCTGAATCTTCCCTTTGCAGTTTGCAGCTGTGGCCTTTCATTCTCTTGCCATGCACATCAGGGAAGAGCCTGGCTCTGTCTTCTTGCTAACCCCCTCATAGGTGCTGGTGAGCCACTGTTAGCCTTCCACTCTTCTCCAAGCTGAACAAGCCCCATTCCTTCAGCCTCTCCTCACAGGGCAAATGCACCAGCTCCCCAAGCATCCTGGAGACTCTTCGCAAGGGCTGCAGTTTCTGATTTTTATTTTATTACCGGTCCAAAACTACACAAAGTATTCAAGAAGTGGTCTAGAAATGCCAATTAAAGAGGAATAACCACTGTCTTTGATCTAACTGCAGTTCTGTTAATATTTCCGAGGTGAAACCAGGACACCTGGTATATTGCCGAACTTCCTTGCTGCCAGGGCACATTGCTGACTCACAAACAGCTTCCTCTCTATCAAAAGTTCTTAGTCACGTGCTTCTTAGTCCTCTTCTATCCCTTTCAATGCAAATCACTTCTTCCAAGAACACAGTCTGTAAGAGTTTGGTTCTCCTGAACACAATGTCAAGGGTAGCATCACTGTAGCAGAACAATCTGTTTCCAAAGGACCAGAAATAGTTTGAATACACTAACCCACGTATCTTTACTATAGCCATCAAAATTCTATTCTTAAACAATGAAAGTATACTCAGTCTCAGGCAGGTCACAGATTAATTTGATCCATGTTTGTGACGGAAAAGATGTGTAAAAAGTGCATGCTAGTAGAAGTGAAATAATGTCTAAATCCAACTCTAAGAAAAATTAACTACAGTAACTACTAAGGAGGAAAACAAGATAAATAGTTACTTACACCTCTGACAATTTTTAATCTTTAGTATTGATGTTCTGTTTCTACTGGCAATTACCCCTAAGACCTTACAGGAAATAATAGTTGAATATTTCAAATGTAATAACAGGACAAGGGGAGAAAACCTTATGCACTTAACACGCCACAGCTTACCAGGCTTATTATTCTGCTGAAACTAAGATCTATTTGTTTCTTGGGTTGTTTTGAATTTTTTTTTTTTGTGACCATTAAGTATACATAAGAGGCACTGAAGAGGGAAGGGTAATCAAACTGTTTAACTTAACACCACTGAATCAAAGGCCCAGGCATCTCTGATTCCCTGTCCTGAGTCATCTTTAATAGAAATGTAATTTTAAGAATCTGTACCTTCAAGTTGGTCACAAGATTAGTTTTTTAATATTTGCCTTAGGATCATCACTGTAGATACCTGTCTGCTTGTAGTAAAGAACAGTTTGTAGGACTTGAGGGTTCAACATTGATTTTATCATATTGTAAGGCACAGATTCTTTCTTAGATCTTTCAGGACTTCTAAAAGCTGAGTGATCTTCATAAAACCAATGCTGCATATTCCATTTCTGCTAGGTTAAAGCTAAGCTAAACCCAAAGTGGGTTGGTGGTATCAAAGTGGGCTTTCATCTGAAAGGTCCTTGTTTAAGGTCATACCAACCTGGCAATTTCTGATGTGTTTCTCCTTATTCATACTGAACTCAAAATACCTACTTGATCACATACATTTCTTCAGGGACTTCCACATTCTCCCCAGGCCTCTGCATGCTCCCTTAAAAGCATGCCCATTCACGGGTTACCTCCAGTCTCTGAATTAGATTAACTTCTGCAATAGGAAGGTCACCATTATTCAGATCTTGTTCTTTTACTTAAGGGCAAATTAATTCCAAATATTTTCACCTTCAGTGCACATGGCATATATTAAGTAATTACATCTGCACCTTACTTTTCTGTGTGTCAGACTTCTCTCAGAGACCTTCTTGAATTTTCTGTTATGTTGCTGTTTATTTCTTTTCATGGGTTCCTGGAGAATCAGCTGCTAGTGGCTTTCTTAGACAGGGACAGCAATTTGTCATTTTTCTGTTTAATGTTTCTAATAAAGTGTGTTGTGAATCATCATAATCTCAGGCCAAATTGCACTTGAGTGAAGAAGGAAATGAGCAGGATGAAACCTCCTGTCTCCTTGTGTGATTAGCTGCATGCAAGCTGCAGTGCTGCTTAGAGCGAAAGGATTAGGATCAGTTATGACGAACATAATGAAGATTCTTTATTCAGGACATAGGAGACTCAAATCCCCTGCTTTTTCCTCAGTCTTATTAAACAAACTGTCCTCTCTGCTGCCCTCTCTAGCTGCCCAAGAACTCTTTATGTCTGTGCGTGCTCTGCAAAGCTCCTGAACAGATCTTTGTCAACAGCAAGTATGGCATCATTTTTGATGGCTTCTCTTGTTGCTGATAAGTACCTCTAAATCCTCCGCAGCACCGAAAACTCAGTTTATTTTCATTAATAATGACTTATCTCTCAATTATTTTCAAAAGCTCACATAATAGTTCCTATCACTGCTTTAGACACCAGCAAGCTCCTCTGGCATTAATTTCACTGTCAATGCAAGCTTTGTCAGCATATACCATTTTGAATGTCATTACTCCTTTCTAATTTTTAACATTTTCAAGCTGTCTTATTTATGTTTGCTTGATACAAAACCAATATAAAAAATGATTTATTTAGCCTTCATAATGTAAGCTCTGCTTTGTAGGTGTGTATCATTTATTGCTCGTAGAGTTCTAGGAAAATCTATAAACAATCCACAAAGTAAACACTAATCACTACCTTTCTTCATACTTTGTGCCATTCAGATGTGAAATTCCAGCCTGAATTGCATTACAATTGTTACTGTTTATTTGACTAAAGTGCTGGGGTAAATGGAGTCAGATCTCAGTCAAATGGTATGTGGAGATCAATTCTAATGAAACCTAGAGTTAATCCACTTGAATATGTGTCAATGGGATCACAGCCTACTTACACTACATCAGGCAGTCCTGCTTGTTCTAGTTACTGTGGTTTGCCAAACGTCCCAACTGTAAAATAACCAAGTTGGATTAAACACACTGGCTGGCTGGAAGCTGTACAAACATAAGTTAACACCAGTAACTTTCAAAATGCCAACAAGAACCATTGTTTCAGCCACAATGGCATTCAATGCTGCTTAGCTAAAAATGTCATTAAATTTCATAAGCACTGCAGCCTGAATGTAATACTAGAGGTAGACTGACATATTTATAAATTATTCATGGGCAGTCAATGGCATTGTAAAAAAATTGGAGTCCTCTTCTGAGAGACAGACTATTCTTCTGAGAATATCAATTGAACAGCTACTGCACTTTAAGACAAAAGCCTTTCAGAGAATAAAAAATCTAAAAACCTGTAATGATATCTATATCTACGCAATATAAGTCCATGTCTATAAGCACAAACCAGCAGTTATGTATAATGAAAAGGGTATAAAACGTCAAGACTCAAGAAAGAAGGGTAATATATGGATGCCTTAAGGCACGAGTCCTAGAACTCTCACAATCAAATGTACAAGACCCACACAACCCAAGACATCATTATTTGCATGACCAGAAAATTATTTTTTTAATAAAAAACACCCAAAACAAACGCCTCTGTTATGTTATTAGATATCAGTATATATTATTAATTGCAACAAAGCGAATCTAACAGCTACTTAGAGTCACTGTTTAAAGAAGAATAAACACTCAGAGGTCTCTAAAAGCTTTTATGCAGACAGTAGTGGAAGGAACTAGTAGGTTTAGTCAAAACTGTGTCCGCAAGATCCACACCTTTATCACTGTGAAGAGTCTTCATGATTCTGCTGTGTAGCATTCCACAGCAGCACTCACAATCAAGGCAAGAAAAGAAGACTCCTTAGTGTTCTTCATGTTAAGCCACAACTTGGACAAATACATGCCATGGCACTTCGTGATGGAAGGAGAAAAACGAACAAAATGTTCAAAATGTACTACTATGCTAAAACCAAGCCTGTCACCACGTAACATGGCACAAAGTGCCTCACCTATAACTTTGTCCCTGGATTTACTCAGAAACAAGAACTGGATTTTAATAGGTAATAGTCTAGGGTGTTAAAATCCAGCAACATTTGTCCAAGCAAAGGCCTGACAGACTTGTTCTGTACAGCACAGGAGATCCCAGCAGACATTGGTATACATGAACCCACTAAAATCTAAGGCAGAGGGTGGTACAACCTCAACTATGTCATTGGAAATGCTAGCAGAGACTTTGCCACCCCCTGTAACTTGTTCTGTGGACAGCAAATATTTTTGCTTTCTGTACAGCAGTCTCTAGGGAGTCCATCCACTTGGGAGGAAAAGTAACCTCTGTTACCCTAAGATATAAAAAATCTACTTCTCGTTACTTTCCTTTTATCAATCTTTTCTCCAGTTTTCTCTATTGCTTTCTGACAAGTAATGAAAGATCTATTTTACCTCTCGTATGGTTTTATTTTTTCATGCATTGTGAAGCAGACCCTTTTTTAATATCTCATAGGTTGCTTCCAGCTTCCCCAACCTTCCTATCTCGTACTGAGAAAGACATTGCTGTTAAATGTTTCTAGGTCAAACACAAATTGGAGCTTCTTGTCTGACAGCTGAGAACAACTTATCCTTCACTGTCACTAGGTAAACACAATATTGCTTTTCAAAGGAAATCATAGCAGGAGAGGAAGCAGATAGTAAAGAAAAAAATAATCCATCAAAACAGTGGCAATATTTTCCAAACCAAAATCAAACACCTTCAACTACTCTACAGCACTCACTTGTGCCATGTTTCAGAGACAGAGAGTTGCAAAGGGAGCTCATCATCTTAGTGAAGCCTGATTCATTAAAATTAGGAAGCCAGCAGTATCCTTTTTTTCACTTCAGTACAGGTCTTAAGAAGTGTTGCTGCTACAGTCATCTTAAAGCAAGGTCAGCATGCTACCAGAAAAACAAAATACAGATCATAGGATCTTTAGCACTTGTTCAGTGCACATTTCATTTCTTTTCATCCTCCTCATGAAAGTGTCCTGTTTTTTCTGACCAAACTGGGAGGTGCTAGCACAAGTGACAGAAATGGCATCATGTTTAAAGGCACAGAAACTCCAACCATGCTCAGCTGACTGAACATCTTTACCTGCTATCGGCTTCTTTTAAGGACATGAGATTTCCCCAGGTGCCCTCATATTAAAAGGGCAGCTCCTGGGCAAACCGGAGGTGTGACACTCCAACTGCTCTCTAAATGAGGAGGCAGCAAAAGTGACAGAAAGTGACAACAGGATAATGACAGAAATAGGAGAGTACCTTATAAAATTTAAGCTGAGTAGATAATTACCAAACCTTCTTGGTAGTTCCTAATTTGAATCTCGAAATGAACAGTGAATTTCATCATTTTTTATCACTAAGATAAAACTTGGTATCCCAGGAAGGAATAGTTTAAAACAGACAACTTCAAACTGCCTAAGGTAAATAGGCTTCAACCTGCTTAAACATATTAAGAAACATATCCTTTATTCTTATGGAACAAAGGAATACCTCTAATAGCATCTCAAAATCTCATTGCCTTCTGATCTTCCCTGCTGGTGAGATATTTAAAGTTAGTACGGAGTGCCACAACTGTAGAACTGGTGGGGTGGCATATGCAGGAATTGATTTACTTCCTCTCATGTCAGAACAGCTGCGTGAGCCTGATGCGTAGAGTCTATCAGACAGCTGGCCCAAAGGCACAAGGCTGCATGATACCTGACAAGTTGGAAACTTTAATTGGGGAGCAAACATCAAGCCTTTCTACTGCGTAAATGAAGGTGGCAGATCTATCGGGAGGATGGAGTCATCGCCTTTGTGTTGCTCAACATTCCTCCAGCAACTGATTTTTCTGCTGGAATTAGCATCAGCTTTGCAGGGCTCTGTTCACCTGCTCCTCCAGTTGCATGGGCAAGTGCTGAGTACAGCAGCACTTGCTCTCCTGTGCGTACAAAAGGAGGAAATGGTCCAGAGAGAGAAGATTAGGATGAACTTGTTTCCCGCACAACAAATCAAGGAAACTGCTATAGGTAGAGACCAAAACTGACTGCTCTCATAGGAACAGTGACTGACTGTGAATTTGAACTATGAGTTTGAAATCAGTGTCACTGAGATCATGTTACATTTTGTGAGTCTGTATTGCTTTGTAAGCTGTTTGCTTCACTGGACTAGGATGTGAGTCTGTTTAAATGAAACTAGTTTTTTTAAAGATCTTGAAATCTGTGGTTCTGCAAGAGAGATTCAGCCAAAGCTATGAGAAATACTACCCTCCCCCCCACCCCCCCCGCCTCCACACACATTGGTTTGTCCTGAGTGAAGATACAATCCCAGAGAAGCAATGCCTGTGAACTTAGAACACATGACACATACAGACAGACTCTTTCATTTCTACCTGGGAGCAGTACTAATGAAAACCACATTCAGCAATCCTGCAACGCAACTCCAGCACTCATTAATGCAAGAGCACTGACTTCATTATAAATGCCTTCGTCTTCTACAGCCTGAAATTTGAGAAGCAGGGTACAAAAATCTCAACCTAACCTTCTATTGTTAATTAATTACTAATTAGCGTGATACATACTAGAACTACTTTGTTTACTGCAACAGAGGTTGCCATGCTCTTTGATGCCTTTCACACGTGTCTTTCAATGAAACAAACCATGTAACACAAACCCAACTGCTCTGAGTTGTGGCTGAAATTGGACCCACCCTAGTCAGTTGGGTGGGTTTTTTCTCTCTTGTAAAGCTTCATCTCACTTATAATCCTTTCTTTTTTGGATACTTTTAGATAATGGTTTAAGCCCTGTTTAAAGCAACTGTCCAATTGCAGTGATCACTTAGATGGGAAAACTATAAAGCAAGCTGGGAGAACTAATTTCAGTGTCTAAACCAGGCGAACTTGTACCCAGCTTTATACTTGTGCAGTCTTCTGTGCCACGTTTACTTTAATTCATGCTGTTAAAAGGTGACAAAGCCATGAAACATTTCAGGAACACATAAATCACTGGAGTTTTATGTTTGCTTGTAAAACCCAATCAATAGCCAAACTGCAGATTGTTTAATACATGCATGATCCCATCCTTGCTTTCAAAACAACTGCCTTGAACCTGTTGTAAGTCAGGTGCAAAAGAAAGGCTTTCAAACCCATTTGCAGTGTACAACCTTCCCCTTTTTCTGCAATCAAGAGCATTAATAATTTGCTTTCCTTAATTTAGTATGAAAACAAAAAGTAGTCTGTGTGTATGCACACACAATAAGGTTTTTAAACATACAGTAAAACCCCCCATAGCTGAAACTCTTTTACCCACCGATGACCCAAATAGTTTGAAGGTCTGTCAAATCTCTTTTTTTTTCCCCCACAGGAACATGACTTCCTGACTCAATACACATCACTGCTTAACAAGTACAAAAAAGAGCAAATCTGAACTCCTGTCCTTCTTCCAGAACTCTTCTTCCCACGCTTGGCATACTAGTCTGTCAGTTTTCACAAACAAGTTCTTATTGCTTTTTTTACTGCTCGGTGCTGAGAGTACTACCTCTGGGCAGTGTTAACGCTTCTAATGAACTAGGTCTGAAGTAAAGAAGCTATTGCAGCTTATAAGCAACTGAAAATTAAAACCATAGCTGTTATTTTATAAAAAACACTAGAGAACATTATCCAATATAGCATTACCACCACAGATCTGCTGCCAAAACCCAAGCCACTCACGTGTGTCTGTGCTCCGTGCCACAAGCTGCGTTTGCAGACCATACCAAGAGCAGGTACCACACCTGTGATGCATCCAGCCTCAATCTAACATAGGGTCTCTTAGATCCAGAGGATGTGCATGTGATTCTTCCCCTGCTTGTTATTTCTTGACAGCACATTATATATGTGACTTGCATGGGGTTTTCCACTTGGCCTGGCTGCCAGACTCCATCCTGTTTCTAGTGCCTCTCTCCTTTATACTGCAAATGCATCCTGGCACCCATCCCCTTCCACTAGCCAGGAATGTTAAGAACAGAAACCAACCATGTCTAATTCTCTTCATCCTAATATACACCACAACAGTTGATAGATATCCAGCCATTGAATTGCTTGCATAGTTCTTATCCTGTTCATTCCATGGCTGGACATGCAGCTGCAGTTCTCAAGACTGCTGTTAGCATGCCAGCTTCAGAGATTATCCACACCATGCGTGAGCAGCATGATCAGTTTGAATAGGTACATGTCGGTGAGAGGATGAACCGTATTCAGACATAAGCCAGCAGAAAAGAGAAACAGAATATTTTCAAGTGTTCACTAACTCAGGGGGCAGGATTCAACCTGGAGTTGGAAAGCTAACAGACAGGACTGCAGCTTGCTGTGCTAGTGCATGCAAACATCTCCTTCAACATCAAGAGAGACTCCTGCACCAAAGGTCTTGGGTGTTGGTTTGTCAGTGCTATAGGGTCCTCATCCAGAACAGTGAGTTACCTGTATTGTTCCAAATACAAATAATAGACAGAAGCAGTTTGTCCCAAAGAATGCACTATTCTTGCCAGGCTACAACAGAAGAGTTTGCATCTGACTGTTCTAATAAAACTCAAACATCTTCTTAGAGATTATTAATTACCTTTCAACCTCCAGCACCCACACAATACAGTGTTGATTCTACCAGAACTGCAATGTAGGTTGAAACACAATGCAATTCATGCCAAAAACCTGCAAGGCTTACAAGGGCATTCTACTGTTCAGTAAAGGCTTCACTAAGCGAGAACAACTTTTCAGTGGCTTAAATTAAAGAAGAAGCAATATATATTGCCAACCAAGCAACTCTGTTAAGGCTGTAGTTTGCTTCAGCATTTGAATGGTTTGCAGCAATCTCTGTGGGGTTTTTGTTTGGTTTTGTTGGGGTTTTTTCTATTTGTCCCATCACCACCAAAGTTTTTTCGGTGTAAGTATATCTATGCTATTAGCCCCAGTTTTTCGTACCAGAAACGCATTAGTTCAGCCATTGTAATGACCTCTGTCATACAAAGCCCACTGTTTTTCACACAGAACCATACTCAAACATGTGGGATATAAATAGGCAGCAAATGCAGAAAGAAGTTGAGCCTAGGATACAGCTACCCAGTGAGCTCATGGAAAGCTCACTGGCTTCCTTTCAGTCCAGAAACTAGAAAATTTATTAAAGTATGTCTAACATTTCAGGGGAAATAGGATGAGTTATCATGTTTTTCGACTATCCTTTGGTCAGGAAACACACATGTACAAGTATGTATGCATATGTAAATTCATGTATGTATAAAACACACACATGACACTGATGTACAGCTGACAGCTTGTCTGCAACAAGAAAATGTCCAATGCAAGCAATATAATAATAAAATAAAATAGATAATAAAATAACATCATGGGGATCAGAACCAATAAGCACAGATTTCTCAAGGTGACTGCGTGCCTTGTCTAGTGTTCAGCACTGACTGATATTTTTTGTTCAGTGAGAGCACAAACACATCCCGGCTGCCTATTCTTATGACAGTCACTGTAACTCAATAGCTTTAGAAATACACCCCCCTGTCATGTTTAGCTAAAGCTGATTTAGAAGTTATTAAGAAGAGTATTCTCAGAGATATCCAGAGAATGGTCATGAAAGTCTTGTTTCCTTAGGAAATTAGGTTTAAAGAAAAACAAACAAAAAAAAAAAAGGAGAGAGAATAGAAAAAAAGAGAGAAAGGATAAGGGATGTAGTTAGAATAAAACACTACAGAAGATTTCTCGAGCTATGGCTCTGAATCCTGACTATATATTATTTCTGTATTCACAGGGAATGACCCTGCTTTACATGTGCCTTGGATCTCTTTTAATGTAAAAATTACAATTCCTCACTCAGAGGGATATTGTGATGATAAACTCTTAATTAAGGATCGCAACCTATTCAGACACTACAAGTACAAAACCATGCACAATGACCAGAGAGTCAGCAAGTGGCTACACTGCTGTAAATCAGAAGCAGCTAAAATACATACGCACACTAACTGTGTTTTAGAGGCCAGAGATCATTCATTTCTGAAGGGATACAAATTTGCCGAAAATTCAAGGACTCTCTGTCCCCTGAATGAATTCTGTGGAGCAGAATATGCTTGGTTTTTAAGTGCTTAGTAAGAAAAAAAGAAGTATTCTAGATGTCTTGGTTTATGGCTTGTTTTTAATATTCATACAAAGCTTTCATTACTGGGAAAAAAGATCTTTTCATACACCACATGCATCTGTAATGCCAAATTCAATGTAAGAGTAAAAAAGGATAGCATAGTTCATGGAATCCTCCGAGAAAGCCACTGCATGGGGCTACCATGAGGGCTCAGAAGTCAGTGCCCAAAGAGACAACAGATACATAAATATTTATGTAAGTAGTAGCTTAGTGCATTGATTTCAAGGGAAGTTACTTGTCACAACATTACCACTGAAAGATATTGTACTAGCTGGACCAGAATTATTGTGTTATAAGAGCCCTCAGAAAATATTATATCTTTTCTTTCCAACATAAGTGATGGGTGATTGATTTTAAATTTCTTTTTTGTGTAACTGTGAAATCAGGTAAAGACAAGTTTGTTCATACGTGTGAAAAGTAAAGAAATCTGCCAAAAATTAATACACACACTCAATATTTTATCACTAAAAATTCAGAAGAAAACCACATCCCCAGAAACAACTCAGCTCAAAAAATCTATATTCATTTAAATTTTAATTTTATTCACTTTATAAACTATTCCTTCTACAGCTGCTTATTAATACTATCTCCTGCTATTATTGTTTTTTTCTCAGTTTCAAAGTAGAGACCACTTTATACTTCAAAAGCAGGGTATTCACTTACATTTTCATACCTGAGGAAAGCAGCATATCCTCTGGAAGTACAGCATTTCCTGTTCAGGCAAAGATGTTTTCTGCCAGTATAAACTGTTAATACAGATTATAGCTCCATGTCTTAGAAGTCATTAAAAAGTCATTTTGCAAAAGCAATAGAACGAAAATCTGGAAAGAAAAGCCCACCCATGTGTCATTAAAAATTAGTTTAATAAGCATTATTATGAGAAATTAGGACTGTACACTTAATATACAGCATTACTCAGCTGAGGTAGGTTTGTGTGAGTGTCCTGCAGTCATGGTGCAACTGTTCTGAAGGCTGGATCTGTGCACTGTTGGCTTACTCAGCAGCAGGAGCATGTTCCAAAGCAGGCACAGACCCACCACAGCACCAAGCTCAAATTCACCAAAGCACGTTGTACACTGTAGATGTGTTTATGCTGGCTGCAGAAGAACAGATGATATGCAATGAGGCATGAAGCCTGCTGGAACAAAGCTCCTGTAAATGTTTTGGGAGCTTATCTAAGTGAGTTTAGAAAACATGTCATGTAGTTGCAGTGGACTTGATCTGGCAGAAAAATGTGAAAGCTAGTTTTTCTATACCACAGGTTCCTTGAGCATTTCTGGCACAGCTCCACTAATTTTAATTCTAATTAAAAAACTGACACAATTACTAGAAAGAATTATTTGATCCACCTGATTTACTTAGCACAAAAGCTCAGGTTTCTTATAGTTCTGATCTATCCTGACAGTCAAAACAAACAGCCTACTTCTGATGTCATTGATGCATGGCTTCTTCCATGCATGACCTCAGGTTACCTCATGACCAGTCCTACCTCATAGGCAAGTATTCAAGATCTTCCAAGTTCTTTCTGTTATATGACTAAAAGAGTGTCTACAGTAGTGTCTTTGTCCTTATTAGGAGGGCATTTTTGAAGCAGATCTCCCAGATGTGCCCACCTTGCACATTAGTTCAACACCATAAAGGATTCTCAAAGCTAATAAATTGGATTTCTCATCGATGAAGCTAAATCAGAAGATGTGCTCCAGGAGTGCATCTAATGCATCCAGTTGCTAAGGGGGGTTCAGTCCAAAGGATGACAGTAGAACAAGACCTAAGTAAACCTACAGATGCAGCTGCTGTGACTGCTGTTCAATGTGTTTTGATCCTCCTGATTCATGATCTTCCTGATGGGATGAGTCTGCTATAACAAGACAGCCTTATTCCATTTCTACACCCAATAATTGAAGCATTCTCTAAATAAAGCTACAACTAACTAAAGAAACTGTGGAAGAAACTTCAAGCTCAAAAATTCAAGCGGAGTGGGAAAATGTAGGGTAAGAAATGGATTAAAAATGTGGTCATTTTCACCAAATTTATATGTTGAGTGCATGGAAGACAAGTGGAAAAAGGTTAACCAGAGTAAGGGAATGTGTATAACCTGCAGAGTTCCCACATAAGTGATAAACATGTATTTCCCATGCATGCACAGTAGGTTGTGGAAGTGGCTCTGAGCATCAAAAAAACTTAAGAAAAATGGTCTGAAATATTCTTGGAACCCATTTTTTTGACATAAGTTACTAAATTCTGCTTTTGATTGCACAATAGTAAAACAATATTACAGGTTATTATTTGTAACTCGGCCAAATGAGCTAGTCACCATGTAAGATGAAAATTTTTCTTATTTTGTTGCCTGCCCAAAGATTATCTCCCAAAACACAAGCATATTGAACAAAGCTTGGTGTCTGGGAAACAGTAAACAAGATGACACAGCTGGATCACGCCATTACTGGGTTTCATAGGAGTGGGCTAAATCCTAAGGATCCTCAGATGATATCAGATAATCCCATCACAACAAAGTTAGAAAGATGAAAATAGCACACATTTTATAGATGACCCCATGTAACACGATCTAATTCTGAAATTAGCACCAAGTTTGGAGATTCGGGCAGGTGCTGAGATGGAGAGCAGGTTTGTCCAGATGTCCTCCAGACATCCCTTCTACTTTGAACTCCACAATTTTTAACATTTGTTAACGGAAAAGTAAAATCACTAGATACAGAATACACAATGCCAATAAGGCCTTCTCTTGTTTCAGGGCTCAGTGTTTTCTTCAAACCGTATTTCACATGCTGGAGGAAAGAAGTCTGGTGGCCTAAAATTACAGTGCTTCACTGGAATGAAAGCAAATGAGTTTTTACACAAATACATAAGGTTTATCTCAGAGCTTGAGCCTTTAATTTAAAAAAAGCTTACACCACAGGCGAGCCCAAGTTATTTATCACCCATAGAGACTTGCAATTGCATGGAATAAACAAGGAGTCCAGCAGAACCCAGTTCTGCTCCTTGCCTCCTTCTATCCTGTGTAACCTTAGGCAAACTACTAAAAAACCCCATCAGTGCTTCAATACACATGAAATTTTTTCCACAACAAATAAATCAAGGATCAGTTAAGAGCATTCTAATCTGAATTACAAGTATATCTAAAATTCTGAAAAAATATGAGTTGATTCTCCTTGAGCTTTATTTCTCTTCTTATAAAACAGGAAATGCAACAGGGCCTTGGCACAGAAGCCACTGGAAGAAAATTCTCTGTCTTCTGTGTTATATGAGTCAGACTAAAGCGTCATGAGAGTCTTAATCTGCACTTCCTTACACAGGCTTTGTGAGGATAAATTCACTTGCGTATTATTGGTGATAGAAGCAATTTAAGTAGATAATAGATAATGTTCCTTACAAGCAAATATATTGGCAGCTAAAGATATAAATAGCAAAATCAGTTCTCCAGTTTCATTTTTAATTATCTACATACACAGGTAAACACACAGATACACACATAAACATTTGCAGGCTTTTTCTAAAAGACATTTTTGAAACACTAGAATTTTAATCATAAACATATGCATTAGCTAATTCTCCCAGTGCTCTGGCAAAGTAAGGAAATAAGTATTAACGTTCTTTTTTTAGCTGAAGGAAAATCGAGATACTGCAGTGAGCAGTAAGTGATTTTTTTCCAAGACCATGTATCAAATTAACGGAAGAACTCAGCTCCTAGTTCTGTGCTCATTCCCTCACTCCATGTTGCCTCTAACTTGATTAGTTTCTTATGACTAACCATTAATAATTCCACATTATGCAATCATCCCTACATAAAAGAGAAGTTTAGTCTTAATAAATGACAGGGAAGCTAAACAATTTTAGAGTACCACAAAATGTATAATAATCAGATTAATTAAAGTGGACTCTGTTTGATTATGGCCATAACCTGATTTACCCAGCCAGTCAGTCTCTCATAGGCTCTAATTGCCAGACAAAATTACATTTCAAATATATCAGGAAAAGAGAATCTTTTCCTGCACTTAAAGTCATTATTTTTCTTCTCTGCAAACTGTATAAAATCCAAAATAACCCTTTCAACTCTTTAGTAAGGCAAATAAAGAAATAAATAAATCGTGCAACCAGAGACTCGTTTTGGTTGGAAAGGTACATCAAAGCCCATCTAGTTCCAATCCCCTGCTAGGGGCAGGGACACCACTCACTAGACCAGGTTGCTCAAAACACCATCCAACCTGGCCTTGAACACTGCCAGGGAGGGGGCAGCCAAAGCTTCTCTGGGCAGCCTGTGCCAGGGCCTCACCACCCGCACAGGGAAGAATTTCTTCCTAACATCTAATCTAAACCCATCCTCTTTTAGCTTGAAGCCATGCTCTCTTGTCCTATCACTATACTCCCTGATGAACAGAATGATGATGAATTGATCCATCATCATCAAAATCGGTGTAATCAAGAGAAGTTTTGGTAAAGCAAGGCAATAATATTCAGTGATCAGCAAAAAACCTGCCTCTTGACAGTGAGTTAGAAGTTACTCAACTTCAACAGATCTGACCTGATCACCCCAGACAGCATTTGATCAATTAGTATCATTTAGCAAAGGACGTAAGTGCATGTTCAGTATTCATTTGGAAATACCTTCATGGTCCTTAGGTTACAAGGACATACCTGAGCAATGTACCAAAACTGGATTTCTGCTATCACACTGTAGTTTAGTGTAAATGTAATACAGTGTATTATGAGCCACCTGGGCTCTGTCTACCTTCTGAAAACACAACTTTTTACTGGTTACTTTTTACTTGCAGAGCAACATATGACCAATAACTTCAGACAAGGTGGTGAATGCAAGTCCATCCATGTTCTTGTCCAAGATGATAGGAAGAAACATAAAGGGCAGCTACAAAACAAAATTTCAAGGAGGATGGAATTCCAAACTGAGTTATTTCAAGCAAAACCATCAGTTCTGTTTCTTTGCTGGTAGAGAAAATAGTTTTCCCTGCTCACTCTCAGCCACTTAATTTTTCCAAAATCCTTAAGGAACAGAGGGAATAGATTGGAAACTTAATAAAAATAGGAAAACTTTACAAACGTCAAATTATACTGTTTAACTCAAGAGTTTTTTGCATCCTTTGGGGTTTTGAAAATCATGTAATGAAATACCACTTTTCAGAAGAGGAAGTGAAAAACTCCCTGGTTTCAGGTGGTTATTATGTGAATAATCTGTGATATTTATTTGCTGTTTACTCTTGTCTTCTTCTGGTACACAGATTAGCCTTTGACTCCAAAGACTTCTCTCCAGATTTTGCAGAGTCACAGCCTTTAAAAGGATGTATTTTTGTGTAAGAATAGGGAAAGAATTTCTATTATATTATGGAAATCTGGCTTTCCAGAGAATGACAATAAATCAAAATGAGCTTGAATCACTAAAGGGGAGATGGTATAAGATATGTGGATGTGTGACAAAAAAAAAAAAAAAAAAAAGCCTTTGTGAGAAAGGAATTCACACATGGGGTTTTAAACAAGTGTCTGAAAACCAAAACTTTTTCAGCAGAAATGCTAATCTAGTAAATTGGGATTCCTATAGAGACAGTGATCCAGGAGTAAGAAAGGTTTTCAGCTATTCCTATCAAAACCATTCTGATTAAGGCCAAAAGCTTTATTATTATTACATGGCAAATAATTCCACCTATCACCACTGCTCATTGATCTACAAACAGCATAATTCTCTATTATAAACATTAGATTGGACATCCAAAATCATAGGTATAACCTATGAATAAATATGAGCGTTCTTCAAAGACTATTACCATAACTGGAATGAATACATCAGACACAGTCCTCCTCCTTCCACATTCAACTGGCTCAGATGTATAAGCAGTAACAGGAACTGAAAAACATTTGCCTTGAAAATGTTCTATGTAGAAAAGGCAGTGTACAGTCTAGGCAATGCTGCTCAAGAATAATGATATCATTTAGACATTAGGAAGAGTTTTTCACTGAAAGGGTTATTGGGCATTGGGACAGGCTGCCCAGGGAGGTGGTTGAGTCACCGACCCTGGATGTGTTTAAAAGATGGGTAGATGAGGTGCTCAGGGATATGGGTTAGTAGAGGATGGGTACAGTTGGACTCGATGACCCCAAAGATCTCTTCCAACCTAGTGATTCTGTGATATACCAGGAATAGACACAGGTTACTCCAGGCTGACATAATGCAAACAATTTAGGGCACAATTTAATCTGAATCAAAACTATGTCTGTGTGAGAGAGCTATAAATTCAGACGGGAAGAGAAAGGAATAGGTACATCACTGCAGGTTTTCAGTGAAGTAGAGCTCTTTGGATAATTGTATAACCTGAGTTTTTAATCTATAATTGAGGTGATTATTTAATTTGAATTTTATTAGGAACCATGCACTGTAGCAACATCCTCTTTCAGTTTACAGATAGCAGCTGGGTAACATAGGCGTGAAGAGCTAGGATGAAACATTACACTTTACTGGAAATTCAGCACGTCTAATTAGTCACTTAAAGGACTGATTAATTAAGTTTGGGGAGAGTTCTTCCATCATACTAAATCCTTCCTGCAAATGTACAGATAGTCCAACTCACTGGAAAGAAACAAAATTATATAAGGCCACTACTATTATTTCTGAGCTTGCAAAGCTACTATTTCTGATCTTGCAGAAATCCTTTGCTACATGCTACATACAAGAGTGAAATATTGGAATTACAGACCTAACAGGCATTCAATTTCCAGTTTCAAATGCCAGAGAGGAATTTCATTAAATCATTCTGTACTTCCTGTTAAATAAAATTTTAACAGAAGATGCTACTCAATTTTTTTTGAAAAAAAATAGTAGTATCTTTCAGAACTTGCACTTTTGCAACATCTCTAGTATCTAAAAAATGCTTTTGATTTTAACTACAATTAAATATTTGAAAATTCAGATCATACTGTCTACAGCTGTTAAAAACCTTTAACAATTTTAATAGTCTCTTAGGTTACTGATGATTATGAAATTCAGGCACAGACCCTTGCTCTGGAAGTACCCTCAGGAGGTTGTGTCTGGATGTGACGTTATGAAATAAAGTTTCCAAAAACTTATTTTCTCTCCCCTTAAAAATAACAAGTAAAAACCTAAAATGTAGCCTCTATTAGAATCATAGTGACCATTGTATTTTTGCTTTTCCTGTCACTTCCCTCTCTAGGAAAGAGTGATAACACTCAACATACTTTTGGACTGCCTTACTTCTAAAAAGCAAGACAGTCAGGCTACATCAATGTAGTTTTCATCCCACTTTCATTTTCTCAGCATCAATTGAATAGTTTTCCTGTGATGGCATATTATGTTTCCCCTGTTCATACTCTGCACAACAGGAAGAGATTTCAGCTGCTCTTCTTTCTTCCTGACTTGGGGAAAACCTTTCTGTCTGGCTTTCCAAGGAGCCCTATCTCAACTTGGAGAGCCGATCTCAGACATATAACACATGAAAGGGCCAAACCAGGAAAATTTTAGCTTCATATATGACTCTTCTTTAGTATTAATAATGTGAATTGCAGTATTCCCTAGGCACCAGACACCGCTGTGCTTTCATCCTCTTCATACCACACAACAGATGGAAAAAGACAGTTTAAAACCTGCAAATAAGCGTCCTTGTTAACATAACTAACAGGAACCATCTTGGACAGAAAAACAGCCAGGATCAGATGTCCATGCTCATCCTATGTGACATAAATACACAGAACACTAGATGAGTAATTCATATCACCATGTAAGAGTCAGTATTTCAGACACACAAATATGAATGCATCTGAAGTATGACAGCTAGAATAATGTGTGAGTATTGACAAAACTATTTACAAGGCATCTCTTTTTTTTGTAAAAGTCAGAAATTTTTATTCTTCAAACTGTTGTAACCACTTACATTGTTACTATGGTTTTATAAGGACATCACATCCTCCAGCACTTCTGCTTTAGCTAACAGACTTAAATGCGTCAAATTGAAGTCGTCAAAGGCTTGCACAGAGAGAGGCGCAGCTTTGAACTACTGTCCACACACATCAGATATCAGACTTGTCTGGGGTCTTTTTCCTTCAAAATGTTTTAGCTTCCCATCAAAAATGTTTTCCAAAGAAAAAAATCCCATTAACAAACAACAGCCTTTCTCTCTGTCTCTCAACACCTTCCATAGGGAAATATTTGAACTTCTTTTTTTTCAGCAGTGAAATTTTTACAAAACAGTACCTTCCAGGTTGCTTTGGTTTGATCAATACTCCACTTGCGTTTCTGTCTTCTGCTACAGACATTCCACTTGGCATAAATGGCTAAATAACCTTCTAGCCTGCTGTGGTTTTGCATGGCAGCGTTCTGGTGGATGAGGGGGGTGCTGCAGGGGTGGTTTCTACAAGAAGCAGCCAGAAGCTTCCCCTAGGCTTGACAGAGTAAACACCATCCGGCTCAAGGCTGGACCAGATGCTGGCCAAGGCCAAGCACATCAATGACGGCCACAGCACCTCTGGGAATCACGTTTAGGAGGAAAAAAAAAACCCAAACCTGCAAGCAGACACTTTTTGCCACCAGAGGAGGGAATGAGAAGATGTAAGGAACTGTGCAGATGTCAAAGCCAGGGAAGGGGGGGCAGGATGAGGCACCCCAGGTGCCAGAGAGAAAGAAACCCCTGCAGCCTGTGGAAAAGACCATGGTGGAGCAGGCTGTCCGTCTGCAGCCCATGGAAAAAGCCGAGACCCCACCTGCAGCCCGTGGAGAGACCTCATGCTGGAGCAGGTGGAGACATATGGAAGATATTGTGACCCACATTGGAGCCAGACCTTGACAGGATCTGGAACCTTGGGGTGGGGGTGAGTTGGGAGGGGAGGATAGGGAGAGAGAGGGAGAAAGGGAGGGAGAGGGAGGCCCACACTGAAGCAGGATTTCTGGGGGTGAGGGGGTGGGGTGCAGGGAGGGGGCGGAGGGGGAGGCGCGGGACGGTAAACAAATGGACTTGTGACTCCATGGGGGACCAGGCTGGAGCAGTCTGGGTTTGAGCGACTCTCTGATTTTATGACTGCCCCACAGAAGTCACGCTGGGGCAGCTGGTGAAGAGCTGAAACCCCATGGGGAAAGGACTCACTTTGGAGAAGTTAATGGAGAACTGTCTCCCGTGGGTGGGACCGCACAGTGCAGCAGGGGGAGGGTGTGAGGAATGCAAAAACCAAAACCCCCATTCCCTGCCCCTCCCCATGTCACAATGGGGAGCGAAATCATGACAAAAATGAAGTCTGCTAAGAAGGGAGTGGTGGGGGGAGGTGCTTTAAGATCTGGTCACACTTCTCATTGCCTGATCCTGGTGTCACTGTGTGTGCAGTGCAGTGTCATAAATTAGAGAGTTTTCTGTCCTTTATTCTGTGCTGAGTCTGTTTTGCCCGTGACGCTGATTGCAGAATGATCTCTCCCTGTCCTTATCTCTACTCCTGGGCCTCTCAATATATATTTTCTCCCCTCTCCAGCTGAAAAAGGGGAGTGATAGAGCAACTTTGGTGGGAGTCTAGCCTCCAGCCAGGGCCAAACCACCACACAGCCATAAGCTGAAATCTCAGAGAAAAGTAATCACTATGATAAATTCTGTGTTTTCTTCTTTTTCTCTCAAACCCAAACAAAAGATTTAGGGTTTCTACCAAGAAAAAAAATATGCTAGATCCTCCTCCAACTTCCAAGTTGAATACCATCCAACAACTTCCCAATTAAACACCAGATGGCCAATAAGCCTTATAGGGCTACCTAAGGAAATATTTCTTTATTTCTGTTACACTATGCAGAAGAGCATAACTCCAGGTAGACCAAATCAGATCAAATGAAACCAAAGATTGAACCAACCCACCTCTCTTCACCCTGGAATTGGTCCATAAAACGAAGAAAGTTAATAGTGGTCATGAATATCTGAATAGTATATATACCTTTGGGTAGCCCTTCAGCAAATTCACCAGATCTCAGCAACTATGACAGGTTCCATGGCCTGATGCCTCTCAACTGAAGCATCAATTTTTGCTAACAGCTATCAATCCTGACCTATACTCTGGAGTAATACCACTCAAACATTTCATGTATCTGCTGTTCCCATTTCCAGCCAGGTCACACACTAAGAACATCGGTCATTAGTAGTAATTTATTTTTCAAAGCAAAGGATCAGTGATGTCAAATGTGTCTTGCTGGCACTTATCCCACTGAGTCCAAAATGGGTCTGGAGGCAGACAAAACTGAAGAGCCCCTATGCTAATTCTTGTCTAACCTAGCATACTTTGCCACCTACTAGCAAAGAACAGTAGAAGACAGAAGGTGCCCAAATTCAATTATTTTTTCCCAACCAACCTGAGATTAACAGACACTCGAAAACTTCTTAGTGTAAGCATTGTAAATTAAAGCTCATTGACAATGAACTTGTTTTCCTCTCTTCAGCTTTAGTAGTAGCTCATCGATCTCCAAGCCTCTGTAAACCATACAATGAAAAACAATCCCAGTGAAGAGGCCTTTTTTTTTTTTTCCAATCTCAGTTGGATGCATTTTGGTTTTTATCAGTAATAAGCATACTATAGTTATATTACTAATGAAATAAAACATAATATTATACACAGATTATTTATCCAAGGGCTCCTAAAATTTAATAACAATTTACTTGTCTCACTCTGAAGCTAGGAAACCATTATTGTGATTATTTGCATTGTAGAATTAGAATTTTAAAAAATATCCCATTCTCTAATATGGAAAACTCCCTTCAAAACAAGCTATTTTCTTACAAGGTTGTCTCAGACATAATATTCCTTCAGATCAGAATAAACAAGGAAGATAAGCCAGCAAGCAGGTTCTAAACATCCACTTCTTTCTACCTTTAACATGCTGCTGCTTTCTTTTTTAAGAAGTGAAAATGCTTCCTCCAGGGATTGCTCTGCACCCAAGTAAAAGATGCAATTAAAAATCAGTCTTCTAAAACGTTCTTTTTTCTCACAGACAGGTAGAACAACACTCAGTCTTGCACAACCTGAATGTGAATGAGCTCCTGCTGTATCCCAAATGATTTGGCCCTGTGTGCTCAAAAGGTAAAGCAAGGATAATAAAGAAAATCAGGCCTATAACAAGTATTGCCTAATCAATAACAAATAACTTCTGGACATACACTTTCAGTGTATTTCTGATTTTAAGAAATTTTAATGTAAAATACACAGATGTTATTTTAAACAGAACTGGCTCATTTTATCTACTAAGTCAAACATTTAAATGCTGTAAAACAACCCTTAAAATATATCTTCATTTAAAAGTCCAATATGTGCATGGTGTACGGAATCAATAGGGAAAAATAAATCAGACAGATGTAATGTCCACTGTGCCCTACTCTGCCTTTGACTACCACTATCAGCAACTGATGCCTAAAGAAAGGCTAAATGAGCAAGTGAACAGCAGCAATATTTTCTCAATAGCAAAGGTAGATCCCAAGCAAAAGTTTGTGTCTATACTTTTGCTTGAATAGCACTTCATGGGGTTTTTGCCAAGAATTCATTAAATGATTTCACAGCCTGGTTGTGTAGAAGAATTCCTAACGGTTTTAAATTTTTTTGAAAGCTTTCAGGTTGAAAAATTGTGTTTGATACCCTGATGTCTTGCACCATGAGAAAAAGAATAAATAACCTGTATTGTTCTTTTCCACACTGTTCAAGGTTAGATAAAACTCTGGGTTATTGCTCAGTTATGTTTATCGTAAAGTTGAAATGTATCAGTGAACTTCATCTCCTCCTATATAGAAGTTGTCTCGTTCTCTAGATTGCTGACCTTTTTATTATTATCTAATTTTCTTCTCTCACTTTTGAGAAAGAAGTCCACACCAGAATGAAAATTTCAATACGTGACCACACCATGGATTTATGAAAGCATATCTGCAACATCATGACAACATTTTCTGGTTTATTCACTATTCTTGCTTACTGGTGCCCAATTTTCACTGTTGCTAAGTTGGAGGAGAACTTTTTAAGGAGCTATATATTGCATTGCTCTAAAGACCTACTGTCTAAATGCTAACAGCTAATTTCAGGACCATCAATGCAGTATGTATACTGTAGGCTGTTTCCAAATATGAATTACATTAGTTCATTCTGAAGTTTCATCTGATACTTTACTAAAAAAAAAAATAAAATCAGTCTACAGCAAAGTTTTTCTACAACTTTTTGCAGCAAGAGTTAGCTCTTATTGCCCTTAATCGTTTGGTTTCTTCAGCCAATTTGGCCACTTCTGTGTTATCCACACTCGAAGGACTCATTTTAATAATTTGCTGAGCCTAATGAAAAAATAAATTAAGACTTGAAGACAACAAAGAATTAGTGAAGTAAACATTTTGATAGTAAATATATGAGAGAATGATTTGTCTTTGACATGGAGACGATCTGATCTCTGCTGCTCAAACTATAGAGTAAGAAGAATTTACATTTGTTATTTGGACTACAGTGCTTTTGTAAGTAAAACAGAAAAAAATTATTAAAACATTTTCAAACAATCTGTTTGGATTTACTGTGAATAAGTATTTAATCCTGCATAAACAGATATGCAGACAGTAAGTAAAAATAGTGTTATTATTTGCAGTGCTTATTGAGTTATATTAAATCAACAGAATATTGTCCCTTGCTTTTCATGTAGGATCATGCATGCATATATACTAAAAAAAAAGTACAGATTATGCACTTCCTGCTCTAAGAAGGATATTAAAGAATTGGCTCATTGAGGCTCATTCCCTTTACAAGATAACCTTAAGCCTGGCATCTTGTTTGCGTTACGAGGTTATACATCCAAGAGAAGGAAGTTGTTAGAAGTGACTTGATTTTAGTACTAAAGACAGATATCTTCCTCTACACAAGTATTGAACAACTGTATGTGACTATTGTAAGAGAGTGAACCAACTATGCACAAAAACAGGAAACAAAATTTATCAGTTTAATCTTAATTCAGAAGTTAAATTTAGAAGCTGTATCATTTTCCACCTTTTTCCAGCTCGTGTTTCCAAATGAAGTCCTAGATGCCATAAAGAAACTGTAAAGCAAAACATGCAGTCCACTTGAATTGCAACATAGAGTAAAATCAGCTCTAAGGATGAGGAGACCATGTGCTCTCACTTGGAGTGTAACTCTAAGAGGACTATATAACAGAGCAGAAAAAGGCATGTACGTACACAGTAAATGATCATCAGCTTGCAGAAGAGACCCTGTTGGTTTTTGCCGTTTGATACTCCACAAATGATTCTAAAGAAAGCCCCAAGTGAATCCATTGAGCAAATGCCAGGGAAGGATCAAGCTGAAACACTACCCACTCTTCTTGGGTAGTAGACCACCTTGGCAGAAGATGACCAGGAATGGCACTGTTGCTCAGATCATGGTATTCAGTCGTGCTGGGAAATGCGAAACCTCTCAACAATAATAATGTCTTACTACAATGAAGTTTAAAAGTCAGAAATCAACACATTTTGGCCAGCTATAGACATGTGGTTATGGTGCAGGTCTGCAAACATAACTGAGCACTTCACTGTTATTTAACACTCTCAACATGAAATTGGCTTACAAATGCTTCTATCAGAAAAACCTTGGTGCTTCCAGCTTTCAATACCTACTGCTGGCCCACAGCTCCTACACAGCTGGGTGATTTCATTCTACTTAGCAGAGAGACTATGGCTAATTAAAAGCAATGTCATCTCTTGGAAGGCAAAAAGAGGATATTAAACCTTTCCATCACTTCAAACCAAAATGCTCAGGTTCAGACTCTGCTAACAGTGAACAAAGCCACACTGACTGCAAACTGTAGGCTTTAAAAATATTTGAAATACGCTGAAATTATGGATATATTTAAATTTGACTGTCTTCTTTCTTTGAACAGTTCTACTAGTATTTCAAAACCTTCAAGGGAGAAGATAGACACCACAAATTGCAATATCTTCAGCCTTCAAAGTACACAAGGGAGACAACTCCAGCTAAGAGAAACATTCCTGGCTGTATACATTTAACTACAGTTTAGGCTGCAATACACCTCACCATTGGATAGGCAACTGTTGTTTTCCCTGACATCGATCTTTCCCAGCTGTGGGGAGTTTGTAAGTGATATCCTGCAGATACCTGGGTCAGAACTAAAGACATGGGTTAGTACTGAGGGCTTTCAGTCCTAGACCTGAGAGGCCTGGATTAATTTAATTCCTTTCACTCCGAGGAGGGGGTAGGGACGGGGGGTGTGTGTGTGGTGGAAATGAACATGCAGGTCCTCTGCTTCTCCAACTGTACTAATATTGGGTGACTGCTACAAGTAATTAGCCCTGACTTGAGCTTCAGCACTGTCCTTCCCTAGAGAAGTCAGAGACTTTATTAAGGAAATCACATAACTGCTGTCAACCACTCCATTTCATCAAGCCTTACTCCCATTTTTTTCCTCCCGGCAAACAAATTTACCAGTGCATTTGACTCCTCCAAATCCCAAAATGCTGCATTTTTTCCAGTGTCTGGAAAAAAGAAGGCTCTTCAAATTCGCTGCTGTGATCCCACCCAAGTTAGTCAGTGGGTCATGCTATGGGGGCAAGGGTGCATAAAGGGACCTAGCTTTTATTCATACAGTCGTCTGGAGAGGTATGTATGGGAGGGATAGTCCTCAGCATCTAGACAATTTACCAGGAATATACTGAGAATTTTCTAATTGTCGACTCACAGCTTTTCAGTGTGCTGGTGAAGAAAACTACTACATTGCAAGTTCAAAAGAATAAACTGTAAAGTCTTGATAATAAAGAAACAGTTATATTTTATTTTTTATACAAAAGATAATTCTCAAAATAAAAAGTGAGGGTTTTTTATAAGTACAGGAAATATTTTTGAAAGGAAGGAGCTCATTAATGTACTGATGACAATCCTAAATATTTTCAGATTCGAAAATGAAGTTGGAATCAGTAAATAGTTTTCCACCTTGGGAATTCTTATTTTAATACAAAAAACCCTCCACATTTTCATAAAGAAAAGACTTCCAGGGTGTTTGAAACTCCACTCATAAAATGGGGAATAATGTAACTTGCTTCGGTAAAAAAAAAAAAGAAGTTATCTGAAAGTAAATTTTGTAAATCACAAATGATCATTCAATTTTGTTTATTGTTCCACATTATATAATAGTGAGCTAAAATTAGGTCTTCAACAATGTGAAAAGTGGGAGGAGAAAAATATCTATCTTCAACAAGATCTAGTTTTGATTCTGCAACCATGCTTATTCTCTACAGGAAAAAAGAGAAATGCTTATCTTTTTCATGAGAAAGCAAATTTTTGTTGAGGATGAAACAACACAGAGGAGGAGTAAATGCTTAAACAGGAAAAAAAGTGTTTTCAGTTTCACAGCAATTCCATACCTTTTTTACTTGAACATCTTGTCTGTACATTTTACAATTTTCCTAGCTGCTATAATTCATCCCAGAGAGATAGCTCCCAGCAGAGCTGGGGAGCAGCGGGGCCTCATTGTACCAGCCACAATACAAAGCATGATGGCAGACGTTTTATCTGCCCCGAATTGCTTATAATCCAGTGGCCACAACACAGGGCTGACTAGTGACAGTGCAGCCACAGCTGTGAAATGGGCCCTTCTCCAGTTATCGACACAATTTCACACAAAGGGTTAAAGTATTATTTATCAATCCTGTGCAGAAAGGTTTAATTCCAAAGACAATCAGTCTTTTGAAATCTCTCCAGCCACTGACTACCCAGGAAATCAACATGTTTCCCAGCCTCCAGGCTCTACTTTCTCCAGTGCAATGTACACAGAACCAACATGCTCCACAGACCTCCAGAAGCTGTCTAGGCAGAGTCCTTTTAGACAGAGTTATTCAATTTAGCAAAAGCAGCTGAGGCTTTTCATTCCCTGTGCAGTATTTCTGATTCCAAATTGAGAGTGATCGTAATTTCATAAGAAGCAGTTTAGAGAGGGGAAAAAAAAAAACCCCAAAACAAACCAAAGTCCCAGGTAGGACAGTTTCCTTATGCAGAAAATTGTAACCTTGCTACTGAAGGTGCTTGCTGAATACCTGAATTTATGGCAATGCTAAATAAATGCTCTGGTTTTTCTTCCACCCTCCATTTAAAAAAATAGAATAAAAATTTTTGCATAGTGGCTCATCTGCAAGGTTGGGATCTCCTCATAATCTTTAGATCAGTCTCTGATACCCCACCACTTGATCACAGGTTTGCGAGTTTTGTCTTGTAGGGATAACTACAACTGTATTTTAAATAACACTGATATAGAAGCAATACTGTCTCCATCCATACCATGTACCCATGGAAGACTTTTGCCCCTTCAGAGTTACTATGGCATTCAGGGAAAAAAAAAGGAAATACCACTCCCTAACAAAGAGGAAGAAACTCCCCAACCTGATTTGCTTTAGAGGAAACTTCAGCTCTGCGGATGGTGGGTCCCTTTATGAAGGTTTGTCTCCCATCACCCAACCCTGCCCTTTGGCAGCTGGAGATGGTGTTTGGCCAAATCTCTCTTCAAGCAGTAATGAAGAGATTAAAAAAAGCTATCATACAAAAACCTGACACATGAATAATAGGTTGCTGCTTAACACCTGCTTAATTATTGCATTCAGGCTATACTTTTTCTACAGGCATTTTTAATTTATCTCTGAGACGATTTATGGGATGGAAACGCTAGCTGAAAAAGAGATGACGAGGTTAGTGCAGCCCAAGGTATTTCATTTCAGCTTTTACAATTAACACACACGCTGGAAGTGCTGGAAAAGTCTCAGAAGAGCAGTGAATTTGTCAAGCACTCTCCTTCTCTCCTACATGCATTTACAAGGGGAGGTAATGGAAGACCAACAGCAAGTATAGTGGTCCTGTGCAAGTCAGAAAGCCACAATGGACAGTTCTGGGAGAGAACAGTACAAACATGCCACACAAGGACAGGGTAGAGAATATTTTTATCCCTTGCAGGAC
Organism: Gallinula chloropus; assembly: GCF_964237585.1. Lineage (NCBI taxonomy): Eukaryota > Metazoa > Chordata > Aves > Gruiformes > Rallidae > Gallinula > Gallinula chloropus. The sequence goes on from NC_140086.1 coordinate 69,542,209, forward strand.
ATTTCACCAGCACAAAAAGTCTCCAGAATGCAGATTCGCTAACTGCACCTTGTTGAGAATGAAGTGAAGTTCACTCTCTTCATAGTTAGCTTTCAATCACTACACTTTGATGGCAGAATTAATTTTTGTCTGGTTTTAAAAGGAATTCCCCTTTGACAAGTATGAATATTTCTATCTGCTCAGGAACCACAAAAAGAGTGATTCAGATGCTATGTTATTAGAGGCAAGGGTGCTTAGAATGAACAAGGGAAACACGAGGACACCCTATTAAACCTAAACTCCATGCATGCTGCAGCACCGACCGGGCAGTGGGGCAGAGTGGTGGGAGCCGACACTCTCCTGGGAAGCCACTATTGGTTTGAACTCAAGCCTGGAAACAAGTCTCTAAGGTGCACAGAAAGCATAAAGGATTTGCACAGATCTACTAATATATGTATAAGCTACATTATATAGGTTGTGTCTGGGTGAGGAGGCAGTTGTTACATAACTATTGTTAAAGGAAAAGCAACGGTCAAGGGTGGGTGGGGGCAGGAGGAGGGGAAGGAAGGAAAAAGAAATCCAAAAAGGAGAGACCCAGGAGAGGAATTAGGAGAGAAGAGAGTCAGTAGTTTCATTTTCACTTGTCTCTGCAGACCTTGCTAAAAGCCCAGCCTACTATAATTAGAAATGGATGTCTTCCTTCAGGTTTATTTGGTGATTTGAACTGGAAAATATTCTCTTGCTGGGGAAAGAGAGAGAGGGTGGAATATCCTCTGGTTCCACTGTATTTCAGATTCAACTAGGTCTGCACAAGAATGAAATACACCCAATTTTGAGCCTGAAGCTGGAGTTAAATACACTTATGTAATTTCAGCACTAGTGGTTGGACATGAAAAAAGTGTTGTTTATCTCCTGGGTTATGAACAGCTCCAGTCTCTGAAAGCTAAATTGGTTTTGCAGGCACAGTTGGCAGAAAGGTTGGGTTTTCAGTTTGTGAGATACCATTATTCTCCTCCCCAACACAACTTTACCTCAGAAACAAACCAACAACTGTTTGTAGATCACCAGCAAACAAAAAACTTAAACTGACTTTTAATTCCAGAAAAAAACAGAATAGAGTTTCTGACACAAAATACCCTCCATTATTTGGCTGTGTCACCCTTATGCCAGCTGAGCAAGAGAAAATTGGGGTGAAATTAAGAAGTGCTCTGAGCTACTTGATACCAATTCAGAGGTAAAGCATGGGTGAAACAGAAAACTGCCTATTAAGTCTACAAAAAGGATAGATGCCTTCTGAGGGGGAGAGGAGGTGTTACTATTCGACAATGTTAAATCTGAGTGGTCTGCTGGGAACTTTCACAGGGAGAGCACAGGGCAGCAAAGGCTGTCCAAAATGGATACAAATACGTTGCCAAGCCACTGTGACAGCCCCATTATGGGTGAGCAGCTTAGCAAAATGAACTCGATCTCAACTGTCTCACAATATAAATGCCAGAAGCTCACAAGGACCTGAGCTTCCAGTTCCCCCATCCCTTCCTCTGAGGTTAGTAAGAGAGCTGTCATCAAAGAGAAGCAGAGGGTCAAGGAAAGCCTTATGCACAAGAACCACCCGCCTGGGAAGGACCCTCCTGTCACATGCCAAATCTATCATGCTGTGAGGGAACACACTTTCAAAGACACACACAGTTGCTCTCTCTCTCCTTATCTGGCTGCGGAAAGGAAATCTAAAAGCAGTTACAGAAAACAAACAATGCATCTGTTTGCATTTACCCATGTCTGAAGTTACAGCAAACCATCATAGTTTTCACTGACATTTTTGTTCCCTACTGTGAACTAATGAAAGAGCACAAAAAGGATAATGACCTAGCATTGGTAGCAGCTTGAAACTTGTTAAATGACATTTCCCCAGAGATATTAGCAGTAATGCTTCCGAACTTAGTCTGTGAGGTATACATGTAATATCTATGTGTAAGTGAAAGCTAGCACTTTTAAAGTGTGTTCATGTCCTGTGTCATGCACAGAATATTTAAAACAAAAGCAAGCTTTATAACAACAGTTAAGGACACATTACAAATTTTGCTCATGCTTACCTGACTGTTCAGCACAAAGCATTTCAGCATATGTTTAAGTCTCATTAAGCTCTCAAGGATCTGAGCCTGGTGATTTGCTGAGCCACAGCATCGGCAATCAACTCACCAGCCAAACTCAAAGGATCTTCGGAATAACCACAGCTGCAAGGCAGCAGGGTAGGGGGCTGAGAAAAGGTAAAATATGTTATCCTCACTCTTCAGGAGGATTTCCTTCACATTGCGATCAATTTATTAGGAAATAATAGCAAGATATAAGATTTCCTAGCTTTGTTTCCTTTAAAATAACAAGATTTATCACTCAGGTCCATACACTCCAACAGAACGGGTAGAGCAGGCACCAAAGTGTCACAGAGGATCTCTGCTAATTCAGCATAGTGCCATGTGCGTGGATCTGAGTGCAAGGACGCATGGGAAAGCATTATCAGAGTAACGGCTCACCCAAATATGTCCTCCTAGCCAACATGAGAGTCTGAAGGGAAGGAGGTGCCCTCATTATAGAAGACACAGACCCCTCTGCTGATTTATTAAAATGCAGACCTGTCCTTGCTCCAAATTACCATGTTTGATGCCACAAAAGAGGGAGAGCAGCAAGGGCTCCCTCCTGGTGGACAATCAGCTAGCTCTGTGTGTTGTTCCACAGGATGAGGTACTGCTGAGAAAGCACAAAGTTTAATGCACAAACCCGACCACACAAGAACCACTTCTATGCCTTTTCTCTCTCTCTTTCTGCTCTTCACCTTCCATCTCTTTCAATGCTACAGAACAAGAGCAATCCACCTACAGGTGAGGTCTTACTGCAGAAACACTTTTTTTCAGCTCCACTCAATACACATACTGACAGCTGACACTATGGCTCCTAATCCTGCCGCTGCAGCCCTGCCAACACCGCGTGGATCATTCATGAGACAAGGATTCATCAGCCACATCCAAGAACTACTCAACGTTCATCATGCAAACCAAGTACTTCCTCATACAGCCACCTAAAGGACTTTAAATTTAGTATCCTGAGTAAGTCAGCAACCTTCTCCACTCTCCACCCACCCATTTTTTAAAACATGCAATCCAGTATTTACTACATTAACACCTATGTACTTGGATATTTGCAGGAGTGAGTACACTAGTGCCAATTCTAGATTTGGAGGGGTTTTGAGATGGAGAAGAAGGGTATTCGCTTTTCTTGAACTGGCTAAAGGTTCACAAGCCAGGATTATTTTTGTCTCATTTTCGGTGGCCTTTTAAAACAGAAATAGTTACATTATTGTCATAAACTCTGATAAGATCTCCAATCTAATAGACTGAAAATTTTGCATGTACGTCTTAGAGGATTGCATTGAATTATCAGTATCATTTGATGAAAGTAAGTGCTCTCCAATTTTTCAGTGTGCCCATATTAAATGAAAAGAGATATCAACTTATAGAAACACTTATCTGAACTAAGTTACCATCATCAGATGATAACCTTATGAGATGGGTAAAGAAAGAGCCATTACCGTAAGCTTGTAGACTGCCACTGAACCAAAGGAGAAAAATAACGAGACAGCAAGCCTTAACTGGAAAAAAACACAAATCAAAAAACCCCATGGATGTCTTTCATTCTTGTGCGGACCTAGTTGAATCTGAAATCCCCAACAACTCACACATTTACTACAGTATTTACTACAATTGTAATGCCAGTTTGTTATTTGTACTGACATCTTTCTGAGCTTCTGCACATTGCAGTGTCTCCCTAATAGAAACAGCACCAGCAGAACAGAAATAGTCTTGTTTTCAAGAGCTCTATCTCTGCTAAATGTTTATTTTTGGTTTCTTCAAGTCCCAGTTCATCTCTATAAGGAAAAGTACTCAATGTATGGCTGCTGAACCATAAATACTGACATCATTGTAAGAAATAATTCTAATTATTGATTTAAAAGTGAACCAATATATGAAAAAAATCCCAAAACCCAACTTTAAAACTGTCATTAAGAATAAAACTTGGATACGTGTAACACCTTCATGTGTTCAGTTATTCTGGTTACCACATGCTATGCATATTAAAGACAGCATTAAAAAAACCCCACAACCCAACTAAAAAAAAATAAAATCAATGTTCAGCAGGATGTGCTTTATGGCAACCTCTTTTCTAATGAAAATGTGTGAAGATGATGATCATCTTGCAATGACTAATTTTTAAAGAGGAATTTATTCTGAGTTCTTACACATAGAATGCATGTTCCATACAAAATGTTCCTTATTCAGCACCTCCCCTGTGCTTTTGAACTGCATGTGGATGGTGGTGCCCCATTTTCTAAACACACCAGTCGTCACTGTTATTTCCTAACAGATAAGCAACTTCTCACAATTACCTTCAGCAGACTAGATTCCCTTCTGCCATCCTTAGAGGACCTGTCTGAGCCTGGCCCCTATGTCTCTGACTTCATCCCCTTTGTCCTTTTGCTCTGTTCAAGCCATGCAACTGGCAATTAAAGCTGAATTAATCCAAAAGGGAGCTACCATCACAACAGGTAATGAAGCACTAAGAACAAGAGAAACCCAATGCATAGCACCAGGGATAATGAAGGATGTTTTTAATTGTATTTCTTGACATTCCCATCCACATCAGCTTCTTACAGCTTCCATTATAACCTCTGTTACTGAGTTCTCACTTTTGGGCTCTCCATCTCCCTCTCAGCTCTGTATTTCCAACTGGCTGGAATTTTCTTTCCTGAAGCACGTCCCTCTGCCTGCCTTTTTCAGCAAAGTCCTATTCTGCTTGTGAGAATATAAGTCTCTCCATCCCTGTCCCCAAGTAATGAGATATATACACATCAAATCAAATCCACTTGCTGACATCTATATTCCTGGGATTTTTAGGACATTAATAATGTTCCTTTGAAAATTTTCAAGTGTGCTCCATGGTTTGACAGCATTGTATGTGTGTCACAGGCTATTATTCCCTCACCGTCGTGTTTTCAGTTTTAGCCTGTGGCATAATTTGTATTCCATTTCGTTAGGATCAGACCTTCCAAAACACTGGACACTTGCTCCTGACACAATGGGGGAAAAATTGACCCCGTAAATGTAGCTTGTTTTAAGGAAAAATCTATCTATAAAATTCCTAGATCTCTTATGGTACAGAGATACTCACACACACATGCATACACACAAAGAAGAAAAGCTCTTCTGAAAAGATGAGCTGACGGAGTGTCATCTGCCAAAATACATCCTCCCACTTCTGCAAGGAAGGAAGGAAAGATCCATACATTTCTGTAGCACCATTTTCCCTTTTTTCTGCTTTTCACAAGCAAGCAGGGATTGATTTATCCAATCCATAATAAAAGGCAACATAGCAATGGAAAAATATATCCATCTGATCCAGCGTTACCAATCACATAACACACACATGCCTCACTAGTTTCTCTCACACACTCTGGCAGTATGAGTGCACCTATCAACTAAGGAATTCATGCTCAGACCTCATTAAGTGCCTGCCTGTATAAATTATCACAAGGTATTGCACATGCACACCAAGTTAAACTAAGGTTCATTTTATCTAGGAAGCAATGAGTTTCTGAACTATAAATCTGAACATACTGACCTTTCAAAACTTATTCAATCCATGTACAATACATAAGTCTAGATGGCAGACTGTTCTGGTGTTAAAATTTCATATGTTTTACATTCCCTATTATTAAACTTGCTGTCACTTTATCATCCCAGTGTTAGAGTGATGCTACCAGTTTGCCTTTGGTGGTCTGTAACAAAATGACTGAAAAATGCAAGTTAAAACCCCCCAAACATATTTGATACCTTGCAAAGAAGTGATAGAAGTAAACCAGACTGGAGTTAAACTCTCTTGCAGAACTTCATAAAAAGAAAACTCCAAAGTATTGATGAAATTTCAGAAATTCACTACGTTCAGGCTACTGGGTAAAGCACTAACACGTTGTTCTACCTTCATTTTTAAGTCTTAACCATAAACCCACAATTTTAGATATCATGTATTGTAAATAGGACTAAAAATCTCACCAAGAATATGTATCCTTTCTAGATAATTTCAGAAAAAGTTACACTGTGACTTCAAAAACAACACTCTTTCTTAAACTGGAGTTTAGAGATGACAAACATAGTTTTTTTGGTTGTTTTTTTTCCTTTCCTTTTCATACTTAGAAGTTTCTGCTGCAAGTTTCAGTTCAACCTTCCCAACTGAATACACTTCTCCACAATGCCTCTGCTAGAAGTGAAACAGGTAGTTCAGGTCACTAGCTGCCTAACTTCTTCTGACTGCCTCAAACCTTCCAGTAGTCACTTCCACAGCAGATGCCCAAGCAACAAACAGTTTCTAGAGCCTCATGCAAACTTAGAGCAAATCTTTTCACGTGTCTCTCCACATCTTCTCTGGAACTGGAGAAGCTTCATGTACTCAAGGGTAAGCAAAACTCCTGCTCAGTCACACCACTGTTTTATGATTCTAAGACCAAACAGATCTGTAGATCTACAACCTAAGTATTAAACAACTGCCGTGAGTAATAAGGTTCAGTGAAGAGCACAATATAAAACTCTACTCTTACTTTAGCCTCTCTTTTATGTACTAATGACATGCTTGGATACCTTCTTTACAACGCTGCCCATCTGACTGAACAGCTAAAGAGAAGAGAAAAGACAAAGAGTACCACTAAATAATGTAACATCATCGACTATTACTTTAACCAAATAGTTATTTATTACTCTGTGAGCATGCAGACCATGCATCAGTTATACCATTGTTTCTGAGCTGTCTCCCCATAAACCCAAATATCCTTTTTCACACTAAAATATTTTACCACCTTATTTGAAGTAATAGGGTATACTGAAGTTACTTTTTTTAAAATAAAATTTTAAATTTTGGTTTTGAAGTGTCATTTAGGAGAGGCAGAAAAGAGGGAAATTTGCATTTCACTCCCACCAGCGTATATGCAAAATAAGTAAATTAATACATCTAGAGTTTGCACTTACACCAGCATAAACAAGATAAGATTTGTAACTTGGCAGTAATGTAATAAGACATGTCAGAATCAATTTACCTTTTGCATCAGATGTCCACGAGCCACAATTCCACCTCAATCCAAAGAAAGCTTGACCTGTTGAATATGAAGCAATACATTTTCACCCATGATGAAGTTTTGCGCTCTTTAAAACAGGCTACCAAGCCACAGACTTTTGTATGGAAGAACCAAAAGCACTTTGTTACCACAGAGTGATCAGTATCACACAACTTTGTTTTGGCTTTAAGTTACAACTCAAATACTTACAGATAACTTAGCTTTCCCAATCAGTAATGGATCTCATTTTAATCCTTACATAGTATTCAATGAGGTTCAGAATTTGGTTCTTAGTAGTATCTCGGAAACATTTACAAAAAACCCTGAATGTTACCAAACATTAAAAAAAAAAAAAAGAAATTGTATGCAAATTCTTACAGTCCCCTTTGAAAAAACCTGCAAAGACCAAAATGTAAAATGTGCCCTTTTTCCTTTACTTCCACTACTCATCGTTACCTTTCTACATATTATTTCTCTCAGAGTAAATAAAAAAAAAAAAAGGAATGGAAAAGATAGTAAATAGAAAGAAAGAAATAATGACTACCAGAGAGATGAGGGGGCCATTTTCTGCCAACAGTACCATTTTATTAATTAAATTTTAATAAAATCAGCTCTTTTAAAGTTATAGATGTCAAATAATCAATTTTCTTATACTCACACAACCTGAGATTTCAAACAGAAAATTTCTTGATTTATAAAGCAAAGCAAACCAGACTAACAGTTTACGTTCATTAGGAAGTAAACAGAAGTTAGAGATGTCCAGCCCCCAGTAACATAAGTAAAACATATTGCTAATGTTAATGTTGTCCTTTAAAAGAAAGCAGGTCAAGTTTCAACTCTCTACTAGCATGACAGCAACATAACATCAAGTTTTACACTCTGATTTTGAGATGAAATTTCACCGACACCTTTTGGTGTACAGAATTGTAGTGCACTATATAAATCACCTCCAAAGTGAAGCAGTACACATGAATACACTGGTACCGACTTAAATTGTTTCACTGACTCCACTTAGGCAGCACAAGAGATCGGGTTTCAGGGTAAGCTAGGAAAAGATACCTAAGTTTGGAACATTTAACCTATGACACCTAACATTGATTTATATCAATTTATATTACCATTGGCCTTCCAATTTTTCCCGTGGTTGTATGGGTGCAGGGAACACCACTGCATCATAATAAGGTCAGTAAGCAAAGTCACAATCCCATTTCTAATCGAGTGGCAGAACTTCTATTAACTTGATAGGGAGCTATAGCAGTGCCTGAGTGGGAAAAGATATCCTGCAGGCCCTCTTTTCCTGCCTTAGGCACGGATTAGAAGTGCCAGTGTTTTAAGATGTAAAAGAGGAAGAGAAAAACCAAAAAGGGGTTTTTTGGAAGAGGTGAGAAAGGGGATTATTTCCCTGGTTTTGTTTGTTTTGTGTTGAGCCATACTGACACATAGCCATGTGCAAACAAGAAAGCAAAAACTAACAGTGTTACATGCCGCAAGGGAAAAAACCAACAACAATCTGGTTTGATAATGCACTGGGAAATTTCCTTGGGAATAATGCTGTCACAGCATGCTTGCCTGGCATAAAGAGGAAAGAGATGCAGAACTGAATAAACGACTGGGGGAGGGGATATCTAAAGGATCAGTTAAAGACCATCAAGTTTCTGCTAAAGCCTGCTAGCAAATTGCCTTGTCACACACACCTTCATTGAGAAGATGATACAGTTAGCCCTTTCTGCTGATTTGCATCACTTGCTTGCTATTATAACAGTTTTCCTAGGGAACATTTAACTCATTAAGACAGATGAATTTGAAGCCAGCTGGACAGCCTTTTGCAACTCATCTTAAATGCATTCTTGTCTTTCAGCAAACAAACCAAAGCTGATTTCTCCCCACTCCCCATCCAATTTGTGAGCTGTAGTTTTATATTTTCTTAGTTCTGTGGCTTGAATACCTTTTAAGTAATATCTGCATTTGCTTTCAGAAGGGTCTTTTCATACTTTTCCCTGAAGGTGCACAGGTCCTGTGGACTTCAGTGGGTAGCCCATGCATCTGAGCAGGCTCTGCCTTATTAACAGCCATAACTAAGAAAGGCTTTCACACCCTCTTCCTATGAGGACACCAAAACATTTTAGATGGTGAGTGGCAGGATAAACACCACCACATCTACTACTCCTTTATCATCTATTTGCTAAAGACTGAAGGAAAATAAATAATATTTTTTGTTTTACGGTCTATAACAGCTTTAGGAATATTATCACTGCATTTTTAATCTATAGTGCCTTTCTCTATTCGTATTTTTGACTAGACAAAGGTTTTTTAACTGACATGGGTATAATGGAAATATATTAGCAACCTTTTTAGTTATTGGTGCATATGTTGATCTGGATAAAAAAGCCCTTGAAAATTCACATACTAAGTTTAATACATAACCTGTCTCTTATTTTAATTTCAAACAGTGCGTTTCCTCATATACAGAAGTGAAATAACATCTCCTTCTGAGATCAAGATGGAATTCACGATTCAATCTTCTCTTTGCTTCTTTCTTTCAAAAGACCACCACCTTTCAGAACCCAACATGCAGTTATGCAATACTAAGGAGAAAACGGGTCCTTCAGTGAATCCTATTAGATGTGCCCAGTGCTGTTTGCACTCTTGTTTACAATAGGGAACATTTTTATCTTTGGACTAGACCTAAAGAGTAGGAAATGTACTATGCAAAAACCGATAGGAAGAAAATTAGGAAAAAGAGCAAGTCACACAAACCAGCATCCAAAGTCTTAAAAGAGCTAAATCTTCCAAAAAGAATAATTTGCTCAGTGAGTAACATGAACAATTTGGCATGTTTAGAGTATATGAGATTTTTATACTCCCTCATGTAACAATTTAAAGACCCTCAACTTTAAGTTATTATTCCACAATGTCTGAGACAAGATATTAACTTCCTGCTTCAAATATGGGAAACAGCAACAGTTCACATATCTCTGCCTCTAACGGCACAGGCTTGTTCAGGCACTGCTCTGCCCCCTGCATAGAGCTTCCCAATAAGCCAGTCATGATAGGTTAAGCAGAGCAAAACTAGATGTCCTTCCTGGAGGATAAACTGCTCCCCCTCACAGACAGCACAGATGGACACCAAAAGTCATGCAAGCCAAAGACCCTGCGGGATCAGTGATGGAGATTCCTCTGTCTGTATCTTCCAAGGGATAGCATGCCTTGGGGAGATGTTGCTAACATGAATTTTAAGAGAAATCCCACAGTGCTTATTCTCTTTTATTCCAGCCCACAGGGTGATAAAACCCTGAGATACAGCAATTGCTGTTTTGTAGCAGTGGTACATCAGGAGACAGTAACTCAAAAGCCAAAATAAGAGAGCCAAAACTCATGTGGAACGATGAGTGCTTGATTTGGGAGTCTAATTTTTGCACATCATACAAACAAGCACACTCCACTGTAGTGATCAACCAAGATAGAATTTCACTTTGCTCTATTTCCTAGCCATGAAGTGCTGCAAAACACTAGATAAGGATTACTACTTTTATCCAGCACACCAGGAGGCTACTGGCAATTTATTTGAGAGGACTTTAGATAGAAACAAAAAAGGCAATTTTGATTAACATAACTCAGTATTTTCTTTTAAAACAGAATATCATTCAAAAGTTGAAATGTTTGGGATCAGAGTTAGACACTTCTTATGTGCTCAGAAGGTACAGAATGAACATGAGCAATACAAGGTTTTTTTAAGGCTGTTTCCAGCTAAGGTTTGTTATCTATGGACTTCTGAAAAAAAAAAAACCAAACAAAAATAACAAAAACCCCACCAACCACAAACCAAACTACCCAAAACTAAAAGACTAGCTAATTAGATTGCTTAAGCAGTTTCCAGGCATTCTGCAGAACACGCACAAGCTGGCAGGTTCAAAATATAAATGTATGTCCACACAGTAATGAAATTACACAACCAAACCAATTTCTTGAGGAACTCCTGCAACTTATCAGCAAACAGTAGTTCACCACTGAAGATTTAAACCTGAAACTCCTTAACTTAATAAGCATGTGATCTCCATTGCTTTGCATGCTGCATGTAATGTTGCAAGACCACTTTATAGTGGAGCCACTGAGGACTGCTAGAGCTTCTGCCCATATATTATTAAGAAGTAATTTTCATTTTTTTTTCTTCTCATTTTCCTCCCCCTCAATAAAAAGCAAACAAACTCAGCCTTGCCAAGTAACATTTAAATTTCATGGTTTGCATTTGGGAGTTCTTTATCTCTAAGCATTGAAAAGACCTCAGTATTTTAGAATGGTGTTACTTGAAGCTAGACCTTGTTAATTCACCAGCATGACTCTTTAAAACATTGTGAGTTAACGCATTTGGATAAAGAAGCAAAACAAGGCAGAAGCGGAGGAAGGAAAACAGCTCTGAAATACAGCTCTGCACTGCAGTTACCAAGGGCTAAACCCAAGATACAGCTGCTAAAGGAATCAGCACCACAATACTTTACCGGCAGTCAGAACATTTAATTACAATAACTCATATGACAATAATTAACATTTTCCACTATCATAAGCAAACTCAAGTAAGCTGCAATTATTGTGCAGACACATTTCTGACGTAGGAAAGCGGAAGCTAGTGATGTAAAATGATGCAATAACTTCTTAAAGGGCCGCGAACTGCTAAGGTCGGGTACCACGCGCTAGGAAGAGTGGTGCAGTGGCTGTGTCACGCCAGGCCATTTGTGTAGTCGTAGACATGCCAAAACTCACAGGAGCCTTGCATCTATCAGGCTCCTGAGAATCCCCTAAAGATAGAATGAAAATTAAACACACTTCACGATTACTCAATGAGACAGGAGCTAATGACATGTCAGGAAGAGCACTGAAGTGGAGCATTTAACGTTTCACACGTGGATTGAAAACAAATACAAGAGTGTCTCTAGCGCATGTGGGTCAGGTGCCTCACGGCGCCGAGCTGTACTCTCCCAAAGCAGCCGCTCCAACGTGAGACCTGCAGGCTCTGCTTCGAGAATGTTATTTATATCGTTGTTTCACAACTCTGTCTGTAAGTCAGTGGGAGTCCTAGATACTCAAAAAAGCCTAACAGAAAATATTTAAGCACCTACATTTCAGTATATATATATATATAATGTTTAAATTCATGTTTATGTTCCAAAACTCTGATAGCTACTCAAATTTGAGCCAGACTGTACCATGATAGGTGCTGGGGTTTTCTGCATCCCAAGAGGTTTTCTGCTATGTTTTTTCTCTCTTAAACTCACAAGATTGTATTTTTTTTTAAAAAAGGGAGGGAATAAACTTATTAGGTAATAAAATTAAATATATTTTAAAAATCACACCAAAATATTAAATGACTTGGTGTAGCAGCAAAAAAATATTCCACCTTAACTTTCTTCCCTACTTCATTTCAGAATTATAAAATTTTAAAATTTTAAAGGGTTAATGTAGGCCCAAAATATTGATAAGTTTTTAGATATCTTCATTACCTCTGAAAACATCTTGACCATCTGTAGCATCCCTGCTTGTCAGATTTCAAAATCCAAGATAGCAGCTGTATATGAGGGCTCTTTAGCCTTCCAAAATGGACATACAAAGAAAGTCACTGAAGTAATGCCTTGAATAAAGGCAAAGGGGCTTGATATTGTCATACCCACTGAACAACTTCATTTACAACCACTGACTAAATCCATTATAGATGTTGACAGCTTTAGATCTATGTATTACGTTTTGGCGAATAAATGCCACTATGTATTTAGCCTTTAGAGAGCAAAGCTTTTATTTTGTGTATAAATCTGCGTTTAATGAGCCTTGAAAGAGATGATTGCTAAATAACAGCCTGCTGCATTCAAGCTCAACTGCCTCCAATTATATTGTTTATAATTATATAATTGTACAATATAATGTGTGTCCAACAATCCCTGTGTTTTATTACTGCACAGCACTATGACACCGGAGTAAATCACCTTTTCACTTTCACAGTCAGCCTCTTTCATTTTGCTTACTCAGCCAACACAAATGCACACAGAACTGCACTTTTGACTGCTGAATGCATCAAACCAGCTTACCAGCCTCAGCAGAAATAAGAAAGTAATGGAAATGGTCAACCTGTGAAGAAGAAAGAAGGAAAAAAAGGCGCTGTGTATAAAAGGAAGCGAGGAGGGACGGGAAAGAAAAAAGAATTAGTTCGAAATTGCACAAGGCATTTGTGAATTCTGTTTCTTAGGGTGTTTCTTGTTGGCAGATGCTTCTGAATATATTGCCTACCCAAAATTCCCATGACAACAAGTGTAAAGCAGGTAGCATTAGCAGGTACCATTCTTTGCATTGTTCTTATTCCTATATGGATACTACAGGATTTGCTGTAGTGGCACTGAAATTAGCAAGAACCTTATTGGGAAAAAAGTGTTTACACTGTTAAACACCTACACAAACATCTCTTCTTCCCCCACCTCCAAAGAGCAACAATTCTTCTCTCTGTTCCATCACATCAAAGCTAATAATTTGTTCATCAATTTAATATTATTCCACAAAAATTTAAGCCCCGAAGTCACCCATAAAATTCCTTTCCTGATTTAATAGGGACAGAATTGTTGGGCACACCTTCCAAAGTAATAAAATTCTTGTCTTCAAATGTGACAAAGCCCTCTGCCTCACTCCTCCTTTCCCTTCAAGCACACCATCGAGAGAGGATTTCTGTCTTGTCTCTTTAGTCCTCAAGTCCTTGCACCCACAAAGCACAGCCTTTTAATCACTGAACCTCTGGTAGCACAACTCGCTGTCAGAAGTGTTCCCACTGATCTGCCCATCAGTGGAGGGCAGCACACAACTGCCTACACACAACCCCATATTCTTTTTGTTCTTGGCTGCCCGTAAAGTGTTGACTTTTAAAGCCCAGAGCTTAGCCTTACTCTGAATCAATATACTACACCTCAATGATCTGAAATGATGACACTTTTAAGGTTTTCAGTGTGGCTAGTGGTTGAGGTTTAAGAAGGAGCTGTAGGTGTAGGGCTTCACATCCTCTCAACTGCCCCGGCCCGTCCTCCTACAGCATTTGCATGCTTTTAAAACTCCTGCATTCGGAGGCACGTGTAGAGCAGGATCTCTCTCCCTGTGCTTGATGACTCAAATAGTTGTCTTCTGAAATCTACTATATCTAAGGTATAGTTATTTTAACAACTTGGAAAATTTCCCAAATTGGGAGATGTTAGTTTAAAACTATGATTAGTTTAAACAATGTTCCCAATAAAATTACTGCAAACACCCTTTCAGGTCAATTAACCTCACTATTCCACATCAATTCCTAAACAGTCCCTTAACCAGAGTCAGTGGCTGTAGAAAAACAAGGCTTATTATATGTATAAACATTGTTTTGTAAGTGAAGACTAAATTAAAAATTAGTACATAATTTTAAAATCACTTTGTAATTATAGTAATAGCTGTATCACTTTCTTTGATCCTGGGGAAATATTTCATCATTATTTATCAAACAACCTCATTTTACACACCATCTTTTACAAAAATCCTTCCAACTATGACCTAAAGAAAAAAAATGTTTTGGGTAGCAAAAGCCCATCACATTTCCTATAACCAAACTTGTTAAATAAGATTCATGCAGTAGCCAATTAAATGAAACAATGGGCCAACTGGAAAAGCTGCAGCAAAGAGATAACCTACACAGACTGTCACACAGCCATGAATCCTCTTGGTCACCTCCAAAATGTCTGGGGCTAATTGTGGGGCCACAGGGAAAAGCAAGCAGCAGTCACAGCACAGCACACAGCACCGTTTTCATTCCCAGCAGAGACCTACCGCAGCTTCCAGATCCTCAGACCTACCCAGAGGTACTGACCCAATTTCTATATGCTGTACTTCCCTAGCTAAAATAGCTGGCAGAGTTTCTCAAAGCACCCTCCCCAGGTGCTCAGCCTCTCCGAAGGTGAGCGTCTGTGCACCTCGCCTTGAACGCTGGTGTTCATTACAGCAACAGGAACAATACTGCTGATGGAGCAGACGCTTTCTGATAAACCACAATAGCAGTTTGAGGTATATATGCTCAAGTTGGTAAATCAGATGCTTTTAAAATTTAGGTCCGTTCATTTGCCTTATTGCCAGACATCTGGCACTGGTGTTCCAATGTTTGCAATCATAGAGTATGCAGAGTTGGAAGGCATCCACAGGGATCATAGAGTCTGACTCCTGGCTCCACACAGAGCCAGCCAAGTCAGAGCACAGGACTAAGTGCAGCATCCAGATGCTTCTTGAACTAAGCCAAGCTCAGTGCTGTGACCACTTCCCTGAGGAGTCTGTTCCAGTCCTGACAACCCTCTCAGCAAAGAACCTCTTCCTAACATCCAACCTAAACATCCCATGTTGCAATTCGATGCCATTCCCTTGGTTCTACCACTGGTCACCAAAGAGAGGAGATTGGCACCTGCCCCTTCACCCCATGCCCCCCAATCAGGAAGCCATAGACCATGATGAGGTCTTCCCACAGCTTTCTCTTCTCCAGGCTGAAAAAAACAAGGGACTCCAGCCTCTCCTCATAAGACTTCCCCTCCAGACACTTCACCAATCCTCATTGCCTTCCTCTGGACATTCTCCAGTAATTTCATGTCCCTCTTGAACTGTGGCACCCAAAACTGCACACAGGACACAATGTAAGGCCGTACCAGCACAGTGTAGAACGGGACAATCACCTCTCTGGACCTGCTGGCAACATCATAGTTAATACAAGATTTTCCTCAAAAAATAAGAGCTATGCATTTTGGCTTTTTCAAACAAATGTGAACATTTCAAGTGTTCTCCTCCTTTCCATTTTGCTCCAAGGGAAACAGGGGTGAGCATTGCAAGATCCACAACAAAGAAAAATGACCATTCTGAGTTCAGGTACCTTGGGCATGCTACCTGGCAGTGATTCCATAAAGACCCCACTGTTCATAAACAGCTGCCTGATACGTGAAGTGATGATGTCCCCTGTGTTTCAGCATTTTAAACAGATAGCTGAGCTGCTCTCACCTGGTTTGATTGCAACCACAAAATTAGGTACCAGCAACACAGAAGCAGCACTTGTTTGGTGGCAGTGGAAAAGCAGGGCAGGGGCTTATTTAAAACTATCAAGAAAGGAAAAACAGAAAAATATTTGTTACCAGCCAAGGAAAAAAACAAATACTTAAAAAAAAAAATCTTTTACAAAAATATCTTGCATCCTAAATTTTGGGAGAATTTTCTTCCATATATGTACCACATTACCTTTGAAAGACTTTTCATTAGCTCTGTTTGTGCTTGGTTCTGCTTCACACTTCTCTAAAATCAGAACTGTTGTGATATTTCAGGTTTTGCCCATGTTCTTTAGAGGGGTGTTTGCCTGATTTCTATCCTGGGACAACTTTTCCAGAAATTACTGATAGTTTGTGTGACTTTTCACTTTCAGAATATCCACATAATATAAGAAAATTATGTCTAGTATAAAAACTGCTACAGAAGATTTTTTTTTTAATCCCTCCTGAGAAGTGGTTTCACTGTCAGAATTAGCCATGGCTTATAGAAAAAAAACATTAAAAGTGTTTGTAAGAAAGAATGATTCAACAATAGTGTATCTGTTTCAATCCAAATGGAAAAAATATGCAGATGGTAGAAACAGTAGATACATGACTGTCAAGTTTAAGAGGAAAAAGTGAATCTTCTTATCACAACCACTGATAAAGACCACTTTCCACCACTCAGAGGTATAAATTGACAGCAGATATGAAAGCAGCAGAGAAAGAATATGCATTAGCTATCAGAATTTTTGCTGAGAAAGAAATCCTGCTACTCTTTATAGATGCTAGACATACTAAACAGGTCAAACTGATCTTGGCTTACTACGCATACAGAGCTGAACTATTACCTTCACAGGCAGAGCTACCGGGTGCAGGAATTTTCTGGTTGGGTCTTGCAGTTGTCTCAGAAAAAAACCCCTATTTTTCAATTTTTCAAAATTCCAGAGAAACGTATGTGTTTGGGATACCAAAGTGTATGCACTTAATTTAAGCCCGGTATTTGCAATAGCTTAATGAAGCATGAGCAATAAAAGCTTTGCATAAGTTCATACCTATTCCTAAAATACGGAGGGGAAAAAAATATACAACTGAAAGACTTCAGTTATGTATGGTTGAACACCCAGCCACAGTAAAGAAATAGCTGTTACTTAGAATTCCAGATCAATCCTTGAAAAAAAAGCACCCAGATACATTAGCTTCCTTCACAAAATGGAAGTATTTTAAGGGGGTAAAAATATTCATGCTCCAACACCTTTATCACAACATCTCTCTCTAAAAAACAATGTGCCAGTGCACAGGAACTTGAAGTTTTTACTTCTTTCCCTGAACAATCTTGCACCAGAACTCTGCACAATAAGTTTTTGGGGGGTTGATGGGGTTTTTTGTTTGCTTGATCTTATACAAAAGGATTTCACATTTCTCCACCCCATCCCTCAGACAACCCAGCAGTCTAAAATTGAATGAAAAAACACATCCTGTTTTCTTCCCCTTTTATTTAATGGATATTCAATGATCGAAATAGTGGTGAAAGTAGAACTCTGTATTTACAAGTCCATCAAGCAGATGAGCCCTAATGTGATTCTGTCAGGAGCCTGGAGAAGCCACTATGTATTTGAATTTATTACAACGTGTGAAGTACAAATAAATAAATAAAAATCAATGACATCCATTTTAACAGAACATGCTAAAGCATTTCTTGAAAGAAATGGAATTGAATCAAGAAAAAAGCAAAGGCTGAAGGGAGGAGTCAATCCTCCAATATTAGATTTTGTTCTGTGCTGGGGTTCATGTCCTTACTGATAGCTGGCAGGTAATATGTTAGTGGAAGCAACCAATACACATTCCTTCACCAAATGCTACAAGTCAGCATCAGAAATTTAAGTCAGCCTTTAAGAATTTCGGGAAAGTAACATGCAGTTAAGGCAAATGACCGTCTTTTTGGTTTTTATTCTTTTAGAATAAAAAAAAGACATGTTCATGTCTGCAGGATAAACACGTTTGTAAAGATTACATTTGCACCTGCTGAAAATGCCCTTGCGTCCTTGCTTTCTTGCCACAATTCTTTCTTTTCTTAAAATGTGATTTCATCACCAAAAGAAAACATGTTATTAGCATAATTTTAGAGGCTGTAGGGTATCTGACAGTCATCCATGTCAACATGGATACTGTAAGATACAAAAACACATATTTCAGCCGTTTGTCGTATATTTTGATTGTGCGTGTCATGCACAAATGGGTTTAAACACAGGAAAATGATCATGTGAAATGAAAAACACGAAAATGTGTTTTTCCTTCTACATGTGAAATACATGGTTGATTCCAAAGCTTGAATTCCTGGACATAGTACTGACTGCTTCTGTCACCTATAGATCAGCTGGCTTTCCACACGGGGTTTGTCTGCAAGAAGCCTCAGAGCTTGTCAGTGTTACTGTTCTGGGATCTTTATTTTCCACATTGACATTCAGCCTGCCCCCCAAAGGGTCTTCAGCAGAAGTGCCTGCTGCTTCTGGGCACTGAGCCCCATCACTGGGTGCTTCTCTCCACCCTCATATTAATTATCCACCTCCTACAGCAGTTTGCCAGCTTACTGGGAGAACAGCTCCCCACAGGTAACTCCCCACCTTACAGAAAGAAGAAAGAGCAACCTACTTCTCTTCTGTGAATTCACGTGGCCTCTTTAAAACTCCACATACATCCCCCTTGGGACACTCCTCCTGAAATGTTTTCAGGACTCTGGAGTGTTGTTCTCCTTTCTGAAAACGGCCGATATTATTCCTGTGTCTCCTTTCAAAGATTTTGTCACAGTTAAGACAGCTGAGTTTCCCTTCTGGGCCTATCAATACTCCTTTGGGCTGTCAACCAGGAATATTTCCAGCTCTAAAAGCATAAGATGATCTAAAACAAAGAAAAAAAAATAATAAAAAGTGAAAAAAAATGGGCTTTTGCCTTTACAGCATGTTACTTCCCAGAAATTCTTAAATTCTCATAATTATTCTTTACCACTTTGTTAAAGCCATTCATCTGATGCTTTTTATTTTTTTCCTATGTTTATCGTTCCCTGCTTAAAGTCTTATGGGTCCTGGTTGGACTTTTTAGCAGGACTCCCTTGTATGAAACAGGACTTTTTTTCCTTCTTTTTGGTACTCTACTGCATCTGAACTAACATCTACTAAGTGATCCAGTATGGTTTTTATACAGGATCCAACAACTTGTGCCTCTAATGAAAAAACCATCAAGAACCAGCAAAGCTAGGAAGCATGCTGCCTTTGTACTGAAGTAGGTCTTGAGGTAGAAGGCTGGGGCAATCATGCCACTGAGATGACCACAGGCTGCTGAGGACCACTGCTATCTCCATATGGAGCCACCTCATTATGCCTATACTGAGGTCTGAAAACAAGTTCCTCACGCACACACCTGCCATGGATGCACACAGAGCCAACTTGGCCCCCAGGCAAATTTATTTCCTCAGGATTCATACTCCAAGACAGGGACTACACACTGCTTCCACCCCAAAGCTGTCCCTGGAAGTAGTCTGTCCACATCCACACATATTTGAAGGCTCTCTCTCAGATGGAGCTGACTTGGCACCGAGCTGGGTAACAGTGGCAGTGAGCAGCACTGCCTCCTACACCGCACCAAAGCATCACCACCTCAAGGGAGCACAATCCTATGCCATTAGCAGGTTAGCAAGGACAAGGATGTGCCCTTATCCTCAGGCCCAGGGCTGGGAAGACATCAAAGATCACTGGAACTGAAACCGGCTTTTCCCATTCTGAGGCTTTAGCTGCACCCATGCTGCTGTCCCATCTTTTCAGGAAGAAAGTGGGAAGACGGGGAAAGGAAACTTCTTCCTCAGTATCTGATGTATACTCACAGATATTTTCTTTATGAACATTGAGTGAAAGAAAATAGGAAGTGCAGTGGTCTGATGAGGTCATAGACTCCATTAGCTTATTACAAGAACAGGACAAGATTTCTGTGCCTTGAGGGGAACTACTGCACAGGCAGTTGTGATCCAGGATAATGCAGCACAGTTATGGTATGCTTAAAAATTTGAAATACAAGTGTGTATTTAGATTTTTTTTTTAATGGCTTGGTTTAAGGGGATTCTGAATCCCCTAAAACCATGCCGTTTCGTTATACTTCATATAACAGCCTAATTAATTCTATCTTGAGACACAAATCTGTCACATTTTGATTAACACACAAATTCTAAAACAAATGAAGTTTTATGTGTCTCACAAACATTTATATATCCGGACGTTTCCTAATGAAATAATCTTGTCATTCCCACACCTTGCACTTCAAGAAGATAATTATTAAGAACCTTCGAGAAGACAAAGTTTGGAAAGAAGATCTATACAAAGTCAGATGTTTCTTACCATCCTGGTGACAAGAAATGCATTCTAAGTAGTACAAAACAAAGACAAAAAGGAATCCTACACTGTTAATATAAATCCTTGTATCTTGGACTAAAAATGAAGGCACTGCAACATATATGCTGCACTAACAGCCACATAAGTGCAATTAAAAAAGAACAGGTCCTTAATTATTAAAGAGATGTTAAACTTTTTTTAACACAAGTGAATGTAATCTAAACAAATTTATTGGATCAATATTGAAACTGTTAAGATTAGGGAGCATCTCTCTTGTCTCTATCCAAAAAGCAAACTAGTCCCCCCACATCCTGTCACCAAACATTACGGTTTTGATCTTTGTTTAATCTGAGATTAGCCCACAAAACAACAAAATCTGAGAAACTAAGGGCAACAAATTCTGCCATAAGCAAAGACATTTCTTTTTTACTGTGGGGAACTGAAGGTATTGGAAAACAGGGCTTTATCAATGAATGAGCATTCTGAATAGCTTCCATAGAAGTTCTTTACCTGGCTGAGACAAAAAAATTAGACAATAATAAAGCAGACCCAAATGGTGAAAGGATAGTTCTGAAGTCAGATTAAATAGGAGAATTTTCCCTCTCCCAGGAACTCCAGAGGATGACCTAAGCTGCCCCCCACAGATGTTGCTGCAAGTACTGGCACATGGAGAAGGCCACAGCACTCAGCAATGTTATTGCTGTTTGCTCCAAGCCATAAAAGATGGTTCCAGAGAGATTGCTAGAATTTAGAGGGTTTCCAGAGCTGGACAGTTTACCCCAGGGGCCTGTTCTGCCTCCAAAACATCATCACAGCAGGAAAACACAAAGATGGCTTAGAGTATTCTTAGTTTTCATTTAATTTTGCTCCCAAACCTGCACTATACTTCTGAAAACGCGAGAGAGACAGGAAACTATCAAGATGCTTCAGAACAGATTTTTCCTTGAAAAAAAGCCTACATCATCAAATGGTGAAGATCAGTGACCTCTAAAATGGTAATAACAGGTAATGAAATGTAAGCTAGAAAGACCTTTAAGGGAAAAAATTCAAAGATTTTAAAAGGTTCTCTAATATGTTAAAGATGTCACATATTTCTTCAGTGAAAGAGAACTTGAAATACAATTCAAGGATGTTTCTCTCCTCAGTTTACAAAACCAAATTCTTCATATCCAGGGGTCTTTTATTCACTTTTTTCCCTAATCTGATTTATGAGGTCATTAGTAACAATGATTACTATTAGCACCTGGTACCATAAAAATATTGTTAACTTTACTTGCAGTGTCCCTTTCTGTCCTATGTATTCTTTAGCTTATTTTTTGATTTGTTAGCATCACAAAACAGTAGACAAATCAGGAAGCTTTTCCTAAGGACCACAACCCCATAAACTGTTTCTCTAAATAGTGCACAGGTGTACTAGCAAGTTATACAGGGAACAAAATATCTCCTAAACCAGAAAGTTTCACACATAATTTTCAGGCATCACAACCATGTTTGAGAAAGTCAGGTGAAATTTTGATCCTTCTTCCTTTTGAAAAGTGTAGGTCAAAACCCAGCTATAACTGTCTCAGTGAAAAAAACCTACTCTTTTTCAATACAGTTTTAAACAGCTACTAGATGGGGATTAGGAAAGCTTTTCCAAGCTAAGAGTGTTTAACTTCAATTAGCAGTTTCAAAAAAAAAAAAAGTGTGAACTTCACACTTGTGTGGGGTTTTTTGGTGAATAAATCACACATTAGTTACTAGTAAGGTCATAAACCACCATTGCTGAAGAGCAACGAGGAGGCTACAGTAACACCCAAGTTCAGAATGCTGAACCATTTGACTGCTCTCTGACTGTAGCCTGGAGGGATTTCAAGAGTTTATTTAACATTGCAGTAGTACACTTTGTGTTACTGCGGCCTGGGTTTGTTCTGGTTTTGTGTTGTTTTTTGGGGGATGGGCTAGGAGGTGTTGGGGCTTGGTTTTGATTTGGTTTGTTTGTTGGGGGTTATTCTTACTGTGAAATCATATTCCATAAACCTCAAGACAGCTTCTCTCTGCCCAAGTATAAAGATCTGACTATAAAGAGAGCACAGAGATCAGAGGTTGTGAAGAAATACAGTTCTTTTTCTAGTCAACAGGTTCTGGCAGGTTTCCAGTAAAACCTCAAAGACCGGCATAGCTGAAGGTAAACCAAATAACATGGGTGACAATACTGGGAAAGGTTTGAGTTTGCAAGGATCACTCAACAAACCACAGCTTCTGTCCTATTTAGCAGGACCCTTTCTCTAGGGTCCTGCTAAATAGGACCCTAGAGAAATAGAGTATTCGTTAAACAAAAACAACAACAAAAAAGAGATTATGTTAATTGGAACAAGAGTGATTGGAATGAACACCATGCTAGACACACATAGTAAAAAACACTGCAGCAGGTAAACCTGGCTATTGTGAACATTCTAATTTATGCATTTAAAAATAACCAATATAAGTCTGTATAGTTCTATTTTGAGCCAATAAGCATTGTCTTCTGATTATATATATTTACTAGTTTCAGGGAAAAAAAAAAATACTGTTTTACAGATCATCTGGAACCAACTATTTTTTCCTGAGCTTTCTATTTAAAAATTCTGTACTTAAAAAAAAAAGTAGATATAACAAAGGATTCCCTGATCTCATGTGAATTCAAGTCAATGTTCTGAGAACTTAAATTCTGATGAATTTATTTTTCCTAGTGATTCCTATTGAATTGGAGAAACAACCCACTACGCCCAACTTCAAAGATTCTTCAAGACATAGCAAAAGAAAGAAGGATACTATTCTGAATTACCTTAGCCCCAAACCTTTAAAACCATTTGCACGTTTCAGTACTGAGCCAAGTTGTCCCAGTGAGGATTCCATTGATAGAACTGAAAGTTAAATACAGCAACAAAAAGAAAAATCTGCACTCAGGTGGAAGAGCTTGCCACTGCCCTGCTGTTATCAATGGTGTGAGGTTTGACTTGGTAGGATTATTTTTTTCCCCACCAAGGAAGGTAGAATATTTCTAGAGAAATAGTCCTGCCCCACTTCATGTGGTGGTTCAGCTGTTTCGCACTCCCAATTGTCTCTGTCAGCTTTGCTCTCTAGCCCTGACTATGTAACAGCAGGGAGGGAGCTGCTGTGGTTTGACCCCAGCTGGAAGCTGAGCACCACACGGCAGTTTGCCCGCTCTCCCTGCAGTGGGATAGAAAAGGAAAGAGGGAACTGGAACTGTAAGAGCGAGAAAATTCATGGGTTGAGGCATAGACAGCTTAATAGGTAAAACAAAAGCCATGCACGCAAGCAAAGGAAAACATGGACTTCATTCCCCACTCCCCATGGGCCCACAGGTGCTCAGCCATCCCCAGGAAAGCAGGGCTCTGTCACCCACAATGGTTGCTTGGGAAGACCCTTATTTGCTGGGTATGACATCACACGGTACAGAATATGCCTTTGGTCAGCTGGGCTGAGCTGTCCTGCCTGTGTCCCCTCCCGATTCCTTGTGCACCTCCAGTCTCCTCGCTGGTGGGGTGGGGGGAGAAGCAGCACAGGCCTTGGCTCTCTGTAAGCACTGCTCAGCAGTAATGAAAACACCCCTGTGTTATCAGTGCCATGGTCAGCACAAGTCCAAAACTCAGCCCCATGGCAGCTGCTGTGAAGAGAATTAACTCCACCCCTGCAAAAAATAGCACAGGAGCAAAACATCAGGGTACCTTGCCACAGGATACCCTGGGGAGGACTATCCCACTTACAGAGCAGAGTCTGTAGCGGAGCATGGAAACCAACAGAAAAAGACTTGAGCTGCAATTCTCAGGGGTCGTAGCAGCAAGACTGAGACACAAGCATTGGATTTTGAGTTGAGGAAAAAAACCCAGGATTATACCTTTGGTCACCTGATTTTGTTTTGTTTGGAGTTTTTTTTTCATAAAATATCCTGAAGCAGCATGCTTTTTGGGGAGGTGGAAATTCATTGAAAACCCAATGGCCTCAGAATAATAACAGCAAAACAGTCTTAACTAACCCCAGTTAATCCCCCAAACATATAATAAATTGTTTGATGAACTTCCTCAAGGGTATGTAAAATTTTTCTGCCAATTTTGTTTGAAGGAAAAAGACGCTTTTGTATATTTCATACTATGTTATTTTTCAGTCATTTTTGCTCATAGTGTGGAAATACCAGTACTTCAGGCAAGCAAAAATAAGGAGACAGTTATTTTGTTGTTTCATTGCTACTTCTGCCTTGTAAAAGCCAAAATTTCTCAAGTCTCTTTGCAGACATGGAACTAGGCACATTTCCCACAAAAACCCTATCTTTTGTCACAGTTTTCTGAGGTGTTAACCAAAGGAAAAGAATATAGAAGATATATTTGTAATTTACCATAGTTTAAAAAAATTCACCTAAAAGGAGAAAATTGGGGTGGTTTAAGCAAATAAAACAAAACCAATCCCTGTAAAACAATGGGCTTAAGTTGTTTGTAGCTTCATTGTGAAATATTGTTCTTCTGAACTAAGAAAAAGGAAAATGGTAAGAATTAAGGTTTTCAGCTGCACGCTTCCCATGTTACTATGTTGATAGTTAATGGCACAGTATTACTATATCAGTTTGCAGTTAACTCTAGCTGTTGCTGCTAAGGTAAGCGTAGCAGGAGAAGTATGTTGAGGGAGATCAACATCCCTGCAAATAGCAACATTTAATATAACTTAATGCTTTAGCCCTGAAAATATTGCTCATTCCCATGTGCAACAATGGCAAATCAAGGTACTGTAAATATAGAACCTTGATTTGGGGGTTGGACTCAGTCTCTTTAGGTCCCTTCCAACTCCTACAATTCTGTGATCTCTAATAATCATTAATAAACCCCTGGACAGATACGGTGAACATACCTCTGAAACAAATTCAGAAAAGTCTGACCACATCCTGAGATTCAGGTAACTTTTGTTATTAGTGCACCTGTAATTCATCTGCAGCAGAGACACATTCATAGGCAGAGACACACATACATTCACAAATGTCCAAGTGGTTTGACTATACTGCAAATAAGCGCGACTGAAGCTTTCTGTGGGCACACCTACAGTAACTCTGGTATCAGTAACCACACAGCCACAGCAGCAGAGCTCAGCATGAACTGCAAAAGCCTGCCAACAAACCCCAGCTACCATACAGGGAAGAGATCATCTAGTCCAACCTCCCTGCTAAAGCAGGAGCAGCTATTGCACAGGATTGTGTCCACGTGTTTTTTTAATATCTCCAGAGATAAAAATTACTTGGCAACTTATTTTTAATATGGATGCTTTGAATTTGCTGGGCTCCCTTATATGTGAGGCTTTATGAAACTATTAAAAAAAGAATCCTAATTTTGTATTATCGATGAGATATATGGCATTATGTATAGATATCTATTCATTGGCTCCATAAGTCTCTAGGGTATATTGCACATCTACACAGTATATCTGACTGGTAGACCTGTTTTTTTTTTAAGCCAGAAAATGAGAAAAAGAGTCTGCATGAATCCAACAACTCTCAGTTGGATAAATTTCTCAGAGGTTTTTACAAAGGAATTTTCATTCCCACTATGAGTTGAGAGAAATGCATACCTCATTAAATTTTTGCCATATAAAAAAAAGTCCCCTCCCCTGTCCCTCAGATTTACCATACAGACAACTGCAGATTCAGGCAGGAAATGATATTTCAAACCCAAGTCATCTAGCTCTAGAAGGAGGAAAAAAGGGATGTAGAAAAAATGCATAGCCTGGAAGTTCAGTCCCTTGCTCAATCGCACTAGGGAAAGCTTCTACTATACATGAAGAAAGAAAATATAATCTCCATACAGTCCTGCTGGACCTGCATGCAGATCTTAGTTGAAGGCTGGTATTTCTACCTCCTCATTTTGTTTGTTTTTTTTTTTACCCGAAGTGCATGAAGAGGCTCTCACAGAACTGCATATCACCATGGAAGGCCACAGTAACCACAGGCTCAATGAGACCACTTCAGCATGAAGCTGTATGAAGCTACTGTCCCTCTGATGGGCACAGGATGGCACAGTTTTGCTAATTGTTTTTACATAAAAGGTTTCAGTGTCAACTCAATAAATCACTTCTCAGTGGTGGTATTTCAGCCATCATTCCTCTTTCAAGAATCTTTTCATTCAGGGCTGTTACCATATGGAGATCACCAATTAGCTTTTTTTCCATGTAGTTTCAGGACTGTGGTATGGCATAAAAACAATTTTTTCTCTTTTCAACTGCAGAAGGGTAAATACATCAAGAATGAACATTACTTTTGGCCTACCAGCCACTTATCTGGGATTATTTGGATTTTGTCAGCTGAAGTAGCAGCAAACCCAGAGCAAGAATGCAAACTTCTCCCTGTTTGCTCACCATGCTCAATGGGGCTTCCATTCGGAGAGAGAAATGTAGCTTCCTTGATCAAACTGTTCTTGGGAACAATGGAGCAGGCTGGAAGCTTCCCAATGAAGCCACATCCACACCAGCACAGCCCTCCTTGCTCCACTGAGCACCAAGCCAGCAAACATTTTGTCTGCAAGCCCACAGTGCAACCCCCTGTTTCAGGGGCAACACCACCTCCAGCACAGAGGCACATTTCACATAGCAGCCTACACCTTCTGCAGTACTCCCTCTACCCTGGACATCTTTGTGCTGCTGACCTGGCCTTGTACAGCTTTGTCCCCAGCCATCTCCATCCTCAGGCTAGCCAGACACCTGGAACACACTGCTGAAGGCAGCCACCCTTGCACCTCTCCCCAGGGCAGCCCAGGCCCTACAGCCCAGGGTGTCTCCTGAAAAGGCTGGTCCTAGAAGGGTCCTGTCAGCTTTTTTGTTTATTGAACTTAATCAAACACCGTGAGGCTTTGGCTGTTATCTTGTTGTAGGGTGGAAGCACTTTTGCTCAGTAGAATGGGAAAAGGCAGGTGTCTGGCTCAGGTCTGATCACAGAGTCAGAGTATCCTGAAGTGAAGGGACCCATAAGAATCACTGAGTCTGACTCCTGACTCCACACAGGCCCAGCCAAGACAGAGCACAGGACTGAGTGCAGTATCCAAACGCTTCTTGAACTCAGCCAAGCTCAGTGCTGTGACCACTTCCCTGGGGAGCCCGTTCCAGTGCCTGACCACCCACTCAATAGAAGAACCTCTTTCTAACATACAACCTAACCCTCTCCATCTCAACTTCATGCTGTTCCCTTGGGTTCTATCACTAGTCAACACAGATGAGGTGGGTGCCTGCTTCTTTGTTTCCCCCTTCATCAGGAAGCCATAGACAATGATGAGGTCTCCCCTCAGCATCCTCTTCTCCAGGATAAGCAAATCAAGGGACTTCACACACACCATGCAAAATTTTCCCCCCTACCCCAATTCAGCCTTGTTGTCACTTTGTATTTAGTGCCATGTCTTCTCCTTATAACTGGACAGCAAGTAAGTATCAGAAACAATACTAATACTACTTACTGATTTTGCAGTTAGCACCAACTGAATGGCCTGCCATGGTGGTATTTCTCCGGCGTTAGGCAGGACATGACAGCTCTTGTTTGTCAAGGAATGCGAATTGTGTGCTTGTACTATTTTTTCACTGTCCATCTGGTCAGTTTGAAGAGAACGGAATTTATTATTTTAATACCTAAAAACTGATTTCTGCCCACTGTCTTTGGGACAACATGAAAATACATCAGAAGGCAAGAAGGCAGCTGGCGAGTCACTCGTGATAAAATAAACCAAACAATCTGTAAATGCAACTGGATGTGAATTTTTGCACCTGTAAGCATCCTTTAGGATAAGTTAAATATGCTAGAAGGTGATTGACAATTTTCATCAGTCCTAAAGCCTGAATAATTTAAATGCAGGACTTCTCCTCTTCTAGTACAAAGTGCTGAGCACAGAATCCTAAACAAACAGAGTTGAATTTAAATCTGGTCTGCACAGAATCAGAAATGGAGGAAACAGTTTAACCCAAGCTGAGCCTTCAAACTCCATGTCGACAGTACCACCTGATTACTGGGAAAGCAACAGGAAAATCTTCCTCCACTGCAGAGAGAAAAATAGGATATGTTAAACTTGTCTGAAAAATCCAAGAACAACAAAAATCCAAAGTTGCATAACTGTACTAGTGCTAGAGCATGACTTGTGCTTGGCCTTAACTCTCATTACAGCAAAGTGCTGTGTTAGTGAGAGATGAGCCCAGGTCCTCATGTGTCCCAGTAGGCACTATCTTGCTGAAGAATTGAGTTAGAGCCTGATAAACCCTACTGTCATTTACAGAAAGCTTCAGAAGAGCTTCAGGACTACAGAAAATGCTTTAACTTTGGGAGGAACCTTCATGAATACAGGCAGGCCAGCTGTGCTTGGGGCTCTGTTGGTGCTGAAAAAGCTCATAGAGATCTGCTTCCTTCAATGTCCCAGATCATGCTACATTATACAAGCTGTTACTCTACCTCCATCAACCAGCTCTTTCCAAAAACCCCAGCATAAGACAATTTCATCGGCTCCTCCCATCAATATTCTCAGAACTGAATTTCCGTAATTTCTTCTGCAATTTAATCCTAGGGGTACTTTACATAGGCATTCTTAAAAATGGGCATCGCTGTCATTAATTCCACCAGTGGGATCTCTGGGATTTAACCATCTCCCTCTGTTTTGTTTTTTCATAAAACTGGGTCAACCCCCCCTCCCCTATCCAAGGCTTCAGAACACTGAGGTTTAATTTTGCCTTCTCTATCTTTTCTCATCTCTGCAAGAGCCTTGCAACTCTCACACTATTTTCTTACAGTCAAAACATCTCTGCCTCCAGCCCTCCCGTGCACAGTGCCAACAGTGATAAAGTCAGATTTCATTGGTCTTGTGCTGTGATTTAACACAAAACGCAGGTTGATGTAGCACTTTCTTTAAATTTAAATATGTCAGTAATGATTAACCCACCTACTTACTAGGCTAGGATTACACACTCAGTTTTGCACTTTACAACACCATGCTTAAATGTGGCCTATATTTTTGCAGCACAATCCTGACAGCTTTATACAAAACTGCATCTAGTACAGGCAGCTAGTCCTTCCATTAATGATGAAGACTAGAAACTTGCTGCTATGGGTGAGCTGTCCAAATAACCCTAATTGCTTTTTTTGCCAGAGGTCTGTCTCAGAAATAACTGACAGTCCCATTCCTGCCCCTTTCTTCCCTCATCCCCATCAAACTGACATTCTTTACAATCTAGATATGATTAGCTAGAAATAGCTAATTTCTACAGCTATGCTTCTGACAAGTGTTCCAAAGAGGATGTTTGCATTCATCCAGTTTCTCCTAGGAGAGTATTCAGTTTGCAGCTACTGAAGTGTTCTCCACTGTTGGGTGAGACTCCTCTCATAAAAGGGAATCTATTTCAACCAACTTAACCTCCAGTAAATAAGATATGAACTTTTACTGATACTCTGTGCAGACTACTAAATGTACACTTAAAGAGCATTCAGCTTTTCTTAGGAGCAAGATCAATAAGCCACTGATAAGTTAAAACCATACTAGTTGAGGATCAGTGTCCTCCTAAGGCATGATCACAAATAAAACTGTTTGGTGTTTGTGGCTTCTAGACAAAATATTCTCTTCTTCTGTCCTGATTTTCATAAGAACACATGAAAAAGCATGGTAAATTCTTAGGAGGATCACAATATGCCTCAATAAGAAAAGTGACTTACACATGTATCTCTAATAATTGAAATATCTCCAACATTAACTTTAAAGCACATATGTAAGGAATATAATTACTTCTTAAGTAACTATAATAACCAAAGTATGAAACATTTATCTGATTATGGGATTTCACTGAAGCCATTAAAGCTTCAGTGAAAAGGAGAACTTTTTCATTTTACAATGTATTGCTACATTTTTCTTCAGTTTTTAATCCAGATGCAATCTGGCATGAAAAAAACTGCTGGCTTCCCAGACTCAGTGTGATAAGCCAAATTCCACGCTGATTCAAACCCTGCTTCAGCAGGAGTATGTAGGCTTCAAAGACAGCATACAACAGTTGTCATTGTTGCGAAACTTCTGAAGAGACATGAATCACCACAGACAAAATAAAATTACAGATTACTAGGATTTCTTTTATGGAACAAGGATCTCACCCATTTCCATCTCTGCATTCATCTAATGCATGAGCTTTTCTGTTTTTCTTTCTGATAGTACATGAATTCACAGTGGTCAGTTCCTGCTTTCATGGCTACTGTATCAAACAATAACATTTCCATGCACATAGCCCATTTCACTGGAAATTTAACAAATAAAACAGACATTTTTTCTTCTGTATAATCCTAAGTGGAACCAATGCTTTCTGGTGCTCCCTTACTTTCATTCCTAATAATGAAAGGCACGGGGATTTGTTTGGGGTTTGGTGGTTTTGTTTGGGTTTGGGGGGGGAGGGAGGCAGGGGAAGGGTGGTATAGATGCGTGAGTGTTTTTAAAATTAACATTTC
This sequence comes from Gallinula chloropus, assembly GCF_964237585.1. Taxonomy (NCBI): domain Eukaryota; kingdom Metazoa; phylum Chordata; class Aves; order Gruiformes; family Rallidae; genus Gallinula; species Gallinula chloropus. The sequence continues at coordinate 69,573,235 of NC_140086.1, forward strand.
CATTTGTGCTGTCACAGTTGGTACTAAAATTCTTTGCTCTATTACAAATGCAACAGAACAAAAAAGCAGATTAGAAGTCACACTCTGCTTCTATTTAAACTATGAGACTGAGATACATTGTCACTAATGCCAACAGAATAACCCAGATACAGATGTACAAGAATAAAAGACTGAATAATCTAAATTTAAATTTGGAGCAGAAATCAGGTTTTCCTTCACATAAAAGGATCTGATACTATTGCAATTGGCAAAGGACGTTTAGCTAAATATGTATGGGTACAGATAAATATGTATATAGTCTATGTTCATAGCTGCAAAAATGTGTACAGAGATGAAACCTGTTTAAGGAGAGAGAGCAAGTGAGAAAATCAAATTGGAACCTGGAATACTTTCACAAAAATATTCTTTTAGATCATAAAATACTCTTTTATAGACACATATGCATGCAGGCAAACTTACTGAAATCTAGCTAATATTGCTTCTTTCAGCACCTGATGCAGCAGCAACATGTGCCTGTTTTGTCCAGGAAGATGATTTTCCCCAGTAAGTTAATGTTCTCAATTATAGTTTATCATAAAACACTGATGTTAATATTCACTCTGAGCAGAAGAATAGTTCTGATTATGTCATCATCCATTTCACTTCTCTCTACACATGGTCCACATTGGTTTATCGTGTTTGTTGCTGATTAACAGAGAACAAGTCTTGGGTATAGCAGTCTATATTAAGAGTATGTTTTATACCAACTAAACACATTTGAAGCAATTATTAAAAAAAATTAAAACAAGCTCAAAACTATGGTATTTCTAGTGTATATGAGAGAAAATACCAACAACAAGAGTTGAATCTTCCTTCAAATTCTTATATCTGGAGTCACATCACTCAGCTTAATCCTTAAAGCACCAGGACAAAAAACAAGGGCAAAGTGTAAAGTCCCATTTTGGGGGAGGGAGGGAGCGAGGGGATAAAAAGAAAGATGGTAATCCTCTGAAGTCCTAGAATAGTAATTCAACATCTGCTCAGATGATAGCGCGGAAGCTGATGCAGTTAGTGCACAACTATTACCCCTCTTTTTTCCTAACCTTCTCCATCATCTTGAGAAGCAACATCTTTTAGTGACTTTGAGAAGGAATCACTAACTTGCCCTTTTGCCAGTAGTCTAGGGCTGTCCATGGCAGGGGTATCGTTCTTACTAACCACCTCAGTAGAGGACTCAGCAGCAGAAGTCATAAAATGTGTCCTGGTGGCTCTTTATAATAGCCAAAAATGACAACAGTGGTAAGAGCTTGAACTTGTCATTCTTAACTGTCCTGTCTGACTACTGCTAAGTTTACATGTGCATGCTGGAAATGAAGAGGAAAGAAGTTAGCCCAAAAAGATGTAGAAAGGCAAGAATTCACAGAAAGTTGGAGAGTTAGTCTGATCAGATTTTGAACATTGAAGACTGTCTAAAAGCCACCATATAATTTAAAAAATAAGAATAGTGCCCCTTCCAAGAGGCAGTTCGTCTAAATTTAGAGGCTCACCATCCTAGTTGGAAAGAGTCCACTTGGCAATTAGATCTTCTATGACAAGGTGGTCTGCTTAATGGACAAGGGGAAGGCTGTGGATGTGTCTACCTGGACTTCAACAAAGCCTTTGACATGGTTTCTCACAGCATTCTGACTGAGAAACTGGCTGCCACTGGCCATGACAGGTGAACCCTCAGCTGGGTTAAAAACTGGCTGGATGGCTGGGCCCAAAGGGTGGTGGTGAATGGAACCAAATCCAGCTGGAGGCCGGTCACCAGTGGTGTCCCCCAGGGCTCAGTCCTGGGTCCAGTCTTACTCAACATCTTTATCAATGACCTCGATGAAGGGATTGAATGCTCCCTCAGTAAGTTTGGAGATGACACTAAACTAGGAGGAAGTGTTGATCTGCCTGAGGGTAGGGAGGCTCTTCAGAGGGATCTGAACAGACTGGACCGATGGGCTGAGGCCAACAGGATGAAGTTTAACAAGGCCAAGTGCAGAGTGCTGCACATGGGACATAACAACCCCGTGCAGTGCTACAGGCTTGGGGGAGGTTGGCTGGAGAACTGTCAGGCAGAGAAGGACCTGGGGGTATTGGTTGACTGCAGGCTGAATATGAGCCAGCAGTGTGCCCAGGCAGCCAAGAAGGCCGATGGCTTCTTGGCTTGTATCAAAACCAGTGTGGCCAGTAGGTCTAGGGAGGTGATTGTGCCCCCGTACTCGACATTGGTGAGGCCACACCTCAAGTACTGTGTCCAGTTCTGGGCTCCCCACCATAAGAAGGTCATTGAGGTCCTGGAGCAAGTGCAGAGAAGGGCAGCCAGGCTGGTGAAGGGGCTGGAGGGCAAATCATATGAGGAGTGGCTGAAGGAGCTGGGGCTGTTTAGCTTGGAGAAGAGGAGGCTGAGGGGAGACCTTATCACCACCTGAGGGGAAGTTGTAGAGAGGTGGGAGATGGTCTCTTCAGCCAGGTGACAGGAGATAGAACAAGGGGAAATGGCATGAAGCTGTGCAAGGGCAGGTTCAGATTGGACATTAGAAAAAAAAAAAAACATTATTGAAAGAGTTGTCAGGGCCTGGAACAGGCTGCCCAGGGAGGGGGTTGAGTCACCTTCCCTGGTTGTGTTCAAAAAAAGGGTAGATGAGGAGCTTAGGGATATGGTTTAGCTTAGGGTGGGAATGGTTGGACTTGATGATCTTCAAAGTTCTCTTCCAACCCTGTGATTCTGCGGTCTCCATCTCCATGTATGCTACATCACACTGAGGCTTTTACGTAGCACCCTTTGCACCTAAATTTCCAAATCAATTTGAAAAGCATTCTTTTGAACTCATACACAAAAAAGGCAGGAAAAAACATTAAGTGATCTATCCAAGGCAGCTTCTCAACCTGCATCTGTTTTCAGTGCAAACCGGTCAAGGCTGAGCACATCTACATGCAACACACAGACACAGATACCCAAGCTAGGCTTGAACATGCCACCAGCAACACTGCCAGCAAGATAAAGTTATCAGCACAATGCTCAAGGCAATGTTGAGAAACAGGGAATAGCAGCCCCTAGAGCACCACCCTAACATAGCCATGCTGACTAAACATGCAAGCAATGTTAGCTGTGGGCACGGTGCCCACAAACCTACCCATTCTTAGGCATAGCATTAATTTGCCTGTAGGTGGAGCTCAAGAATACCTTTATAGTTCCTGCATGTAGGATGAATAACCAAACTCTCTCACACACCCTTCTCTAGAAGCTTCACAAGCTTTACATCAGAAGCTAACACAGAAATTTTTAATAGAAATTACTATAGAGAATCAAAGCCACATAAGTGCATATTCAGAATCGTGCATATCTGACTGAAAAGATGGGCTGTTCTTACTTTGATTTAAAGTTATGGAGTATTGCATCATTACCCATCCTATTAATCTAATCATTGAAGCAACCATATCTTCCAGGAACACCTTTCTTCTCTTGTCCCCAGCTTGGCTCAAGCCCTTTCCTGTATGTCACTGAGGAACAGCCTACAAGCACGCCTCCCAAAAGACACGACAACCCAAGTGTTACCAGCCAAGTCTTTTTCATTTATCCTGATTTCACAGCAGCAAAACTGTGTTCTTCAGAGCGCCCTATGCCATGAGCACAGAGATAAGCATCTCATGTGTTTGTTTGATTCCCTGATATCAGATAAGAGGAGAGGCACTAGAAACATTAGCTGCTTCATATAACGTGCTCTGTCATTGAAAAGTCAGAATTTAATAATCCATTCTGTTATTAATTGCTAGTATTTAAATTTCTGTCAAATCTGAACAAGCTTCTTAATTTTTGTTTAATTGTCTACACATGCAACAAAAATCGTGAAATGTTAGGAGGCATCCCTATAGGAGTTCACAGATTATGTGGTAAATATTTCAAACGACAAATATTGAAATAAGTTTCTCTTAGTAATAAGAAAGTAGATCTCAAATTCTGCTCTGAGTTATACTCTCTGTCATCTCTTAAGAACAAAGCCAAGCACTGCTCCAAGTTACTCCTCTGCAATGCTATCTGAACGTAACTGGGAACAAAGTTTAATGAATGTGCTAAAACCGCAACTTCACAAGGTACATAAGCCAGGATCATATTTCCAAAGGCAGGATCAGCCAGCTGTAACCTAAAGGTATGCTGTGCATTGTCAGTCTCAAACTTCATAAGGCAAATATGGCCAGAGTGCTCCCACCTGAGAAAACTCAGCATTGATAAAATCCCTGTTAGCCTAGTAAACCTGTTTAAGATGCAAAGCCAATATGCAGCTGGCCCAATCCTGATTCCATTTAAAAACAGAGTTAATCTATATGAAAGCCACTAATGGATATAAAGTGATTCTGGATTTACACCAACACAAATAAGACCAACGTATGTCTCTTGCTGAGGATCTTGAAGGGCAGATGATTGCATCACATTTTTATCATAACGGAGTGCCTGAAATGACTCACTAAGCTAGTGTCCACTAGGGATTAGTGGGCACATGCATGATCACATTTGGATGGTGGATATGTTTGGGGATGTTATTTTAAGAAGTCCTTGAGAAAATTAGGAGCTAGACAAAAAGCAAAACTCTGGCACTTAAGCAAGTAAAACAGGAACAGGGATGTCCAGGAAGATCAGAACAGCAAGTACAATAGAAGCCAGCAGAGAACCACATCAAGATTAATAATTTTTTGTTTCTGACATTCCTATGAACAGTTTCTAATCATTTCACAGAAGTTACAGCATCATTGTAACAGGCTTCCCAGAGGAGCTGTGTTTGCCTCCTTCCCTGGCAGAGTTCAAAGGCAGGTTGCATGGGGCTTAGGGAAACCTGGTCTAGTGGAGGGTGTCCCTACCCATGGCAGAGAGGCTGGAATTAGATGACCTTTAACGTCCTTTACAACCTAAACAATTCTATCATCTGTGGCAAAAAAGGTTTAAAAATTAAGGAAGCCCAAGGTGCATATAACCACAGAACCAACCTCAGAAGGGTTTGATAAGCCATCCACGGCACACTAGCCAGTGTAAGGAAGAAATCCAAGAACCAACAGGGCAGAATTTGCCCTGTTTTAGGCTTTTCTTTTTGGTAGCAGTAAGCAGCCAAGCCAATGCCACCGAAAAGATAAACACACAGAGGAAAACAGTAAGGGTAATCGAAGAGTAAAAGGCAAAATTCTCTCTCCTGGCATTAAAAACAACACGGTGACATTCAAAACTGGGATTACAAAACAATCTTCAGAAAGTAGCATCCCTCAAACGGTACTCCCACAATTAGGCATCTGACCTCATCGCTGCTGGGATTTTGATGAGATTTCTCTGTGTGCAATTCACATAAATTTAAAAGTTAAGGGCCCAAATAAACACATATAGTGCTACTCTAAAATGTGTAAAGACCAGATTGCAAAGGAATTACATGCCCACCCTTTATAACAGAGTTGCATTTCATGACATTTTTGTATTAATTACCTGATTTTGAATTTTTGTTTTAAAGTCACTCCAGTTGCCAAAAATTCAAAACTAAGCTTATAAAAAGCTCCAAAATGTACATCAACCCATTACATGTTTCAAGTATATTACAGAAGAAAATAAGCCACACCAGTTCAGTAACAGATGCAAAACATATATAAAGCCTTTGACAGTCTCCCACAGTATTCTCCAGCTTGGACAAGTACACCCTTTGCTCAGTTAAAATCTGGCTGGATGGCCAGCCCCAGAGAATGGTGGTGAAGTTAAATCCAACTGACGACTGGTCACTAGTGGTGTTCCCCAGGGGTCGGTATCGGGGCCCATCCTCTTTAACTTTATTGATGATCTGGATGAGGGAATTGAGCATGCCCTCAGTAAGTTTGCAGACAACACCAAGTTGGGGGAAAACGTTGATCTGCTGGAGAGTAGGAAGGCTTTACAGACCTGGACAGATTGGGCAGAGGCCAATGGGATGAAGTTCAACATGGCTAAGTACTGGGTCCTGCACTTCAGTCATAACAACAGGCCTGGGCCAGGGTGGGTGGTAAGCTGTACAGAGGAAAAGGAGCTTGGGGTGTTGTTTGACATTTGCCTGAACATGAGCTGGCAGTGTGCAGATAACTAATGATAGGACAAAAGGGGAATGATTGCAAATTATGCCAGGGGAGGTTCAGTTTAGAAATTAGGAGAGATTTCTTCTCAGAAAGAGTGGTCAGGCATTGGAATGTGTTGCCCAGGGAGGCGGTGGAGTCACCGTCCCTTAGGGTGTTTAAGGAAAGGTTGGATGAGATACTGCCTATATTACTTACTAAACTATGTCCCTGGGTATGTGGACTGTTGGACTAGATCTTGGAGGCCCTTTCCAACCTTAATGATTCTCTGATTCTATAATTTTATAATAAAAATATTAAAATTATGGGAATACTGTGATATCTCTGTTGTCCCTGTCAATTAGTAGTAAGAACTCCAAGGGTTCTGATATTCTCTATGAGCTAGTTTGTGCATACCAGCACAAGATAACCAACAGACACAATAAAGGCTAAGGAGTGGGTACAGACAGTAGCAATAAGCATTAAAAGCAAGTAATAAACATCACATCAAGAGTGGAAGGGAGAGAAAAAAACCAAGAACAGAAGAGGACATTGGCAGAAAGTGAGCTTGGCACATTAGCTGAAATGCTATCCCCTACGTAATGCTAATGGGAGCACTTAACCGTATACCCCTTCCTCAAGCCTTGCTTTTCCTACTACGCAAGAGCAGCAGCAGGACTTCCATTAGCACAGGATGGGGTCCTCCTTAGCAGCTTTCACAAAATTTGAAACACATACTGATCACTCCACATTTGTGTCATGGAAAATTAAGTTTTCATGAGTCAAAATGGAGCAGCTCAAATCCCAGATCAGTTACCAGTAACTGAATTAACAAAGTATGAGTTAGCTCAAAATAAACAGCACCTCCCTCACTGGCTGCAAAAACTCCTGTGCAAAATTAATTCCACTGCAGTCTGTTTGCTACTTTGTTCACACGTTTTTGCCTCCATCTTTGTGCACTAAGATTGAACTGCACAGTCTGGTGAATATATGTTAAGTCATCCAAAGCAGTATGTTTCATGTGGATACTTTCTTTTTCTATAACACTTTCAGCAACATTAGTTTTTAGGAGCAAGAAAAAAAAGCAAAGCCAGGTATCATAGGCTGGGATGCTGGAAGCTCATGTTCAAGTGGCTGAGCTCTGTCTCAATGAGTGATACAGGATGCAAAAGCATTTTGAAAACCTGAGGTAGGGTACCTCATATCCTACCAGACAGCCTCTCACCACAGACCAAGTTACTTCTTTCTAAACCAATACTCACAGGCTTTCTGTTTGAAAAGGAAGATGAACTGACATTCAGACACCAAATCAGTGCAAAAAACCCTTAGTAACACTTCATTGTCCTCGTAGTATGACAGAAGGAATTTCACCTTGGGGATGAGGTAAAATGGCAGCAGCATCCCCCAGTCAGCCAGGGCCTGCCTTTGCATTGTAGGCATTGGCAGTTGCTCAGAGACTGACTCTTCCATCCTAATACTTTGCATGTCTCATGTTATGCCAAAACACCTAGATGAGGGTGTGGGTTTGGTCCTCCCAGGAAAGCTGTAAACCTTTGTTACCTTTTCATTATGCTGAAGAGAAAAAAATCATTGAAAATTAAGTGCCAGAATATTCCTCAATAAACAGCTGCAATTCATCCAGAAATTAGAGTTGGACATAAATTAATTGATGCCAATTACTACATTTTTACATCTTTTAAATTGCTAGGGGTAGCTGTAATTGTCCCTCAAAGCACCCTAACAACTAAGCACAATAAATCAAGTTAAACATACCGAGTGAGCTGCAGTATCAAGTGGCATTGTTCTAACGTTTACTGTAATAATAGTTTGAATGACAGGAACAACTGACCAGAAAAAAACAATGTGGAGTTGAATGGCCCTTGAATAGCAAAATAGCAGTTCACTTCATCACTGCTGACACATCACAGCCATCACTTCTATTTCATCCACTGTCCAACAGCAACTAGTTGGACAGACAGAGAAAGAGAAAAATAAACAAGGGAAAATTGAAATGATGGGTTGTGTCTGTCTCCCCCCATCCCCCCCCACCCCCCACCCCCCCCACCCCCAGTTCTGCAGAAGTCAGTTGCTCTAGGCAACACGTCATTTTATTTTCTTCAGGGAATACATTATTTTTAATCTAAACTAATTCAAACCAAAATCATTATAGCTTACTGGCTACCTAGCTACTCCATCTATCAAAACCGTAACTTTTCTGGTCTAGATGAACTGCATCAAACATGGTATGAGAGGCCAGGGGGCTAAGAGAGAAAAGAGGAAATGATTATATGCAAAGAATCTCCTACTACCCCGAGTTTTGAAGGAGGAAAAAACCAAAACCAATAGAAATTAAATTTTGCATTTGTAAAGCTTTGAGATTTATCACTGACATCTGGGATGAGGACTGAAAGGAGCAATGCACAAGGGTAAGGAAACAGACTGGAATTTACAGTTTGCTTTTTTTAAAGAAAGGAAGAAGAGAAGAATAAGCATTTAGAAGAGATCCCATTCTTGAAAATCTTAAACAACGGTCTCTAGTTTTGTTAACTTCTTCAGCTTCCAACATTTATCTGATGAAGTGCAATAGGGACACTTCCAGTGGTCAGCACACCAGTGCTTTATAGGATAAACTTGGATCATTTTTTCATTTATACATGAAGTGAGGATGAAAGGATCATTCACTAACAATGTAAAAAAAAAAATACCACATGCTGTATTTTTAAAAGCAAAGACACGAGATATTTTTAACCAAAATACTTTTGTTATGCTAACATGCCCACTAACAAAGGGGGAAAAAAACAACTGAAAAACAACCAACTAGCAAAATGAAAGCCCAGAACTAAATCAGGACCAGGTACCTGATCCACAAGCTTTGATGGAAAACCTTCTTAATGCTGTAAGTACACTCACAAACTTCACTGACAATTGTGGTTCTAAGCACCACTGAACATCAAGCTATTTTCAATTAGCAATAATTTATGAAAGGGGAGTTCGCAAGAGGTACTGAGTCCCTCAGACTCTAGCTGAATTCCAACATGTACCACTATCATGTATAATTTATCATAATGGGACTTTCTCCAGTGTCCAGCAGCAGGCAGCTGGAAGGGCTGCTGAACAAGTAGCCTCTAAGAAGTTTTTTGGCTACCACAGTTCCCTTGAACTGAAAGCTCCCCATGCTGCTGGCAAGGGCAGCAGAGGGGCTTTTCATTACTGTTTGATGTCATTTTGGCCTCTGAATTAAAGACTGAATTTGTGGTGTGGGGGCAGTATGAATTTCCTCTGAACTCAGAGTTGCGGTAAGATATTTAAGTAATTCCCCTGGAATAGAAGCCACTTTCTGCATGAGTTATTAAGTCTTTTCAAGTCACTTGTAGAACACAGCTGGAAGCAAAATCTGTCCTTCTGGGAGATATTTTAATTGCTATTGATGCTGGGAAAGACACTGAAACCTTCTGGGAAAACCAAAGGTAAAAGTCTACTGGGAAAGCCAACATGCACTGCATACAGACAGACAGACACACACAGTGCCTAATGAAAAGTCATTTGCAGCTACAGATAGCATTTGAAAACAAAATCAGAGGGGCAAAAATGATATAGTATAAAGTACAGAGTTTTCCTTAAATTATTCTCTTTTTTTTGATATAAATTATGTCTTAGAAAATTATAAAACCTTAGAAAGAAACAGAATAAAGAATCACTGGCTTTAATTTATAAAGATATTAATAAAACCAATTTTGCCTTAAGATAGTTTCTTCCAGTATTATACCCCGTAATTACAGACACGTATCCAACAGCAAAATTTTGCTGGAGTATTTGAGCCAAATCAAAGTACAAAGTAATTAGTCCTTTAAACTAGAGACCTTATTCAGCACCACTTGAACAGTCAAAACTCCTGCTGAAGCCCCAGGGACTTCTGCATAATTAAGACACAAATAAATCATCTCTGGAATTGCATCTGAAGAAATCTGGCTAGAGACAGGCTCTTTTGAATTATGGCACCTTGTCCAGTATTTATCACAATGATATGTTGCAAATCAGAATGTAAGGCTGGGTAGATATCATGGTTTAACCCAACAGGCACCTGGAACAACCACACAGACATTTGTTCACTTCCCCATTCTGAGTGGGAGAACTGAAAAGAAAAAAAAAGATCCCACAAACAAACAACACACCCAAAAACTTGTGAGTTGAGCTAAAACCATATTCATAGGGTAGAAAAGGAAGATAATACTAGTAGTAGTAATGAAATATACAAAACAAGTGATGGACAGCACAATTTCTCACCACCCAAACTGCATGTTACATAAGATGCTGAGCTGCCTGCCTCCTAACCAACTCCAAGTTGTGTAGAACATGACATCATACAGTATAGAATATACTTTTTAGCCCATTTGTATCAGCTTTTCTGGCTGTGTCCCCTCACCGATTCGTGGGTGCTCCCCACCTCATTGGCAGGACAGTATGAAAGGCTGAATAATCCTTGACTGCTTGGCAGCAACTGAAACATCAGTGTGTTGCTCTCATCCTAAAACCAAACCGTAGCATTAACTTGCAATATGTCAGTTTAAACATATGCATGGCCATATTTTACTTTATTTCTCTAACAAAATGTGTATATATGTGTACACACACAAAAACCTACGAGCCAGAGCATGTGATGAACTAGCCTAAAAAGGTCTGAGTACTTATGATAGATGCATCTTTCAATGAGTTTTATTGTGCCTGATTACACTTACATAATAAGGCAGCAATCAACTGGCAAAAATCCCTACTGCTGAGGCTAGATAATAAATAGAGCAAGGGGAAGCATGCGTGTCCGTTTCATGAAAACTAAAGTTTCCTAGGATGTGCTTAATAGCACTAAGAGAAAGTAGGATATGGAGATGAGCAAGGATTATGGAACAGAGAATGGAAGAAGCTCTAACCACATCAGAAATGTGACTAGAAAGGCCACCTTCAGTGTTATTTTATTCTAAGAGGCAACATCTCTGTCCTGCTGCCAACTAATACATTTCCTTTGAAGTTAATTATAGTAGTGCACATTACAAAAGATGTTGTTCTGCTGATGATGCTCATATCCATTTCCAAGAGCCATTTTTGTTCTCAAGTTTGCTTTGATAAAAAAGGGTTAGGTTAAAAAAAGAATAAGGTTTGAAACACTGACATGACTGGTTCACTTCTGCCTGGATTGCATTTATAAAAAACATTCTCCTGCCTTTCTTCTTAAAGCAAGCCATCAACTCAGTCTAACGGGACTCTTGGTTGCATTCAAAGTGTCAGTTTTGGTCAAATGCCATATTCTAGCAAGAAACAATTCATATTTGGAGTGTGGGACATAGCTTATTGCATGTCAGACTAGATATGCCCAAAAAGTACTTATCTGGAAGACTGTCATGCTCCTAACAGTGAAGATTAATTTATGCCTCTCTTCATGTAAAAACACCATGCACTTCAAGCAGGGTAGAAGCTACATACCTAGAACATTTACCAAAATGCTATGTTTTGCAGGAGAAGATAGCCAGAAGATTTACCAGAACCCCTGCATAAGCAAATGCTTCTGATGCTTATTTCTGGGTAAGGGAGTATACATATACCGACTCCACATCCAGAATTCCTACACCACTTGATGACAGAAGGATCAACTTGACAAGCAGCTGATACTGCACACACAGGAACTCAAATAACCATGGTAAGTTATATTAATGGAGTATAAGTTTACTAATAAAAATATCTAAATACAAGATTCCTTAATAGATATTAACCAGGCAGGTAACTTATCTAGGCCGACGGATGTAGGTGGTGGTGGTTAGGGTGGTGGTTGGACTTGATGATCTAAAGGGTCCCTTCCAACCAAGACAACAATATGACTCTATGATGTAACATGCTAATCAAAACCAGCATCTCCGTGCAAAACTGACTGTTAATTAAAGATTCATCATTAGGAGAAATGAACTCTTGAATAAGAGCACTGCTTGAAACCTCAAAATAAAAAATTTAGACAATATTAATATGAGTTAGGACAGCAGGTGCCAGTTGGGAATCTCTGCTTTGTTGAGCAAGATGCTGTACTGCGTGCATGTTAGTAAGAAAAAAACAAGTCTGACTTAGCCAAAGACTTTTTTCTTGCTGAAAGAAGAAAACAAATTAATCAGAGCTCCTGAGAATAAAAATGGCTGTGTTACAGGACAGAATTCCTCTTCGACTGCCCACAGAGACTGTGGAGTCTTCTTCTCTAGAGACATTCAAAACCCACCTGGACAAGTTTTTCTGTGATCTAATCTAAGTGATCCTGCTTGGGCAGGGGAGTTGGACTAGGTGATCTTTCAAAGTCCCTTCCAACCACTGACATTCTCTGCTTGGACAAATAACAAATCACAGAACAAAGACAAAAACTTTGAATAGGCACGTTTTAGAAACATTAACATTACACATTTTATTTTTGGGTTTCTAAGGAATAGTCATTAGCATGAACTCTCTCATATAAGGATAGCCTCCAGCAAAAAGACACTGTGGGCAGTTGAGACTGTAACTATTACAACTTCTCCAGCTATATCTGTTGTTAAATACAAGTCATCAATCCAGCACCAGATGAATTACCTGAGCCTTAAATACTGTTTAGCTGCAAAGTCCTCCAAGGATCTCCAATTAAAATAGATGATCCCTGGTGAGCACTAATGTGGAACTGCCTAGTTCCTTCCACTTTATTTAAAATGGTCATACACATGATGCACATGCAGAATAATAAGAAAAAATGAATAGTATGCCAGCAGCAGATGAAATTTAACAAAGTATGACTGTCATGGAGTAGTCCCAAATATAACATTTGAGAAAATTCCAGTTTTTTGTAGATGAAAAATCCATCTGTATATTATGTTTTATTGTGGTACAGTAGATGTAATCCAATACTGAATTTATTGGAATTGTTGAGGCAACAGAAAGATACAGTAGGAACTAAGCACTAAGGCTCAAAGGTGAAACATCTTTTTGATGCTGTGTGGCAAGCTTACTTAATAAAGCATGGCAACTTACCTGGTTTCAGTTCATATCACTCAGCATCAGACTTTGTACTGAGGCTAGTGATTCACCAGTAATACTAAAGACAGTCAGGAAAATTTATTTTTAGCACCTTCCGGCCTAGAAAGGGTGTACTCAATAGTCTTTTTAAGTCTGAGTCTTGTCCTTAGACCTTGAGGACAAAGACAGAACTAGCAAGGTATTGCTTTATCAGTCTAAAACAAGCAGTAAGATTTCAGAACAGAGAAGAAAATTAAGAAACTCAGGAAAGAGCAGAACACTTGCTCAGAAAAGAATGATAAACTATCCTATAAATGTCTTGCTATTTTCCTTTGTTGTGAACTTAGGAAAAAAAAAAATCAATTAGACAACAGACAGGAATTTTTAAATTACACTGTGACTTCAGAAACGCACACCTGGTTCTCCTTTGCCAAACTCACATTTACCAGAATTTCAGAGAAGATACTTGGAAAGAAAAAGACCTATTAGGACACTTGGAAGCCCTAGGTATTTTTTCAGCATCAAAGATTTATTTTTTCTTTTCCCCCTTTGGTAAGCTGAAACTGTGGTGTCCCAAGTATTTACCTGAGGGCTGAACATACTGAAAATCAATGAAAAAAATGGATACTTTGAGGTAAAAATCTTTTATGCTACTTTGTAGTTTTAAAAGAAAGGAGCTATGGCAATCACACTACAAATACACACTTTCATACAGGTATCTCTCAGATGTTGCCTCTGAAGTCTCATTGAAAATGAAAATGGAAAATGATTCAAACACGCTGTTTTCCTACTGTCACCCCAACTACTTACAAGCCCTTAGTCATCATATCCAGTGAACAAAAATTAAGCCAGCCCTCAGGCTGCTCTAACCTGAGCTGTGACAGTGAATCACAGACACATAACCATCTGTTGGATCTCGGGTTCCTCTGCTCACACTATTCCTGAGCTCTTGGAGAAGGTTACCTCCCAAACCAGCTTTTTCTAGGCACATACTTTGGCTCACGCAGAGCCTTTGATTTTCTACCTAGTCATCCCTGAGGACCATACACACCATTGTACTGAGGAATACTACAGTTTCAGAACTAGAAGGAGGTGGAAAACAACTCTTGCTTTCAGAAAAAGTATACATTTTCTCAGAATTGTGCAAAAGCCAGGGTGTGAAGCCTCAAGATCCAAAGCTTGTTTTAAAGCCGCAGGAAAAATTACCAGACTACAAATAGTTTTAAAGATAGCAGGTCTGTTTGTCAAGCTTTGTATAAATTTCAAACTTGGTTTTCACTGATCCTTGCTCATTTGTCAGCAAGAGTAAACTCCTTTTCAACATTCTAGCCACCCATCAATTCTGTAAAACTGTATTCCTTAGAGGATCAAACCCACTCCTGATTACTGGGAAAGCTAAAACCAAAATATGTCTCCATAGTTCATTTCCATCTCTCTTCTACCACAAGTACTCTCAATATAAATCTTAACTGCATCCAACCTAAAATACCACCACTGAATATATGACACTACATGACACTCTAGTCATGATCCTCCCTCCCAATAACAGATAGAAATAAAGGCAAAAAGTAACTAGGCCACGATATTTATGCTCTATTTGCCCTTTTTTTTACTGATGGCTCAGAGCTGTCATGGTATGAAACAGTCTACATACGAACATAGGTGCATCTGTGAGAGACTTCAGGAGTCAGCAAGCCAGAAGTGTAAGGGCACTGTCTCAGGATTATGGCAAATACTTTGCTCTTGTTGGGTAACATTAAAACAGAATAACTCCAGAGAGTGAAAGGGACTGTGCATGGGAGAGGGAGATGTTGAAAAAAAAATTATAGGGTAGTACGCTGTAGTACGTTACATATTTCAAACTCCTGCTACAGTTTTAAAGGCAAAGCTTAATGCTGCAAACAAACATTATAGAAATAAGTCAGTTTACCCTAAAATCACCCCAGAGAAGGAAGTATTTCTAGCCATATTTTACACATAAGGGACCCGAGAGCACAAGAATTAAGTCTCAAAACAACACTAATAGCAGCAATAGGAAATGATCCTTGACTTTAAATCAGCCTGTTGTGTCATGATTACTTTATCATCCTATTCTCCCATGAATAAGCCTGAATACTAGGAAGGGTTCAGAGGATTGTTAAATATTTTTAAAATAAAATTAGAAGCATGTTCATTCGTCACTTCTTGTTCACGCGACTGACTATATGAAAGTCTTACTTTCACATTGCATAGTGGAAGTGGTAAATAAAAAAACATGAGGCAATGGAAAACAACATCTGTACCATTACTGTGCATTAAACTTCATTAATGAAGTCAGATGTTATGAAAGCAAAGGCATAACAATACTAACCAAC
Organism: Gallinula chloropus; assembly: GCF_964237585.1. Lineage (NCBI taxonomy): Eukaryota > Metazoa > Chordata > Aves > Gruiformes > Rallidae > Gallinula > Gallinula chloropus. Next base: position 69,588,669 of record NC_140086.1, read on the forward strand.
TCTAAAATGCATGTGCAGCGAGTACAATACGAAGCTGAGACTGCAGCTGAGATGATGGCATGATCTCATTTTTTAATCAGAGTTACTGATGTAACCCTACGAGCTTCAGTGGAGGGTGCTTGATTTCATACTTCCAGTCAATCAAAACAGAGTTTCAGCTACTAATAACATCAGCTCTCAGAATTATTTCTAAGCTGTTTATGAGCCTGCCAGGCATCAGCAAAAAGGTTTATTTTGGGGTGTAAAAATAAGCACATTTTCATGCAGGCGTACAGAATTTTAAAAGCAAAATACTAGAGTGAATCCTCAGCTGGAACAAGCTGTCCATTCATTTCAGTAGTTGCCTTCTCACATTTACATATTTCAAATTCACCCTGTCAGAGGCATTGGCAACTATTGCTTTTAACAGCCAAGCATCTCAAACTATTTTTTTTTTGTTTTATTGATCTTAAGAGCCCCACCTCCCCACCCCTACTCCCCCAAAACCCCCTGCCAAACAATCCACTGCACAAAACCAACACCCCATAGAAAGCCAGAATACTGGTATCTATGCATCCCATTATGCACCCAAGTTGCCATGCTCTGCCCCAGAAAGCAGAATAGCTAATTACAATATCTTGTGTATATTTTTTAAGGTCAAGGATCTCACCGTTCATACTTCTGTGACAAGGCGGGGGAGGGTAGGAAGACAAAAATAAATTTGGAAGTTTTCATGAGTACACAAGAAGAGGTAAAATTCCTTCATAAGTTGCCTGCTAAAATTGAGTACATCACAGTCCATAGTTTTTTTTTTTTTTTTAAAAAAAGTATGTTGTCCTATTTTTCAGTCATGCCCATTCTAGCTTAAATTTAGAATTGACCAGACACAAGCAAAAGCCCTGTTTCCCATTCTGGGAAGGATAAGCTTTTAATTTTGCTGCCTCTGTAGAAGTTCAGTACCCAAATGTCTTGCAGTACCACCTGAAGAGGCTAAGCCTGATGTTTTCACTTACTGTAATCCACTACTTACCTAAATTGAGCAAGAGCTTTAGAGATCACAGCTCTAAAATGCTTAAAATTGACCGTAACCAGCAACAGGCGAGATTCAACATCCTTAGGGCAGCAAAAACCCTTAGTGGAACTTCTGCTAAGTATTATTTACTTGAGGTCCAAGATCTCTTCTGACTCAAGCCTCAGGCAAGGGGACACTACCTGAAGAAGCTCCAAGTCACTGAGCCTTTCTAGAACTGAAAGGCCAGTGAGAACCTTTTGGTTGCAACTTGTCCATTCTCTAGAAGTATATTTTGTAGTACAAGGACAGAGATGCTTTGGGATTGGGAGAGAAGTTTGAGATACCACAGCCATTGTTCCTTTTGTTTACTAGAGGCAATTACAACTTTTTTAAATACAGTAATTTAAAAAACCCACTGTGATACATTTAAAACAAAGGGATTAATTAAAAATTCCTTAGTATGTAGATGTGTAAATATATCATTGCACTTAAAGTAGATCAACTAATATTTGAAATAAATCATTACCCAAAAAATGCAAATGAGTTTTCCACTGCAATAATATTTTAGTCACATTTTACAATATTTATAGCTGTTTCTGTACGTATCAACAAATACTTTTATGAGAACAAAGGTATCTAGATTAATTCCATGTTATTTAAGAGGGGTTTATGGTGTTTTCTAGATACCTATGCAATTTTAAAAGAGCACTTCTCTCTGGAAGCAGGAAAAGTAAACAGGAAAGATGAAGACAAATATCTTAACTTTCAGTTTTTCCACAAGAACCTTGTTGCCTATGTGTAGTCTGCAAGATGTAAAACTAAAGAAGATCCTGAAATTGGCCCAAAGGCATAATGTTTTACAATACTAGACAGGTGTTGTATTCAAGAGCAAATATACCCAAACGAAACTCCTCCCACCCCTCCCCCCCAATAAAACCCCCCATGAAGACAAATAGGTTTCTAATCCTTCTAACTCCAAAGATTATTTTCCCACCCACCCCCCAAATTCCACTAGTTTAAATGCAAACGGTAATTTTAATCAATTTGGCAGCACTTCATAAAACATAACCCAATTCCCAGGTGGTAAGAATTTAAAAAGCCCCCATTTCCTTTTAACAGCTATTAAAAAGAGTATATGGGCTGTCCTGGATGAATTGAAGTATCTGAAATTAACAACAAAAACACACAGCCATTTAATGTTTCCTTCTCTCTTTTCTACATCTTCAGTGTCTGAACCTTCTCACCCTCACAGTCCAGAGTCCAGGAAAAATCTTCTTTCAGCTACAGGACGTAGCACATGCACATGTACACAATCCAGTCAATGTGAACAATGGGTAAAAGTTCTAAGAAATCTCTGCACTCTCACTCTTGTCATCAGCATGATGTTTCTTTGGTTATCAGACTCTCTGATATTGCTACAAAACCGTATCTCTTGCGATCTGTGACTGCATGTCTCAGCTTCCCTATGAGCACCTTCATCTTCCTTCCAAAAAACACAAGCTGAACTTGCTATAGCAAGCCCAGAGATGAGACAGTCTGCTCATGAGCACCTAGGAACTTAGACCATGAAGTTTTTCCACATTAGCAACAATTAATTCTATCCAGCATATTTTGTCAAGTGTGATTAAACCCCAAACCAGTTGAAATCTTGCTATATAGCAATAGTAATTGCATTCAATAGCATTTGAAATTCATAATTTAAGTAAACACAGACTTAACACTTAGTCCACATATGAATTTTCCTTTTTTTATTCCATTTGTTTCTTTCATAGTGCCCCAGCATATCCAGCTAATTCCTGGGCACAGAAATTAAGCTTTGATCCTGTATTTCCAGTATTTCAGGTAATAGCAACTCTGAGATGAGGTCTTCTTTATACCATCCATTATAGCAGAAGTGTTAGAATTTATGTCAACATTTCATGCATAATAAAGTTTGCATTGCTCTCTGGCTGTAGGTTCCCCGTCCCCACCCTTTCTTTCTTTAATATACCCAAGTAGGTAGGAATACAAATAGATTGTTAGACTGCATGAGTGTGCACACAGCATCACAGTCATTTTTGTCCCTTTCAGATTTTTTGTAGTCAAATAGATAGGTCAAGAAGACATACAAGACTTTAGGAGGAGTAGTTAGGTTTACCAAAAATATCTTACCCTGATCAAGTTTTTGTTGCCCGAGTTTCAAAGTGAAGAGTCAGTGGGAATTGAATAGGAAGAAAAACCCAAGAGCCCTCAAAAGTGAAAGACCCTGCCTTCACCTAGGAGACCAGAAAACTTACCCAGCTCCTCTCTCAAAAAGGCAGCAGAGCAAGAGAATGTTTGATTCAGAAGCAAGACACAACAAGTTTTTCTGACCTTTCTCTGGGCCACACTACCTGCAAAGTGGTCTCTATGATTCTATGATTTTGCATGGACTTGAAATTAAAGCAACCAATATCTCCACTCATATGTGAGAGATACAGGTAGTCATGGTATCCAGAGTGGATATCTTTATTTTAGAACAAGACAATCAAATGATTTCTCATGAATGGTATTCTACTTTGAGTGAAATTTGCTACTCTTGCTACTGCTCATTGATAACTGAACAGAAGAAAGTATCAAAGAGATTTGGGTTCTGGTCATGGCATTGATCTTGCCAGGAAACAGACATCTTAAGGGCTGAAGGAAAATCTAGAATCTCTGTTGAGTCCTACATAAAACAACAGCTATCATCCAAAAGGTGGATATCTTACCAGGACAGCTGGTATTGTCTAAAAAGGCCATTCCTCCAACTCACATATGCATGTGCAAGTATGAAATAGTGTACATAACTTAAAGCATGCACAGGCCATATAGTACACAAAACTACTGTAAACAAAACCCTTAGCAACCCTTCAGTGAAATTAATTTCCTAATTCTTGTGTTCAGTCTCAATACACTGACAAGAATACCTTTCTCAGAAAACAACATGCCTGAGCAAAAAACCCTTTTTCCAAAGACACAGACTAAAGGCCTTGAAATGTTACAGATACCTACATGCTTCATTGTTCTAACAGCCCTCACTGTTGATAAAATACACCGCATTCCCAATCTGAACTTTCCTTCAGCTTCCAGACACTGGATCTTGCTTTTTCCTCATGATAGAAGGCTTGTTTTTGAGTACAAACTCTTTGTTGTAGGTATTCAGAGGCTTAAGCTAAAAGGCAGTTTCCAAAAAGATTGTGATACCAAACCATTGTTTCACAGAGTTGTTTATCTTAAGTCTTTTAATCAGTGTTACTTGCAAAGAATCACAACATCCCACAGGCCACACAAGGACCATTGTTTGATGTGTACCTCAAAAATCTTTCTCTTTCCAGATACAAATAAGCTTGCAAGGAACAACGTCTGATGGGTGAACATCAGAATGTCATTCTTTCACTGAATGGTTTGACTTCAAGAACAGTTCTGCACTAGGAAAAAGAAACTTGGTGGCACTACACACACTCTACCATACACTTCCCAGCCAGGAATCTGAACAATATCTTTGTGTATTTATCTGGTATTCATTTTGATTGTGTATCCTTGCTATCTCAGCATTTCTCTCAAAGCAGAGCATCTATGTACCAAGAGAGATGTCTTAAAAACCTACACAATACTAGATTTTATTTTCCTATTAAGCAGCAAAGCACTCTATATTTATATGCATGAGGATGCCAGGGACTTTATATATGCATAAGCTGAATATTCATCTGTTAAACATTGCCAGTAATCAAATCCTATACTTCCAACCCTAGCATACAAGACTGGCAAATGATTTTTTACCCCTGTTTTTAGGACACTAATTTTAGCACAATTCATTATTCGCTATTCTCAGTTATATACTGAAATCCTGTACTTCAAGACCACACTCTCTCAACTAAATCAGAAACTGGAAAATGAAGGAATTCCTTGCACGATTTGCCACTGAAATCTCAGGATTCTCACAACTTCTATCCAGATGTCTCTTACTATGTACCATCTTCTTCTCTGTATAAGGAATAGTCCTATGAACCATATGATGTCTCTCCATAAGGAAATAGAAAAGAAAAAATGTAACAGAAAAGGCATACTTACCATAACTCTACTTGAAAAATAACAAAGCTTGCAATAGAAACAAGTTTAATCAGTGACCAAAGATAGGGCAATAAGTGCTAGGCATCTCACTTCCCAAATCACAGAATAGTTTGGGTTTGAAGATACCTCAAAGATCATCTAGTTCCAGCCTCCCTGCCAGGGGCAGGGACACCCTCCATTAAACCATGTTGCTCAAAGCCCATCCAAGCTGGCCTTGAACACTACCAGGGAGGGGGCAACCACAGCTTCTCTGGGAAACCTGTGCCAGGGCCTCGCAATGCACTTAGTAGAATGTCTTCTTTATATCTAATCTAAACCAAACCTCCTTTAGGTTTGTTGTGGTTTCACCCCAACTGAGAGCAGAGATCCACACAGCTGCCTGCTCTTTAAAGGAAAAGAGGAGGGGGAGAAGTGTGTGTGGGGTTGAAGGGAAGGGAAGGGAAAAGGAAGGGGCAAATAACCCCAAAACCAAGAAACCAAAAACCAGTGGGTTGGGATAAGGATAGTTTATTAAAATAGCAGAAAGACACAATATAACAATGCTAACAGGACTTTAGAGCAAAAGATATATGAAACTGTTGATACACAATGCAGTTTCTCACCAAACCCACAACTCAGGCCATGCCACCCAGAGCCATCCCGCAACCTGACCATCCCCCAAACCACACGTCCTGGAGCCACCCCTGCTCCTCCTCCCATCAGCCCCCTTTATACTGGGCAGGATGTAATTGGCGTGGAATACTCTCTTTGGCCAGTTTGGGTCACCTGTCCTGGCTTCGCCCCTCCTTTCCCATGAATAGAGAAATACAAAGAGCTGAGAAAGTCCTTGACTGTCTGACAGCAACTAAAACCATCAGGGTGTTATCAGCACTGCTTTCATTTTAACTCTCAAACACAGCATTCCATCCACTGCTACAAAAGAAGTTAACTCCATCCTGACCAAAACCAGGACAAGGTTAAAATCTTTGTCCCTTGCCCTATTGCTACATGCCCTCCTAAACAGCCCCTCTCTAGCTTTCCTATAGAGCCTTTCACGTACCGGAAGGCCACTGTAAGGTTTCCATGCAACCTTCTCCAGGCTGAATAAACCCAACTCAGCCTTTCCTCATAGGGGTGGTGCTCCCTCTGATCACCTTTGTGGTCCTCCTCTGGACTGCCTCCAACAATTCAATACCTTTCTTGTACTAGGGACCCCAGACTGGGTCTCATGAGAGCAGAGGGGCAGAATCACCTCCCTTAACCTACTGGTCATGCTTCTTTTGATACAGCCCAGGATATGGTTGGCTTTCTGGGCTGCAGGCATGCTTTGCCAGCTCATGTTAAACGTCTCATCAACCAACACCCCCACATTCATCTCCTCAGGGCAGCTCTCAATCCATTCTTTTCCCAGCCTGTAGTCATGCTTGGGATTGTGCCAACCCATATGCAGGACCTTGCACTCAGCTTTGTTGAACTTTGTGAAGCACACACAGGCCCACCTCCCAAGCCTCTCAGGTTCCCTCTGGATGACATCCCTTCCCTGCAGGATGTCAACCACTCCACACATCTTGGCGTCTCTGGAAAGCTTGGGGAGGGTGCACTCATTCCCACTGCCCATGTTGCTGACAAATACATTAAATGGTGCTGGTTCAACACCGAGCCCTAAAGAAAAACACTCGTCACTGGTCTCCACTTGGACATTGAGCAATTGCCCACAATTCAACTGACATTCAACCAATTCCCTATCCACCAAGTGGTCCATCTGTCAAATCCACAACTCTCCAATTTAGACAAGGATCTGTAGTGCATTTGAATCACACCTAGCCTCACAGACCTAAACAAATGAAGTCCTCTTGCTTTTACTACTATCTGAAGGGGAAAAAAATACTGAGGAAGTTCTATAGTGCAGATGTGAAGTCTGACTTAGGCCATTGTATCTTGCATGGATGCACACATGCTCTGGACTGAGCCTCTGCAGCCTGAGACCTTGTCAATTATTTTTGCATGGGAAAAACATGCTGTGTTGTGCATGGGTATCATGCAGTACTCTGAAGCTGTGCCAGGCTGTGGATTCCCCTGTGACAGTCCAGCAGGCACTTCTGCCAGCACCAGTGCTCCTTGGCTCCCTTTTGAATGGAGCTGAAAAACATCGAAGCACCTTCCAGAAAAAAACCCCACAAACACTTCTGAGACCAAGATTGTTCTATATAATACAGAAGAGGTCATGTTTAAGAACTGCTGACATTGAGATGAGACTCAAGGCAGCGGTCACCAGCAAAACTACTTAGAATTAATCTGATGCCTTGAAAGTGATACCTTCAAGCTTTGATAAACTCTTTTAATTAAGATGTCTCTTCAAGTCTCTAAACAAATATCACTGAATGCCAATGTGTTAAACTTTCTCAGGGGTTCTGTTGGGGAACAGCAGACTGCAATCAAAATCTTAAACCAATCTTAGAAAGCAGAAAAATTCCTAATTAGTTTCTCCTACCTACTTCCAGTTTAAGTTATGATGAAAAGGTTTAACTTCCATCACCAATGCTATTTGCACTAAGGCATTTCTTGGTAGGAAAAATCTTTTTCTTCTAAGCAAAAAAAGAGAATAACTATCCAGTTATTCTTCAAAATAAGTGTATGAAGAGCACACTAAAAGCAGCTCAATGATCAAACAACATACGATCATAGAAAAAAATATGAAGATGAGGCACACAATTATGACTTACAGGAAACATTTCTCTGGTTGGAGTTTGTTTTAATGTTATAGTTCCTAGCAATCTTTCATCTGACTTTGTTTCCTAAGTTATTTCCTCCCATAGATATTTGTTCTCTTGCTGAAGATTAAAACAAACACTGTAACATTGTTTCCTTGCTTCAAGGAAAGCTGAATACAGGATTTATTCATGCTTTCATTTAGTGGACCCTTGTAATAGTTACCTTATTTTCTGTCTTTAAATTCAACTAATGGATGGCATTAGGACTGAACAGAACTTTTTTGGATGAAGACTGAGAATTAAATCTGTACAGCATTCAGTTTTGGTTTTAAGTTGGGGGCTTGGTTTCAATAGATACCTTGTGTTTTTTCTGAACTCTAAGATCACTGCTCTGTAAGTCCTGCAAAACTACTAACATCTTGCCATGTTCTCACTTCCCTTGAGCTGTGCAGTTAAAGACATTCTTGATTTAGGCTGGAAACCCAAGATAACATTTGGTGCAGGAGTACACACTAGAGGAAGCTGAATGCAGCTGAGCCTCTTACACTCACTAATCAAAGTGATAGCACATCCATAACGTTAACACAGCATCACTAGTATTAGCTGAGAGTATGATAGTGGCATCCTATAACTCGGCAAAATTAAAGTATTTTGTAGATATGCAACAGCTCAACTTTAGGGAGAGAGGCTCTGGTAGTTCAGATTGAACAACAACTTTACAGATGCTATGACTGCTGACACCTCAACATTTCTAGCCCTAATATCACCAAGCAAGGACAAGGACCCAGCTTAGAGTATATCTCCTCTCTCCGAGCATCCCACAGTCAGACTGCAGACGCAAGCACTCCTTAGGGAACTGAAATGATTCTCTGCCTGTTTCTCACCAATGCAGAAGTGCAGAAGAATATAAAACCAAATGAACAACAACAACAAAAAAAGATATGGGGCGGGGGGGAATGAGATTAAAGCTGCAGCTAAACTCAATTGAGAGGAAGCTGGTCCCTCTAAAAATTAAGCTTGTGCCTCCAGAGAAGAAAATAAACTGTTCAAAGAGAACTGACTCAGGACTCCCGTGGGGGAGAACGAACAAAAAACCCCTCCACCAAAAACGTGCATCTGAAAGCATGGTTACTTGAAGATGAAAAAAATGTATTAGAAACAAACAAAATATTTAGTTGGGAAGCTTTCAAATTTCTCCTGGAAGAGGAAGGTTATCCCCAGTGGCTGGACACACAGCCAAAACACAGCCTGGACTGTTGAGTGTCCACCTGTTGTGGGAGCTGGCTGCAGCCCTCTTAACACCATCCCTCCAGCTCAGGCATGAACCCTGATGCTGCTCCCTCCCTCCCCTCCCTGCCTCCTGTACACACCCCAGCCTCCTTCATGCTCACACCCCCAGGAAGACAGTTGGGCAGAGGCATCAGAAGGAACTGCAGCACTCTCAACTTCTGAAGGACCCCTGATGTGGGCAGGCACCCCAAATATCAGCCCTTCTGCAGGACAGTTTCTGTCACACCAGGACCTGTTGTGAGAGCCAGAGATTGCAGCTTTTGTACCATTCCTTGTAGAGTTCTTCATAAAGGCCCAGTCTTCCTCAAAACTAATAACTCTGTGCTTAGAGATTACCAAGAAAAGAGAGTCAACAGTCGTAACTGCCTCTATTAGCTTTTGTTCTCTTTTCAGAATCTCCTTTCTTTCTTTTCCCAACCCCCAGCCTAACAAGTCAGACAAACACATACAAACACCACATGTGGTATTTATATTTTCTGATACTACATAGGATGGTATCCTCAGATATCAAACACACATATTCATAAAATAGTAAAGTGTCTCACCTGACGGTTGCAGATATTTCACCTCCATAAATACATTGCAAAATCTCTAAATGGGTTAGTCAAATTAGGAAGACAGGAGGAACATCTCAGAAGACTTGTTGCTTATTGCTGGGAGTCTATGCACTACAGTGATGCTTTTATTTCTCTACTCTAGCGCACAGTCTAAATCCAACCTGGAACAAAACAATATCAGATTGGATATTTATGATCATAAACATCCACAGGGTCATATCCTCGACAGTACTAACCTGTAAGGAATGGCTTCCTGGGCAGTATCGTTCTTGAGCATTCCCTCTCATTAGTTGCTCTTTGTGATTATTAATGCCACACACAAGGGAGCTGTCTGCCAGCAGAATCTTACAAGTAGATGCTGTATTGCAGATAAACCTAAGAAACAGGTTCAGCCAGATAAACAGAAACAGGCAAACTCATCTCAGAAGGAACTTCCTCCGGATAAACTTTGCTCTCAATTTTCTGGTGTCATCTGGAGCAGCTTCCTTCCTGTAACAGGATTGCTCTGAGCAGGGACAGCACGACAGAGCAAGAATTTGCTTCCCTCAACAATGCAGTTACTTAATCAAGAAGTAGGACTCTGTCCCTACCACCAAAAGCATACTGTGACTGTGCAAATAGTTCAGCTGGGCTTGAGACATGTCCCCAAGAGTTTTAGCAATTAGTTGGCTAAGCCATGCCATGCGACTGTCCAGCGCTGCTGAGAGGGTGCCAGCCTCAGCTCTGCCACTTGGTATTTCCATCTGCTTACTTTAATAAGGGGAAAGTGGCTTTACCAATGGATTTTAAAGCTTGATTTGCAGTACTGCCTTGGGAGAAAGAGCTGGAAGTTTTCACAAACTGTTAGACAGCACTACAGTACAATAAACTCACTAAACAGCAGCCTGTCATTGAAGGTGGTTGCATTGATTATGTCGTCGAGGTAATTAAGAATACTGCACAGAGGGATTTGCTTGTAGTACATTTAAGATTTTAAATATTCACAAAGTATTCCCCCCTCTCCTTACCTGCCCAGATCTAATCAGTTTTATTGCTGTTCTTTATTACTTGTGAAGTGCTTTCCCTGTACTTGCTGCCTTCAGGATCCTTCCTAGCAGGGTGAAAACGGTATTCAATTTGGAAGGAGCATAAATAGGATCTTTTTCCAGGCTCCAGGGACAGAGTTTCTGGCAACCTCCTTACTCCATCGCTGCTCTATCCTGCTTCACGTCACCAGGCAGGGCCTCTCCCAACTGTGGTCTGACCCACACAGTCCTGGAAGAGACAGAGGACCATGCTGTGCTGGCCCCCCTATCAACAAGAGGGCATCATATGGAGAAGCATCACCCCTCTGGCCCTGGCAGGTGACAACTGCCCTGTCCTCCCCTTGTGAGCAGATCCAGGTGGGTGCAGCCTTACCAGGACATATGAACATGGATTTGGGCAGACAGCTGCCCCAACACTATAAATGATTGTCACCTCTTGTGCATTACAGTCCTACATATTCAGATCTCCCCACACACACTTTATTACTAGCACAGCTGACATAAGACTTTTCACTGTTAAACTCAATTAAGAAACCTGCATAAAGATAACAGTTCTATATAAAGATATTCAAAGCTTTGATCTCTTGGTCATTTTTGCTGGATATAAGACATCATTTTCAACCCAACATTTTAGTCAGCTTGTAGAACTTCAGTTTCCAAAAAGAGAGGTTTATAGGCTTCCATAAACCCAGGTGCTCAGTCCAAGCCTGAAGAAACAAAACCTTAATTTTCTTAATTAAATAATCAAACAAATAAATGATCAGGCATCAGAGGTTTTAGATGCCTGTAAAAGGGCTATTAGAACCTATGAAAGTGTTTTATTTTTATCTTTAAAAATAAAGGGCTCTTACTGGGTTCAAAAGCTTTTTCTTCAAAAATATTTAAAGGTGCTTAGAGTAACATCAAACAAGCTTTATTTCTTGCAGCAGTAGACTGTCAGCCAATGCTGCATACAGATGCTGTGCTTGAGGACATGGTCTAGAGGTGGACTAGGCAGGGTTAGGCTGAAGTTGGACTCAATCTTAAAGCCTCTTCCAACTGAAGTCATTCAAGGATTCTATGCTGCAGAGCACAGAGACTTTGCAATGCCACCCAGGAGAGCAGAGCCTGTGGCAGAGACACTGGTGAAGCAGCCAGTAGGAAAGATTCAAGCAGGGAGCAGAGGTTTGCTTTAGCTTTCGAGAAAAGGATATTCACTACTTCAACTCAGGGGTGGAGCTCACTTACAGCATACTGTATGTATTTCTGCACCTATGGTTGTAAACCAGACCTGGGATAATTCAAAATAACCTGACAAGATCAGGGTTTTTTCCCTGCAGCTGTTGCTTTTGCTCATTGTTCCACACGAAGCCTTTAATTCTTGCAGTGCTAATTGAAAGGTGGGGGGAAGTCTGTCAAAAAGCTAATCACTCCAAACAGATGAATGCCACAATAAATTAACTAGTACTTAAAGTACTCATTCTCTGACAGCCTGTCACACACCAATACAGGATACACACCTGACTGCAGTAGACTGAAAAAATGTAAGCCTGAAATTTTCTTTTGACACAAGCAATTCCCTGGTATTTTCACGTTTCAGAGGTTCTCAGCACAACAGAGGGGGAAATAACTACCCTGTATTCTTCATCAGAAGATTAAGCAATCTGCTTTTTCACAAGCCAGATACAATATATATCCATGCTGTTCCTCTTCTGGATCACATATTGTCAAAGACACACAGGATGACGGTCTCTTTTTCCTTCATCCTTTTATTTTCCTATAGTACCCATCTTCAGACCCCTTCATTGTCTCCACCTCCTTCTGCTCCCCTTGACAATGCTTGGTCGCCTCCTCTCCTCACTGACAGATGCCTCACCTTGGTCTCAAGAGAAATCTTCAGTTTACCCTCTAACCTGTGGTTCCATCTTGCAGTAGAGGCTTGTGATTTTCCCTTCTTTATCTCTTCCACCTCCACCCATTTAGGGAGTGGGGGGGGGGAGGGGGAGCTGTTTAACTGCTGCTATTTATAGGGTTCTTTTCTATAGAAAAGAGTCCTGCCCCTTTTCTTTGTGGCCAGAGGAGACAGCAAACATTTTTGAGTGGTCATTGGAGAAGATATCAAGAGTTTCACCCCTCTTCTGTCTGTCAAATTGCATCTGTGAGCTGTTTTCAGCCCCAGGCATAAAACAAAAGACATTTCTTGTAGATCTGGAGGGACAGTAGACTGGTTAATAAGAGTGTAACTCAGTACATTTACCACATGCTGTATAAAAATAACTACATCAAACACCTGACTTGTGTGAATGCTATACTGAGTTATGCTTCTTGAAAACGTAGTATTTTATCCATGATTTCTTTAGAACAAAAGGCCCCCAAAACTAAGAAGTCCACATCATTTTTGACTCTCACATAATCAGTTCCTGAGAGTAGGCACTATCTACACACCCAGCTATTTGTGACCTCAAGATCCTTCCAAATACCCTTGAGTAAACAGTCCCACCCTAAAGCATGAAATTTTGGCTTGAAATGCCAGAGAACTTGCAGGGTTCTTCATAAAAACTTTGGTATATTGAACATACTACAATAAAGTTCCATTGTCTCCAACCGGAGTGTTTTCCAGGTCTATCCTGTTTATACATTTTGAGTTTTTCTTTTTTATTTATGTAGTTTGACAATTAAATCAGCTTCCAAAAAAACCCAAACAAGCAGACATTTTTCTGAAAAGGATTGAAACCAAGAAATGAGTATGACAACTGTCCCACTGCTCCCTGTCAGATGCATTCTTGCTGTCACTGCCATACATCCCTCCCCTTTTACTATCAGGCCTCCCCAAATCTCTTGTGCATCTTTCAGTGTAGTTCCATAAAAACAACTCTGAATAGGTGTCATCTCTGACCAGCCAGTGTGAAACAGGCTCTGCAAGGTTCTGCTTCTCTAAATTGCTGTAAGATGTTCTCAGGTCTCAGTCATTACAAATCTTCCTTTAAACTCACTTATGGCCAAAGATTCCAAAAAAAGATGTATATACACACACATACCTGTCTTACCCCCGTACATCCAGTGATGTTAGAGCACCTCAGTGACCCATGAATTTTCCCTGTCTTGGCTTCACGTACATAATACAGATACCAGCAATATTCCTCTCCCTTTTCAGCACTGGAACAAGCTGCAATGCTTGGTTTTATTTGCTTCCCTGTTCGTAAAAACGACAGTAGCACATGAAATCTACTAAAACGAAAAACCGAGGTCTCTTTCTAAGGTTCTGCCCAAATTAGATAATGGGCATCTTCCAATTTGAAGGCCATACACAAAGAACAGAGCAGCAACAGGGGAAACAAAACAGCATTTCTGGGCAAGTGCTAAGCTGAATATCATTAATGCCAGCAACCCATCAGAAAACATTCAAAAGCAGAGTTGTTTGTCGCTCAAATGTTACTTTTCTATTGTGGTTCAATAAGTCTTTCAAAGGGCCTGACAGCCGCACAGAGCGGATTAGCATGGAAGTTAGTTTCACTTGAAAGACAACCACAGAAGTTTAATCTGCACAAGAGACTCGTGCACCTTCACGTTTCAGAACAAGAGGCTAAACATAGAACAGAGAGCAGGAAAGCATGCTCCCTCAACAGAGAGCAGGAGTTTCGGATTAGGGAAAGTTATTTGCCCTACAGCTAACGCCACTTGGCTGAAAAGTAATAGGTGCATGAATTAAACACATTGCAGCACCATTTTAGCATGGTAACAGTGATGGCAGTACCCAAACTGCCTTGGTAGTTTCCATAGTCCTTTATCATGATAGCTCGCTCTGATTAGAGAGGAGTGTGCAGTGTATCCTGCTGCTGCCTCAGAAGTTAGAGATAGTTTCTAAGCTAAGTGTATCTATCACTGGCTTTTTATCATTTAGTTCTTCTCATAAGCTCTTTTAAAGCAAAAATAAATTATGAAAATTTTTTAAACAAGTTTAGTGCTCCCATCCAAAAAAACCCAAACTAAACACTTCGAAGGGCAAGTAAGCATTCAGCTAAAAAAAAAAATAAATAGAAAGAGCAAAACCAAAAGCAAAACGCTTTATTTAACTGGGACCAATCTGGGAGAAAAATCTTACTTCAAACTGTTATTTCAATGTTTTAATCCCTGTTTCAGGTGAAGAATTTAGTTAGGTGGGGGGGACATACATAAAAATTTGCAAAGCTGACCTATGTCAATCTTTTCTGCCTGTGACTGTCAACACTTCATGGCAGAAATCTTCTTCCTTCTTCCGTATGTCACTAAAATTGATGACAGACCCTGTTATTGCTATGCATTTTGCATTTCTAAGATTCTGGTCTGAATAATGTCACCACAACACCAGCAATTCTCACACAGAAAAGTTGTGGAGAAAGGAGAACTGAGGCCTTCGCTGCTACCCATAGTGCCCCACCAGTGGGATGGCAGGGGGGACAAGAAGTTTGGGGAGTACACAGCTAGGACCTCTGACCCCAACTGACCAAAGGGACGTTCTGTATCCTATGACATCATGCATAGCATATAAGGTCTCAAGGAAGAGGAAGGATTGGGGGGGGGGGGGGGGAGGGTAGTACGTGTGGTGCATACAGGCCCACAGAATTCAGTTACTCTAAACTGCCTTTACCTCAATCAATGTGTTCTCACTTTCACTCTTCCTATTCTCTCCCCCATGCCATGACTGTGTGGTGCTTAGTTGCCAGCCAGGGGCTAAACCACAACAGTTGTAATAGATAGTACGGGCTTCACATCAGTGGCTGGTTTATCTATAAGAGACAAGAAAGACCAAGAATAGGACAACAAGGAGGAATATGGATTCACGCTGAAAGAGGGTAGGTTTAGATTAGATGTTAGGAAGAAATTCTTTACTATGGGGGTGGGGAGACACCGGCACAGGTGTAAAGATTGACACTACCAATAAATCCCGGTTGAGCTGGAATACATTGGAAGTTATTTCTCTCTATTCAGAAAGGCTAGAAATTGCAAATAAAAAAAAGGAGAGAAATGTAGATCTCTGAGTTGGCAACTTAACCTCCTAGTTCCAACATCTCTAGTTGTGACCATTTCCCTTTCAGAGGCAAAGAAGCACTGTGGCAAGAAGAGAAAATCCTGGGGAACACCATTACACTAACGTATCACCATCAGGCTTCAGTTTTGGAAAATATACTGTAATACAGTACATCTAGTGCCGGTGGGTAGTATTTTAGTGCAGCTCTTACACATTAAGTATGTAAGCAAAGTAGGTATTACCCTGTTTTATGTATGCTTTTCACAGCAGATTGATTGTTATTGAACTCAGATTTTCCCAGAAAGCAACAATAAGCAGCACAAGAAAGAGTCCGGAAGACTTCAACACATGTTCTGATGTTTCTCTTGATTTAGGTACATATTACAGTTCAATGCAACCATTTACCTGCTATCAAGTGGATACTGTCAATTAATATTACAGACACACTGCTATGTGTACCAGCTAAAGACCACTCCTTCCCCTTTCCCCTACTTAACTTGCCCCCCTGGGGAGCTTGAACAAAAGGACAGCAGTATTTTCAATCAGATCAACAGATTTTCACATGAATAATCATCACTGTATTGCTAAATAAGTCTCAGGTATTCTGTCCGTTGCTACATCCTTCAGATACATCCTTATCCAGGCACATAAAGCACCCTGGATTGATATAAAATTAGTAATACCATATTCCATACCTTCTAGGTCCCCAAGCCTTATGATACTGAACTGAGACTGTTAGAGTGCCCCAAGAGAAATGGTTGCCTATCTTCTCTTCCAGGTGATGGACATTTTCCAAGTAGCTTTGAAAAAACTTAAATATTAATGCAGTCATTCCCTTAATACAAACTTTCTTAGTGGCAAAATGCTGATCAGCCTTTGTGCATCACACCCTCTAGAAAACATAAACATTTTATGTTCTGCTGCTTAAGGAAAAAAGAACAAACCTTTTTTGTCACCGGTATACACAAACAGGAGATGGAAGTTAAAAGGGGGACATTTAGATACAGGGTATATATCAGTGCCTCTTACAACGACTTAACGATCAACTAATATTTTATGGCTTGGGACCATTTTCCAGCACGATTCTCTTTTTCCTAATAGCATCTATTTGCAAACAGTACTTTAAACATTAAACTGCCTCACACACATATTCCATTCCTTCAGCCCTTTCTATAGGCCAAACATATTCTTTATTGGCTACAGATTGCAATTAAAGCCATACCTATAGCTAATTAGGCAGTTGCCACGGTTCCCTAAATGAATTCTTATCTGGAAGCTACTCTTCAGTAGTTTAACTGCGCATACAAATGAACAGATTATACCCCCTTTGGCCAAACTATATTCTGTCTACAACAACATTGTAAGCATGTGCTCCACACTTTGGCTGTGACACAGTACATACCACACTTGTTTTTACAGTCTTGACATAGGATGATAACATATATCACATCTGGCAACAACAGACTAAGTAACAAATTGCGTATCACAGAACTGGACCCATGATGGGCACTGACCTACCTGCAAATGAGTAAAAGTTCTGCCATTGTGTGACACCATCTGCTCAGGATCAGACCTCAAGTGACTTCAGGGGGCACAGGCCTGGCCACCACTTAATTTTCTATGACTGGTCCTTGGAAACAAATGTCAAGGACACGACAGCTATGTATCACCTCTGCCCAAGAACTACTACTTTTCTCAAGAGAGAGGCATACTCTTATTGTTTTTCCTATATTCCAGGACACTACGAGCCCTATTGTCTCCTACACACTGGAACCAGGGTAACTCTAGGGGCTGCAGAAGACTCAATTGGAGAGCAAGTGCAGATTCACATCCCTTATATAGAAGCATTCACTAGGACGGTGCAGAACACTTAAGTAAAAATCAAGATCAGAATATTTGCTGGTATGCAACGTGCTTCCTGGGCTACTGAAAGGCTGTCCCACTCCTCTGTTTTTCCCAAAGGCATACCACTGCTGACACAGCACGTCACAGCTGAGAAGCTTATGGTATTCCTTTCATTTCACTTAGAGGCACGCTATGCAATGCGGCAACCCTAACTGCAAAATACCATCACAGATCCCATACATCCATCAAGCGTATAGTGTTACTGGGCTACTTACAATTGCAGCAGCCATGAAAAGGCTAAGAAGCCGGGGGAGGGAAGAATATTCACGTGTCTGTACTTTTTAGGTCGCGCATATGGTGGATTATCTGTGTTTGGCACGTGAACTTTCATGAGAAGGTTACTTATTTCACACTTGCAGTTATGTTAAGCACACTTGTTTCTTGCGCCTACTAAAGAATTGTTTAAAAATCCCCTTCCTGATTAGGCAGCCAAACTGAGACATAGGGAGCTTATATAGAAAGCTTCAGATCGAGAACACTCAGGTTAAACACGGGTCATACACAAGCTACACACAAAGACCAACAACTGCAAAGCCAAATCTCTCTTTAGAGCCACATGAAAACCCTCATCTTGCCGTAACTCAGTGATGAAACTATGAGCATTGCTGGTTCTTTAAGTGTGTTTGTTCAAAGCCCAGCACCCAATGAGGAATGCCCTGCTGCTCTTACTAAATCCTGGCAAAGTTTTCCACAAAAGGCAGCACTTTTCTAACTCAGTTGTCAGGGATAATAGAATAGGATAGCTCAGATTATGAAAGACATCCAAACCAACTAAAACCCTTTCCTGCCAAACTGCCCACCCAGCTGATGCACAACACACAGACAACTTTAGGTGTAAGACATATTCAATACATTCACCTCAGAGTATCCACTTGAGGCTTCCTCTGCTATTTACAGATGGCAACAAGCGCAACCAGGTGAAGCAGAATTGCACATTGTGTTCCACAGATACCAACACTCCACCGCAGCTGGTACTGCTGGGGAAAGCCTCAGTGAATTTGTAACATCAGAGGCAACAGGAAGCTGGCTAGTTTTGTTAGACCCCATCCCCATGATAACACCTCTTCTTATTCCACAAGTTTCCTGCTTCTTATGAAGGAAGCCCCTGTTGGGTTTCTGCCGGTATCACTTCCCACATAGGCAGCTGTTGCTGTACCAAAATCCTCCAAGGAGCAAGGAAGAGAAGGTGGCAAGGTGAGAAGAGCTTCAGATCCACAGGATAAGGATTGCTGCAACGAATTGTGTGGGCAAGAAGTTTTACCAAATCCAAAGCTGAACACATTTTAACAGTGTGACCTGTCCTGCAGCCTAAAACAGGAGTCAAAACCTTTTCATACCCCTGATCCTGAAGAGAGCACTTATGACACCCAGAGAAATAAAAGCTTTATTTTTTTTACTCCCATGACATTCAGTTGAGACTGGGAACACCTACCACCTTGACCTGCCTCACCTACAGATACCCCATCCCCAAAGCCGATAGCCAACTGGCTGGCAGCTAGTGGGAGAAATGCTACAACGTAAAGGAAAGGAAAAAAGTCACAGGTAAAAGCAGAAAGACTAGGAAGTGAAAAAGAAAGAGGAATGTAAGAAAGAGAGAGCATAGAGATGTGGAAAACACCAGTTTTTAATTTTAGTTTTTAATCAGACTGTTCAGGCTCTGCAAGCACCACATTGATAGTTTCTACATTGGATAAGGGTGAATTTTTAAGGGGCCTCAAATATATTTGCTTTGACATATGAAACAGAACTTTTGCAAAAAGCTCATTTCCCTTTAATACTAGTGACCAATTGTGGTTACTACAACATGTGAAAGCTTCACAGGACTTGCACCTTTTCCCTCACAGAAAGTCTTCAGATAAAACACTGACAGATTTGGCAGCAATCTGTGTTCTCAAACATAGCCCGTACTCACTGTAGCCTACAATTAAAACCGTTTCAGTGTCATTGAAAACATTCAAATGAAGCACAGATCAGTGAAGAATTGCTTGCTCACAGGGCTTCTACCATCCAGAAGAAACAAGCCAAGTGAGAGACAGTACCATTCAATCCTGATAGCAGTATGCAAGTAGGGCTTTGATTGTGGTGCTCTTCAAAAGTGGCACATGAGAAAAGCTGCTGAGACTTTAAATGCTGCATATTCACAGATTTCAACAGCTTCTCTACAGAACATCATTAATAAAACCACTCAAACTATTAGAAACTTCCTGTCACCCAGCAGCAGCAGCCCTGAGAAGCAGCATGCACCTCCACTATTTAGAAAGAAAAATCACATGCTTATTTAGCCATAAGAAAAAATAATCCGTTTATAACCCAAATCTTTTTTTTTTCTTTTAAGGTATCAAATATAATCATTAAAGCTTAGTTGTCTTCAATTATTTTCAGAGCAAAAGATGACCCACAGCCAACCAAAGTAATATTTTTTTTACAGCAATGATCAAATAAGTGTTACATTTGATATATAATTTGTGCCACTACATAAAAGAATCTTGTAGGGCCCACACATGCTCACTTCCAAGCTTTGGAAACATTTATGAAGGGGTAGTAAAAAACATCTCATGCTTCAGTTCAACTCTGTCTGTTTTCATAGAGTCACAGAACAGCAGGAGTTGGAAAAGACCTCTGGAGAACATGTAGTCCAACCCTCCTACCAGATTAGGATCACCTAGAACAGGTTACACAGTATCACTTTCAGATAACTCCAAAGGAGGAGACACCATAACCTCTCTGGACCTACTGTACCAGTGCTCTGTCACCCCCAGAGTAAAGAAGTTTTTCCTCATTATGATACGGAGGAGCTCTCTCTCCCACAAGTCTTAAGCAAACATTTAACTTCAGCACCCCTGCTCTGGTTTGGTTACATGAACTCTAGATCAGAGTATCAATCTCTTCAATTCCTTGAACTGAACAGCGTGCTGAACATTAGGTACTTAACCAAAAACAACTCCACAAGAAAGTAAATTCCCATGTATCTTAGAAAAGTATGTGCTACAAAGCATACTGATCAATTCCCTGAAAAAACTAGTTATTTTCTTATATGCTGGAAAACATATATAAGAAGTGTTGTGAGTTTGAAATTAGGTGAGGTACCCATACAAAAAGGTTAGCAGAAACCTTAAAAAGCAGCAATATAACATAACCTGCCATGTGATTTTGTTGATAAATGAGACTATCTGTAAGAGACAAAAAAACTTTAAGGCTGGGCTACTAGGACTGCAATGTGAAAATATCAGCAGGTTTTTTATGTAGGTGTCATAATTGGCACTTATATAAAATATTTATTTAATAATAGTTTGTGTCCCAGCTTTTTAAGGGTAAGCTTTCAATAAACAGTGTGTTATTTCAGCAGCAAATAACACATCTGAAAATAAATCAGCAAGATATATTTGGAGATAAAACAAAACTAATGAGATTGATGAATTAATTTTAACTACTGTCTAAATAAATATCATCAGTTCCATAGATGGGTTTCTTTTTTCCAGACATCTGCAAGTGACTAGTAGCACTGACAGGACACTGAAACTAACAGACAACAAAGCTGGTCTAAATGGTCATTCATAAATCCCTGTTACAGTGATGAGTCTTATTTAAGAGGTTAATCTTACTACCATCCTCGCTCCTGTACATCTGGCTTCGGCAGATTACTGCCAACAAAAATTGCTTTTTCACAATAACGTTCTGTGCAATTTAGTCTTTGCCACTCACAAATCTCCACAGGTCATAAAGAGAAACCATCTTTAGCTTTAAATGATTAATTGGATACTCAAAGTAGCACTTCATGTGAAATATTTAGTAGCTGCATAGGACAACCATGACAAGTGCTGTGTTCAGTCTTACATACACCTCTATAAACAGCGGCCATGACTATTGTCTTCTTCTCAGATTTGAAAGTTTAGTGAGTTCAACAGCTTCCCAGCAATACAACAATCCAGTGAGATTCAGTCAACGAAATCCAGCATAAAGAATCCTGTGTAAATTAGGATTTTTTTTCTCTCTCTACATTTACAAGGATTCCTCCTCAAAACACATAATGTTTCCTTGTGATCAAACGGTACATTGATAAGCACCTGAAACTCCCATCTGGCAGAGTAAATATAAGAACAAGCTCTTCACTCACATGGATTTGTATCTCAGAGAGGGACAGTCCCTGAGGCCCCAAAGTACCGCATTTAGATGTACACTTAAGTCACATGTTAAAATTCTGCAGCAGCCTAAAAGAGCTATAGTTTGACATTATCTGGAACCACCTATTTTATTGTATTCAATTTGAGCCGACATTCACAAGGTCTCCCTAAAACACTAGCTAGAGATTCTGAATCATTTGTCATGATTTGCATTTCTGGATTTAGCATAGGCTAAAAGACTTCTCCCCACCCCCCCAAACAGAAAGAGTAGCCTTTATCTTGTGCAATAGACTCTTTCTTCTTCTTTGTCCACCACTGGAGCTGCAGCAGCTGATAGGGCCAGCTTTCTGGAAGCTCTAGGGAAGCTTTGATTTATCCCAGCATGGATAAAATGCACATACCAAAAAAGGATAGGCTTTTTCCATCTACAAAATATTCTACATGAACCTCGCTAACTCAGCACTGAAGAGACATGCTGCTGTGTCTCATAGGTGCTGGCTGCAGCGAAGCCCCTTTGGAGCTCTCCGAATCCACCCTCCAGTCATCTCTAATCTGTGTGACAGGAACAGTCTGGCACTAAGCACAAAATCACTTCACACAAAACACCTCTCCCTAATCTATTCTGAGCACTTGATCTGGTCCACAGACTATTTCTGCTCATCCTTCCATACTTTTTTAGTGCCCTAACAGCCTGTGACACGTAAGAAGCATAGGTGTACTTAGTATATGTGCAAAGTCTGTAATTTGATGCGCACTTATTCTGAATAATCAATATCAATCCAGTCACCTAAGAAGTGTTCCTGAATATATCCTTCTAATTATGCACCAGACTGCAATTCCATGCTACCCTGACACCACACTGACAGCATAATCCTCTCCATGGCAGCATACGGTGTAATCACAGGTTCTGAAAATGCTAAGTGCAGGCAATACCCGAGCAGATGCTTAGGAGTGTAGTATGCATAACAAGTGTGCAAAAGTACAAAAGAAAGAGAGGACTGGGCATTCCACAAGCATGGAATTTTAAGTTACTGAAGCATAAATTCAGCATTTCCTGCAGTCACTCGCTACAAGGAGTGTCTGCAGTCACTCATCTGTCTTCCCTAACAAGGGTAAGTATTTCTTCATTGTTTGGGGAAAGCAGCACTGTATGAATAATTGATTTTTTTAAACAATTGGTATGATGTACAAGTCCACATAATTAAATTTCCCTTTGTCGAAGCACACCACCAGTAAGTGATTCCTGAAAGGGATTGAAAAAAATAACACAGCATCAAAACTTAACTGGCATTATAATGTCAAAAACCCCACAGCATATTATAGAATTCCCCCCGCCCCAGGTCACAGATACTTACTGCTTATCAATCCCCTCTTCCCTCACCCAGCCCTAATCATAAGTAAGTGTTATCATCTGTTAGAGTCCACGTACAAATCACATGAAATAAAGGCAAACAAAAATTTTGTCATCTAAATCCTACCCCAACTGGAGTCAGTAGCAAGACTCCTATGGACTTCAAAGGCAGCAGGATTTGGCAGGGGTTAAGCGTTCCAAATGGCATTCAAACAACAGATGGACATTTGCTCTAGTTCAAAGGCAGGAGACGTAGCTCATGCCTTATGTTAAAATTTTATCCCAGCTTATATAATTGCAGAAAAAAACACTACTTCTAGAAGTAGGGGACAGGATACGAGAGCGCCTTGCACAAGGCACCATCCATCTAATCTCAAATTGTGCTGAAAGTCAGCTTACTAGGATGAGGAGAAAATAAAACCAAACAGTAAAAGGCAGCTGTACGTGGTCAGGGGATGACTACACTCAGCATCAACCCAGCTGTCCACAGCAGATGCTGGGGAGCAAAGATACATCTCTCCATCCAATGTTTTAGTTCACTCCAGTCATGAATTTATGTTCAATATTTCACTCACACTATGGAAAGATGTGCACATGTACACACTAAGTTTATCATTAAAAGACTTAATTCTGTGAATTTATAAGGCCCTTACTATTCTACAAAGAATCCCATGAGGTTTATTAACAGCCATTAATTAAAAAATTTAAAATGTGTTAACTTTATTAGCAAAAATTTATGAAGAAGCATATTCATGTCCAACTGAATTGGGAAATTCAGACATTTAAGCAAAAGCAGTAACTTCTTGCTGCTCCTTTAATCCCCTGGCACCTCCCCAATTTATCCCATGTTGATAGCTTTCCTACACAATCTGAAAAAAATTGTTCATTGATTTTTTTGTTATGTTTCCTCCAAACAACACTCATATACAATCATGTCTATTCAAAACTGAAATCTTAAGATATCCCCCATCCTGTAGAAAGCAACGTCATGGCCACAAATTCCACCCCAGAGACAGAAAATCACAGAATCACAAATGCCATACTAAATAGAAAAGGTTTTGTTTCCTTAAGAGTGGGTTAAATGCACTGAGCCAAGACTAAAAGCAGTGTTAAAGAACCCAGTAAAGCTCTGGAAAACAAATTTACGTGAAACCCAGCCAACTTGCCACCACCCATGGGCAGAGCACCCAGACACTGGACTACATGGGCTATGGGTGCAGCAGCATCTGTGCTGGCTCCAGGCAGAGCCAGCTTGGACTCTGCAGTCGAATAACCAGGCTCCTATGGTGAGTGCCCAACTGGCACAGGTATTACCTCACCAACATCTCGTCTCCCTCACACTTTTACTGTGTGTTTTTACAGTGCTATTTGCATATGTTTTGTATTATCTGTATTTGTTCCTTTCCACAGCTACCCAGTATCATTGTCTCTCTCTGCTCTGCCTCCTGCCACCACAGATAACCGGGAGCCCCTTGCATAAATGAAGTTTCATTTGGAAAGCAGTGGGGGTAGGGTTGAAGAAACGTCTGTAACATCTCCATGAAACAAACACACTCTACTGAAGTTGAGGGAACCATTCAGTGAGCATAATGCAAACTTCAAGCCATCCTTTGCTCCGATAGTCACATCGGCTTTGCCGTGTTCTCTTTTGTAAGCCTATTCTCATATTCCCGATGCATGGAAGCCAGTTCAAAAGATACTTCAGGCTTTCAGAGAGTAGCCCAAACTGCTTCAGAGTCACCATTCAGCATCTTGCCAGAAAGAATAAAACAAAAGGGTCCTTTTGTTCTGGGTACCTCCGACTGAGCAATGACTTCGCTTTACAAGTGCCTAGTTCACATTCTCTCCGAGCACACACAGTTTGGAACCAAAGTGCTCTACAAACAAGAGAGTTATTAAAGGCTCTTTGGCAAAGTGACAGATCTATGCAAGCAGCCCTGACAGCAAAATGTTTCACCAGCAATTTGACGATTACACTTCAGAACTGAGGGTTAATGGAAGTTTTCATTCATAAATAGCTACTCTAGCCGTTTTTCTTCTAATGCTGTATTCCCAAAGTGTAAATTGAAGATTAGTATTAGAGTTTTATTATGCAATAATTTTCCTGCCCTTGTAGGTACAGTCTGTCTTACACAAGCCGTCCAATGAGCTGTCTAATGAAATCATTGTTACCCTAAAGCTCATACTCTTGAGCTTAATATAAGATGAATCTAAGCAACCATTTGCTCTAGAAGCTGTCCCACACCTCAGCTGGACTCTCTCTAGTAGAAAGACAGATGTGTTACAGCGGCTTAAGATCTTTTAACACTGGTGGTTAACTGCAGTGAGAGCACTCATATTTCCTGCATAACATTGCATCACTGCCTCTGCAAAGAAAGTCAAACATAAGGCTGTGTAGATAACATATTTCTTGTCATCCCTCTGAAGAAACCTTAACAAGGATGCGCAAAACTTCACAAAGCTTTTGTATGAATTCAGATCAAATGAAAGATTCTACCAAATCTAAATTTAAGTATAGGAGTATTAGCATTTTGAAATAAGTGAAGGATCCATATAAATACAAAAGTAGAAAGCAGTAGTCATTCCCTTTTATCCAATATCCCACTGTGCAGAGCATTTCCTTAGCCCAAGGTAGGTTAAGCCCATTATATCCCAGGAGAATGGCTCCCTGCATATCAGCTTTTCAAGGGTGGCATAAAACTCAAGACAGAGTTCCTAATTTTTGTATTATACATGCACTGGAGCAGATGTGTAAAATCAAAGTCTTCATCCTCTCAGACAACATAAACAGTTGCTGTCTTGCTTGATAAATATCCCATTTTTCAATGCAATAGAGATGCAAAATGGGAAAGAAAACCACAGCCAAGAGCATCTTTTCCTTGAAGTACTAAGAAGTCAGAAGACCAACACATATTCAGACTTTCCAGGCACAAGAGGCATTTCAGCTAATGTCTTCTGTACCTCAGACAAAAGCAGTATCCCAAATGTTTTTTCTCCCCATAAACCTAAACAAAACCCCCCAAATTCCAATTCCACTAATAGGATAGACCTGGAATTTTTTGGGCCAAGCTTATTACACCAATTCAGTCCAGATGCACAAGTAACACACAATCACCAAATATAGGAACTCCTGAATTTATTTTGCACTTATTTGGTCAAATATCAGCAATATTTCTTCTCTGAACCCTTTTCAATCAGCAGTTGAAGAACAGAGTATTCCACATCTTACACTGTCTGTCATATTACTATTATTATTTTTAAAAAGTCTTGAAGTTCAAAGATGGAAAATTACAGTTCTACAAATTCTATAAAACCACCATTACATTTTTAATGTTCATTCAGGGAAAGCAAGTGAAACTGGAAGGAGATTTGCAGGAGCAGAGGCATTCGCAAGTGGCAATGAAAATGGATTTTATATTGAGAATGCTAAGTTTAATGCTAGGGCTTCTGCAGAGGAATGAGAGAAGTAACTTAGAGGCAAAACTGAGCAAACCAATTTCCATCCATTAGGGGTTAGGCCAAGTGCTAAAGCACAGAAGAGAGTAAAGGTTAGTCTGTAATGGCTTTATAGAGATATAGTACTTTTCCTACTTTTGCTTCCTATTCTGTCCTCAGCAAATGAATTTTTCATTGCTCTAACTTCCACATGTCTGTACTTACCATCTTTTACACATCACTTGGAAAAATCTCAGTCCTGGACTAACAGTTACACTTGCAATACAACAAAGTAAGGCTATTCAATTCCTACTCTACTATTGTTCAAGTACCAGAATATAGTTTCATGACAACCAATTTTTTTCATAATTAGAACTGAATCCACTAGTGATATTTATGCCCTTGTCGTGGTTTTACCCCGGCTGTGAGCCAAGATCCATGCAGCTGCCTGCTCTTTAAAGGAAAAGAGCAGGGGAAGAGGGAAGGGAGGGGGGGGATGAGAGGCAAGGGAAGGGAAAAGGAAGGGGCAAATAACCCCAAAACCAAGAAACTAAGAGGCCTGTGGGTTGGGAAAAGGATAGTTTACTAAAATAGCAGAAAGATAAAATATAACAATGGTAACAGGACTTTAGAGCAAAAAACCATGAAGCTGTTGATACACAATGCAGTTTCTCACCGAACCCACAACTCAGGTCGTGCCACCCAGAGCCATCCTGGAACCTAACCATCCCCCCAAAAACAGTGCGTCCCAGAGCCGCCCCTGTTCTTCCTCCCATCAGCCCCCTGATATCCTGGGCAGGATGTAATTGACGTGGAATACTCTCTGTGGTCAGTTGGGTCACCTGTCTTGGCTTCACCCCTCCTTTCTCATGAAGAGCTGAGAAAGTCCTTGACTGTCTGACAGCAACTAAAACCATCAGGGTGTTGTCAGCACTACTCCCATTTTAACTCCCAAACACAGCATTCCATCCACTGCTACAAATGAAGTTAACTCCATCCTGACCAAAACCAGGACAGCCCTTTAGTTCTTCCAAAGTGCCCTGAGGAACTAAAGGAGAACCAGTGTGGTCTAGACCAAGAGCTTTTGTCAGAGGAAAGCAAGCCATAAAAAAAAAAAAGTCTTCCATATATCAGGTACAAGCATCAAGTAGCAGTGATGGTACAAAGCACAGAAGCGTAAGAGCAGTTTACATTGATTGTTCTGTGTCACTTGCCCATGCTAGAGTATACATTGTGCTGTACAAGGGGGAAAACCAGGAAATTGTGCCCATTGTAGGTGATTCATGTACTGTTCTGAAACCTGTATTTGACCTCATGTACTCAATTTGTTCTCTGGAGCACCACACTAGGAAGCCCGCCCTCTTTGAATCCCACCTCCAGCAGGAATGAAAGGAACATGACTGAACAGCAAGCTGTCTGAAGAGTGAAAATTTTTTGTGTATTTGAGGTGATGTTACAGGCCTTGGGTCCTCCTATCCATCACAGGATACCACTAAACCTAAACAACACATTTTGAAAAGATGAAGAGACTATTTTACACTTTGATTTTGTTTCATTTCTCCTGTTCCTTCATGACACATAAGAAATACTGGAAAAGAGGAGGCTGTCCAGACTAGGGCCAACATAGATGTACAAATACCTTATGTAAAATACTGAGTGAAAGAAAAAAAAAACCAAAAAAAGAACCTAAAGAAGTTAGTGCGTTGAAAAAAGGCCTCATTATTTTAGTGGTCAGATTCAACACAGCAGCGATGAGGAAACATGTGGAAAAAAAATCCCAGAGGATCTAAGAAAGATAAAATCAATCAACACTAATGATAACAGTGTGTCTGATGGTGAAGGGGAACAATTTTACCCTTTTGGGCTCTGCTCATTTTGAGCTCACAAATAATCTGGGTCTCTGCAATAATTACCTGCTCCTGAAACTATGTGCATCCTGTGTGTGAGGGGAGGAAACACGAAGATGGATGGAAGAGAAAAAAGTCAATGAAAACTCCCATGTTTCTTCCGTTTCAGCAACAAGCCAAAATCTGGTTCTTTTTAAACTGAAACTTTTTTCCAATTTCAAATTAAATACAAAGGTGTAATTAAATTGGTTATCACAGATTATGACAGGTTTTTGAAACACCAGATTGTTTTGATAATACTTGTAAAATTCCCTTCCACAAAATGAGAGTGTACAGCACTGGAGAGACATACCCTCCCTCCTGTTAGAAACAGGATTTCGTATACCCTTATATAGTGTACCTATGCTAATGTGCAGATTATCTTCAGCATATCAGTATAAAAATGAGATATTACTTATCCTGAACCACCTGTTGATTTGGATCCACTTCCACAGAGTTGTTTGGCCAAAACACATCCATGTAACAAGACGCAGCTATCCACAGTGGAGGGACATTGGGAACACGACGTGAAGCAGCATGCCTGCCGCTCGGGATGCGTGAAAGCAACATGGCACTTCAGGAACCCTTGCAATGTTTGTGACCTTGGCCACTGCACCAAAAAGCGTATCATCAGACACAGCACGAGAAGAGTTCATGCAGCTGTTTGGCTTAAACAGGTTGTCCCCTTATTTAACCCTGTACAGCCTCACAACAGCAAGGCACGCGCCCTCTCAGCCACAGAGACCAGCTATTGTCATTCTGCCCACACTGAGCTTCCCTGCACACTTGCCACCAGGACAGACAGCTGCAGGAATCACCTTATAGCCACCCAGCACCACGCCCCACACTCAAGCTAAAGAAAGCCTTCAGGAGAAAGGCATCATACAGGTTCATTCACCACTGGTCACAGAGTTACATTTCTTGACCTTACTCCCCACCCCTACATTTGAACTAACATAAAATAACGTTAAGCACATTTTCCTCCAGGTAGGCATCTTCACTGTAAGAAGTTGTGTGCCTTGGCAGGTCATGGCTGTCTTACACACAGCTCCTCCACACTCAGTCAGCCCTCCTCCAGGTCCACAAATATTTTTGCCTTTCAAAGGGGTTAGCTTTAGTCATTGCCATCAGCTGTACCTTTTCCCTTCAGTCTTATGCCCAGTAAAACCCATTATTTAAAGTTTTATGTTACAGGAAATACTGCATTAAGAACCACTTGAAACAAAGACCACAAGAAGTATAAAATGTAAAAAAAAAGTTAAATGTTTAAATCTACATGCATATATGGAAGAAGGAGACAGCACTAACTACTTTCCTGAGCAGCAGTTGTACCAAGCTTTTTACCCTCAATCTATAGTAGAAAAAACAATTTTAAAGCCACGGCTTTGGATGTCACCTGTGCCACTGACTGGTCCTTCTGAGTAGGGCCCCGTGGTGCTCCCAGGATGGAGAGATGAAGGCCTGATGTGCTTGTAGGATATTATGAGGGCTCTGATGGCACAGTCACTGGATTTGGTGCCACTGCAATACCTGCCCTGGCTGACAGCCCCCTCACCTCTTCTATTCTGATGACATCTTCTTGCTCAGTCATGCTCCAGCAGATGCTGCCCCACATCCCCATGTGTGCACAACTTCACGTGCGTACAAACATGAGCTCACACTGCAAGTCCAAAACAGCATGTAAGGGGCAGACCAAAATCCTTAGGGTCAAACACCACCAAGTTCCCAATTAATTGGAAATGGTTTGTGTTTGGCTGTTTCCAAAAACATATTTGCTTTAGTCCGTGATGCTTTCTAATCTTCCCCTTCAAACCACAGAAGCAAATATTATTTATTACGCCAAAATTCCTGCCTGTTATTGGCATGACTTCACTGAGTTTTTCTTCAGAAGTGTTGTCCAGCTAACAATTATAATACAAAATTTAAGGTTATCTAACTCTAGGAAGTCATCACCACAGGAGATGAGATGCAAATAAATAAAAAAAAAAATATAGATCTGAATTCTTCAATCTACCATCTATTTGTTTATTATAACACAATTTAACAGCCTGTCAAAACCAAAACAATCAGATTTCTAATAATTAACAAGCAGGGCTTGGGTTTTTTTGTTTGGTTTTGGTAGGGGGTTTTGTTTGGTTTTGTTCGGATTTTTTATTTAAAAAAAAAAAATCACATCACTAAATTATTGCAGTTCCCCTGATGAAAGAAGTTTATCAAAGACTGAATATTTTTAGAGACTGTTAGGTCAGGAAAAGAGCACACAAAAGCCTTACCCACCCCACCCCCCAAACCCCCACCCATGAATAGGTACCTTCATTAGCTGTACATCATAGAGCTTTCTGAATCAAATTTCAAAAAATAAAGTTTTATGGCATATAAGCAACACAAACTTGTAAATCTCCCAATGCTGAGAAATTTTTTGCATTCATTGGAGGACACAGGACTCATTAGTGGCAGTGTTTCAACAATCCACTTCAAAAAACAAAATTTAAAGAGAAAAAAAAAGCCCTGCCGTTGTTCTGAAATGGTTACTATCCCTATTAAATATAATTCTTTAAAAATGGGGCAACTGTGGTAACACACTGAACAATGGATCCCTGGCTCTTCCCTCGTCTCCCCCTGCCAAGCATCAAATATTGAGGAGCAGCTTTTGTTTAAATTGCTCATTTATTGCTGAGTTGTTTACTGACCTCTTAAATTTGATATTACAACATGCTGCTGTGGTAAAACTGCAGGCACAGACAAAACAGCTTCTCCCCCCAGCTCTCCTTGGATAAGGAGCACAATTCACTGGAACACCACCCCTGTTCTGTATTTTTAGATGAGGAACAGCTACACTGGGCTAGAAATGAATCATAATGAGGCACAGTGCTCTACTTGAAGGGTAGCTGCCTTCAAGTACATCAATCTGCCAATTACAGTTGCAGAAACACATTCAAGACCAAGACACATGAAAGCCTATAACAAAGAGGAAACAAGGAGACCTCATTGACCCATTGCCACTTCTGCAACTCAGGTGGTGGGCACACTTAGAGGTAACAAGTAGGGCAGGAGGGTCAGATCAACCCAGTGCTGTTTATCTCTCTTGGAGAAAGAGTATGTCATGATGAAGACAGGAGTGCCTTTTACTGTAAAGTTTGTCCAGTTCTTTTATATACTCGTGAATGCTAGGAAGCACCAACATTCCCTATTATTATTTTAAACCAAAGGTGTGATCTGTGCTGTGTATACAGGATGAATTATTAAAACACTTGAAAGTGGACTTGGATTCAGGCTGGCCAGCCTCAGCTTAGGCCCTGGGAAAATGATGGGGCAACTTGTCTTGGAAATACTTCAAACACACATGAAAAGACAAGAAAGTGGTTAGGAGCAATTAGTGTGGATTTATGAAGGAGAAATAATACTCAACCAACCTCATCAACTTCTACAATAATGTGACCAACTTCTTAGGTTTAGTTGGAGCAGTGAACGGTGTTTACCTCAACTTTAGTAAAAAGTTTTCAATACTGCCTCCTGTAACATCCTCAGACAAGCAGACAAAGCACAGTTTAGATGAGTAGGCAGTGAGGTAAGACTGGAAACTGGCTGAACTGTCAGGTTATGATCCGCGACATATATCTCAACTGGAAGAAAGTCACTAGTGGTATACACCAGGTGTTCATACTAGGAACAGTACCATTTTACATCTTCATTAATAACCTTGATGAAGAGGCTGAGTGCACTCAGCAAGTTTATAGACAATATGAATGTAGAAAGAGTTACTGATAGACCAGATTGGTGTGCTGCCATTCAGCAGGACATGGACAGGCTGGAGAAATGGGTGGGGGTGAATGTCATTAACTTCAACAAGAGGCAGTATAAAGTCACACATCTGGTAGGGGGAATAACCCCAAACACCAGTGCATGCTGGGGACCAACCAGCTGGAAAACACCTTTATAGAGGACAGCCTTGTGGTCCCACAGCTGACCATAAGACAAAAATGCACCTCATGGCAAAGGAGTTCAACAGTATGCCAGGCTGCATTAAAAGTATTGTCAGCAGATCCTTGGAAACCTTCACTAGCTGACCTCAAAAAGTTCCTTCAATTGTCAACAACTACATGAGATTGTGTGAATGGAGGTCTAACTTGTATCAGCATAAGTTTACTGATTTACTTCAAATACCACAAGAACCTAGAGTTTTAATTCAGAGATTAGGCCCAGACTGGGAGAGCAGGAGGACTCTATGGTCACCTCATTAGCCACACTGAACACATCAACGTTAGAAGCAAGTCACAGGAGTTACCTCCAAGGAATGCCAGTTAAGACCACGTTGAAACCAAGTCAAGACTTTGCTCAGTTCTTAAATAAACAAGAGTGAACATTCAAAGTCTAATCCACATCATAGGAACAGAATCATTTCCAGAAATATTTCCAAATACTTCACTGCTAAAACCAGTAAAATACTACAGAATCAGCATTTTTCGTTTTCTTCATAGTGCTGTTTTTTCTTATAGTCTGCAAGTATCCAAGGTAAAATTTGTCAAGAACTTCACAGTAACATTGTTATACTCCCTAAAATGATTTGAAATTACTTTTCTGGAAATTGTGATTTGCAGTGTTATGAAACTGATACTTTTCTCCCTGTTTGAGATGGAAACAAATACTCTGTACTTCAGTAAGAAAGTTATTGTGGTGCCATGAAACACATGAAAACATATACCTGCTGGAACAGAGGTAAAGAAAGGATGATACATCCCTGCTGTGAATTGAAATCCCACTGAATCCCAGCCCCATTCTTGTGCTCAGAGGGGAGATATCAGGCTGCTAATTTAGGGCTAAGCCCTTCAATAGGAACAAGGAAGGAAAAAGATGGGGGTCAAAGCCAGGCTCTCTTTTCTGTGTGTGTGAGGAACACATGCTTGTTCTTTACTACACAGCCTATAACTAGCTTACTAGAGAAGTAATTGAGTGATATGGTTATAAAAGAGTCAAATACACATGCAGAGATGACAGTATGAAACTTATTTTCCCTGCAGCCTATGTTAAATACTGTATCTTAAAATTACTGTTAAGCCCACCTAATTTTTCAAGAAATGATGGTATATCTGACTGACATAGAGCAGACAGCTCTGATCTCTGCAGGTGCACATCTGACTAGAGCAGATACAGATACTGCCAGGGAGAGGAAGGAAGAATCCAGGCATAGCTGCTCAGCTCTACAAATTCCCCAAGTGAAGTAAATGATTAATAGAATCACTTGATAGCTGAATAACAGCACCCCGCTCCACATGACATCTTGCCTTAAACAATGCACTAGGAAGCAGCAAAAACGTAGTGTAGAATTGTTCAGTTTACTGGGGGAACACTGACTTCAAAAATTAAGTTCAGGTTAACCTTTATCAATAGAGGCATTTGGTTCCAGAAGTACTCACATTATTCCCTTACAAGGTAGCAAGGGGACATGGCTTCAAAGTTTACTTGAGTAGGAATTATTAGTAAAATAAGATACTCACTGAATTTTCCACAGACAATCTTTATTTCTTCATTATCAAGACAGAAGGAAAGAGAGAAAATTTCAAAGATATATTTGAGTATGGACTGTTTAGCTTACCCCTAGGAAACAAAGCATTGTTATAAAACATCATCTGTGGATCTGAAGATGCAGGATGAAAGGGATAAAAAGAGCCTTCCAATCTTCAGTTTAACAAAGTTAATAGACACTTCCACATCTACCTGAGACTATTTTTATTGGACTGTGTTTTTTAGGAAGATGTTTACAATTAAGTCAAAGAAGGTTACATATGTGTTCAAAGATAAATCAGGACTAAGTCCTTCATCCCTGATGCCTTAAACACAAATCTTCTCTGTAGCAGCAATAACAGAAGGGAAAAAGCCCACATCACAAGAAAAGCACTGAACTAACATTAGACTGTTTTCCCCCCACAAAACGTGTAACAAAGAAGTTGGGCTTCATTTGAGAGTTCTCACACACATTGCATTATACAGTGGTAATAGGCTAAAAATAAGTTACTATGCGCATGTGGTAGGGGAAAAAGATCTGCCGCGCACAAGCACAGAACAGATCTTTCTGGGGGGGGATAGGTTTTAAGCCATACAGGGTAGAAACAGTTCTAAACTTAAACCGAATAGTAATCTGTATTACCAATACATGATGGAAACATCTGGATTCCAGCTCTCATGCTTGAAGGGTATCAGAACTAGTATTGAACATCAAGGGTTGTACTGAGTCTTATGAAGAAACCATTTAAAAAAAGATGATCCTATTACACTTTCAGTTGTGCACGCACAGATCTAAAGTAACAGTTGACATTGATATTATTTTGTACATTCAAGACTTAGAGAAGAATGGTAGAACACAGCTATACTTCCATATATCTTTCATAGATTTTTTTGTATCACCTGGGTTGGAAGAGACCCTTTAGATTGAGCCCAACCATGTAGTTAAGAGATGCTTTATTAAAAGCCTACGAATGTACAGACAGGAACAGCTATTTCACAGTCTTAGAAGATTTAATAACTGTGTGCTAACACTTGTTACATTTATCTCAGAAGATTCCCAGGAAATATAATAATGCCAGAAGGAAAGTGAGAAAATACTATAATTGTTTTCTTTGATATTTAAGAACAAAGAGAAACGCGAACTATCTAATGGAACCCCAAAGTATACCATGTAATATCTATTAACCCCGCCCCCAAAGACCATACCCCACCCCAAAAACACCCACTTCACACCCAAATGCAACCTGTCTATATACTTTGTAAGAATTGCTCCATTATCTAAGGCCGCAATGGAGCTACTTGTTTCTCCTTATGTCTTGTTCCAGAGTCTTCCTGGAAATCCGTAATAAAGGTTAATGGTTTTTCTATCATCTAAACTGCTCATTGAAAAGATAAAAGATGTGGTAGTGTGGACACAAATTGCATCTTAAAAAGATAATTCCATAAGCATTATAAAACCGGGCTTACATTTCCTTAGTGGAGGGAAACCAACAGGGATTAGTTTGAGAAGAGATCCTAGACTGTTTCTGTGGACTAAGTAAACAGCTAACCTACTCTCAACACAAGCTCTCACTTTAGGTCTGCTGACTGGCACTGAGCAAGCCTTTAATAGTTACAGAACATTAGAATCACATGGATATCTTTGAAAAATGCAAAACAAACAAGCCCTGTCAGTGAGAATGAGTCCAAGTCACAGTCAGCTTTGGAAGTTTCCACATAAAACCATTTTTGTTGATATACCATAACATTTAGGAGTTCGAGTGACAGGCCAAGACTTCACCATACTCCAGGCTGTATAAACATGAAACAAAGATGCCACAACTTCACAGGCATCCTTTGTAGATGAAAGCTTTACACTCCGGCTGCAGTTCAGCAGTTTAAAAAAAAAAGAACACAAACCCAACCACACAGCTGGTTGCTCACTGGGGGACAGGCTCAAAAAGGAAAAAATAGTAGAACTTGTGCATTGAGCTAAAGACAGTTTAATAGGCAAAAAAAAAAATGACAATAGTAATGATAGAAAAATATACAAAACAAGTGATGCATAGTACTATTGTTCACCACCTGGAGCCAATTCTCAGCCCCACTTCCCAGGCAACCCCCAGTTATATACAGACCATGATGTCATAAGGTATGGAATACCCCTTTGGCCT
The DNA here is from genome assembly GCF_964237585.1 of Gallinula chloropus. Classification (NCBI taxonomy): domain Eukaryota; kingdom Metazoa; phylum Chordata; class Aves; order Gruiformes; family Rallidae; genus Gallinula; species Gallinula chloropus. The sequence continues at coordinate 69,624,633 of NC_140086.1, forward strand.
GTTTGGGTCGGCTCTCCTGGCTGTGTCCCCTCCCAGCTTCTTGGCCCTCCACCTTCCCATTGGCAGACCAGTACAAGAAGCTGAAGAGTCACAACCAAAGACATCAGTGTGTTGTCAACATTAATCTCATCCTAAGCCAAAAGCACAGCACTAACCAGCTACTAGAAAGAATTAACTCTCTCTCTGCTAAAACCAGGACAACTCCCAACTTTAAGAGCAAAAGGTGGCTGGCTCTTGGTCCTACATCACAGGATCAGAGGTTGCCTTCCTCTGTTTATCCGTTTCTGTCCAGCAGTTAAGTAACACTCCTAAAAATGAGGTTCTGAAATGAACAAGTATGTGATCAGATCATGCAACTCAGAAGGACTTTTTGAACAACATTATGAACTAAAGTAATCAAGGTCACTAGGGTCATGAAGACATGGCACTCCAAAAATATTTTTTACATGAAGAATGGCACACTGTTTCATTCAGCAGAATCCCAGTACTAGCGTGTCCCTTCCTGGTACAGGGAAGCATTGCAGTTTGTTTGCAGAGGTACGGTTTTGGCTGGTGTAGGAGAAGGCACGCAGAGGTTGTAAGCCTCTATAACACATATTTGACCTGCACTGACACCTACATATGCACCAAATGAGGGCATCCATAGTTCAGAATTTCACATATTCAGAAGTTTGGAGGGAGTCTTTTTTATTGTCTTAGTTGTATATTTTTAATTTCTATAGCATTCTACCAATGGTCAGACTACTACTGCAGCCCGTGTCACACAAATAAACAAATTCTCCATAAAAAGCTATAGAACAGCTGCAAAATGTAGTCTTGTATGGTAATAGGAAGGAGAAGAAGGCGAGAAACATTCTGTTCACATATTTTAAATTTCATTCAAGGTATTTTTTACAGTTTGACTAGCTTTTCACTGCACTTTGACAATTTCATTAAAATTTCAATCAGCAAAAAACCAAGTCAGCTGATTGTTTGAGTCTATCCAAAGTAGACCTTAAGGTTCAAATGTAACAAAATATTTTAGCAATTTTTACATTCTTTACTCAGAGTTATTCTTGGATACTACAGTAGCATATGTAAGACTAAGAAAAACAACTTCAAATAGAGTTGTAGAAAAGTTATCAAAAACACATGCAGAGAGATTGCAGTCTAAAGGATCAGATAAAACAAAGCAAACAAGACACATACTAGTCCAGTAGCAGAGAAGTTCACAAATCCATTCCTGGTGTCCTGGCTCAATATGCCTCCAAGTCTTCCATTTGATCTCTACTTCCCCTATACCCTTGGTCCCACCACATAGGGTATCCCAATCCACTTATCAAGTGGAGACAAGAAGCTGGAGTGCTTCGTGTCAGTTTTGCTCTTGCTTTCTCCATCCTTCCCTTATTCCTACCATACCGAGTCTCGTAATAGCTATGTCAGAGACTTTGCCTAGATCACCCCTTGAGAGTATCCCTGTATCCCTGTCACCCAGCACAACTGGAACAACGGAAGCGGTTCCAGTTGTGGTTCCAGTTCATGGTTTAAAAACTCCTTTAATGGAATCCTACACCAAAGCTCCTCCCAGTATCAGCTACTGCAGGTGCCACACAGAGGTAGTAGAGCAACATACTGCAGGAGATCCAAAAAGCTGACAGCGATAAGGAGATTTGTGGAGGAAAACAGTAGATGAAATGGAAAGACTTCCCACTTTCTCCCCTCTCCCCTGAGCCCAATCCAGTCATGATCATTCATTTATGGCAGATGACTCTCTGCCACTAAATTCACTGGGACCTCACAGCTAAGTTATTTTTTACCCCTCCATGTACCATCCAAAAGATGGAAGTCCAACAGATTGTATGGGTCAGTCTTGTAATATAAATATGGTCCTTTGACTTGCTGCTAGAAAGAATAGTTGTAGAGGCTTCTATATAACACACCCTACACACTCAGCAGCACTAATCCAATATATTGTATTTAAACATTTTTCCTCAAAGTATGCAAGATCTAGGGAAAAAAGTGTATTTGTGTTCCAATAATCTACTTTTTAACATTTTCAGACATGGGATTACCTTGGTTACAACAAGCAAATAGCACATACATTTTCCTGAGGAAATGCTATTCTTGCTAGGAAGTTTTGATAGATAGATCCCATACTCCAATCCACCTTGAAGAGATTATTCTTCCTACATACTGTCAAATTTTATTTGATGTATTAAAGTCTATAAATTGAGCTATGACTGTAGGTAAAAATAGTCTTTCACATGGTGCACTCTCAAACATCAGAGAGTATCCACAGTAGTTCCACAAATGACAATTAAAGCAAAAAAAAAAAACCCACTTAGCTACTCTATGTAATCCTGCTCTGGCAGGGTGGTTGGACTAGATGATCTTCTGAGGTCCTTTTCAACCTCTAACACTCTGTGATTCTGAAAACTTGTGTTCCAGATAGATTTTAAATTTTGTAGTAAGAAAAAAGTTACAACACTAATTATCTAATGAACATTCTTAACAAGGAGCTCTTGCTGTTCTCAGCTGATGTACAGTTTACTACTTTTAATTCTGTTTTAAAAGTTAAATCACCCTTAAAGCACCAGCCTGGATATAAAAGAAATAAATCTTCTGGGTTTTAAGTTTATTTGCAACATAATGGGTTGGGGAAGAAAACACAAAAAGTAGGGGATTAACACTAGTTCATATTTTCAAACAAATAAACCAACCCAATTAGGATACTGTCAGAATTTCATCATATAGTCTAATCAAACTATACTGTTGCCTACAACAGTTGTCTAATATTAGACAATTCATTGGTCTTATAACCACAAAGTTCTGGGTAGAAGTTTTGGAATAAATATTCTGTCAAACATGCTGTTTTCTAGAAGTTGAAATCCTTATGTAATATGATAATACCTTGTCCAAAAATTTTGGTGGCTCCAAAACTCAAAAAATCTCAAAGCCCAGTTTAACCAACTGGTACCAATACTGAAATTCAACTTTCTAACACAAAATTTTGTACTGTCTGAACAAGCCAAGAACAGAAAAAAAAAAAATAAAAAAAATCAATCCACAAGAAAGAAGCAGAACATGTGATTTTGGTGAAACTCCTAGAAGACCAAAGAAAGGAGCTCACACGGTCAGACTCAGGACATTACTTTAAGTTTTCCAAAGACTACAGATTTATCAGACTGCATATCACACCTGTATTTTTGTGTCTGTGCGTATGGTCACACTAACACTTAAAATACATGTAACCTGTGGAGATTTAAAATTTTAATAAAAGCTACATGTTCAAAATGAAGCCGTATTTTCACACCTATAGGAGTGCATCCCAATGTATGTATTTCAGATTTGAGAATATTCTATTACATTTTACATATAAGTGCTGCCTGGATTTTTAGTTGATTTTACACATATTAGTCGGATTTTTGGTAATTGCAATACAAGAAGCTCAAATTGGTTGCATTTAGTAATGCAAACAGGAGGTGGAGCCCCTTTTGTAACACCATAGGACAAGGGGTTACTGATGAGGCTTGATTTAAATAAACCAAGGAAAGCATTTCACCTTTGCTGTTCATGAGTGTCTCACCAATCAGTGATTATAAGTTGGGCTCACACTGAGTAGGATGATCTAGGTGAGACCTAGTTTTATAAACACACCCTATAACTTCACTAATAGACTCTGCTTCCCTTCAAGAATTAAGTGCCCTAAAAGCCAGCAAAATAATGCATTATTGTAGGTCTGGAAAGGGCATCAAGGTCAACACCTTATCACTAAGTACAAAGGTGCTCTTCTAAAGGTTGATGGTGAACCTTAGACTGCAAAAAGAGATGATACTGGAGGAGAAGAGATAAATAAACACCAGCATTATTGTCCTGTGAAGCTCCAACCCTTACAATACTTAGAATTAAAACAGGCATTATTCCCAAGGTTAAAAAATATATGCTCAAAATAGCACTATGAAATCCCTAAACAGGTGGTTTCAATGAACCAACAAAAACAGTTGCTTGCCAGAAAACTGTAAAGCTTTCATTCCATGAAAGCAGGTGTAACCAAGTGAGGAAAGAAAAAAAAAAAGAGACTGGGGGGAAGCTGTCATCATTCATAACTGACTTACAAAAGCCTTCAAGTTAGCTGTCAGTGTAGGCTGTAGCTGTGCTCAGGATTGCACTGACCCATGTGCAGGACCTTGCACTTGTCCTTGTTGGACTTCATGCAGTTCACACAGGCCCACCTCTCAGAGCCCCTCTGGATGGCACCCTTTCCCTGCAGTGGGTCAACCACAACCACACAGCTTCATGCCATCGGCAAACTTGGGGAGGGTGCACTCAATCCCACTGTCCATGTCACTGACAAAAGTGTTAAACAGCACTGGTTCCAGTACTGACCCCTGAGGAATACCACTTGCTGATTTTCACTTGGACATTGAGCCATTGACTGCAACTGAGTCCCACTATCCAGTCAATTCCTTATCCATCGAGTGGTCCATCTATCAAACCCCTGTCCATCCAATTTAGAGACAACGTCTTGCAGGACAGTGTCAAATGCTTTACACAAGTCCAGACAGATGACATCTATCTCTCTTCCCTTATCCACCAAGGCTGTAACACTGTCATAAAACCCACCAAATTTTTCAGACACTATTTGCCCTAAGGGAATCCTTGTCAGCAGTCACTGATCACCCCCTTATTTTCTATATGTCTGAGCATAGTTTCCAGAAGAGTCTGCTCCATGATCTTGCCCATCAGAGATGAGACTAGCTGGCCTATAGTTCCTAGGGTCTTCCTTTTTAGCTCTTTTTAAAAAAACAGGGGTTATGTTTCCCCTTTTTCAGTCTGTATGAACTTAATTAACAACTAGATCCTACAGAAGGTCCATAAGGTCCATCTACTATTAGATGAGCCACAGTGCTCTAAAATTAATTCTTCAACCCGTACAACCATAGGAGCAGCTGCCAAGATAAGGGTGTAGAGAAATTCTACAGTGACATCAAAAGGCTCTGGCAACTGCTTCTCAATGGAACACAGACTCCAGACAGCATCACTCAGTTCTGCCCCCCAAACAGCACAACTGCACAGCGAAGTCCATGCAAGCCAAGCCAAACAGCAGAGTGACTTGAGAGTAAGACTGATTTAGTAATAAAATTAGTTTTGTCCTTTCATACACCATCAAGGTGATATACAGGCATCATGGCAGATGCAAACTAGGTAGATGGTATTATCATTTCAAGAAGTGCAATTCCACCATGAAAGTAAGCAAACCAATATTTCAAAGCCTATAAAGTGGAAACACACAAAAGCAATACACTTAATTTTCTGCCTTGACAGAAAAATCTCTAAGTGAGATTTCCATTTACACACAATGGTGTGAACAAGACATAACACCTAAACTAAACCTCTTCTGATGTTTTCCCCACAGTGTTTTGTTCCCTTTATCTTTTACAGCAATAACAGTCTTTCCATTCAGTTTGTATACATGTACCCCCAAACCCAAGTGTTTGCCCTATGCAGAACACCAGCTCACGCAGTGTCTTTGGTCTCTCTTGGCTGAATTAGTTCCTCTTATGTATCTCACCTCTCTGTATCTGAGCAGCTCTGAATAGATACTGTCTGCAGACAAAGGAACATGTTTTCCTTTTCCCCAGCAAAGCTGAAAGTGCTTCCCCAGCCTATACCACCCTCCAGCCCAGAACTAGTAGTCCCTGCTTTAAGGGCCAGTCATTCTGGGTGAGGAATCCCACTTTGGATAAACCTAAGCACATTTTTAATCGTGGGAAGTGTCATCAACTCTCATGATCATCACTGATCACCAGTGTACATTTTGAAGAAGCCAGATTTTGATAACCATGTACGAGCTTTGAGTAGATTTCCCAATACACTCCTTACAAGGCTTGTGGACAACCGTGAAACATTTCCAGATAGACTGTAACAAATAATTCTGAATTACTGTCATTCAGCAAGCCTTTACAGACATTGTTGCCTCCTTAGAAAAAAGATTGACTGAGAACATTTAATCAATACAAGCCCAAGCTGATCCTTGGCTTTAGCATGAGATTGAAAATTGGCCTTCAAGCATTTTGAACAGTTCTGTACCTCTTTCAAGGTCCTCATAGCACTAGCCAACCTTGAATTTTTTCCAAATCCTCATGATATTACTTGAATATTAACTAGTAGGTCAGATTACAGAAAGCGTTATTCAAGTGAAGCCACTAACAAGAAAGTTTCACACTGTCTGAGGTCCTTTTGTCTGCCTTCCTATTCTTTGGCAGCAGCCAAGAAGTCCCACTGCACTATCCAATGTCTAACAACTTTAAGTAGCTGAAAAAAAAAAAAGCATCTTAGTCCAAGAGACTCCTGCTTTGCCAACAGTAAACTACTGCATTCAAGTCTTGGAGACAGTTCAAGGGTCTGTGTGTTTTACAGAACTAAGTGCAGAATCAGCCCTCCATGTCTATTCCAGAAACATTCAGAAAATAGGTCCATTTTTTACAACACCAAGTTACAGCTTTTTTCCTTGTCATTTCATGACATACATTAAGAACTCAGAAGCAGTACCATTATATTCCAGAAGTACATTCCCATTACATACACAAGGACATGTATTTATACCCAGTAACAAAAATTCTCACTATAAACCAGGAGCTAATCTGCCAGTCAGGAGGAATAGGATTTTCTGATCAAATTCAGAAATTCTCATCAGCACAAGACACTTTAGGATTCCATGACTCTCAGAGATTGAGGCTGTAATTCCTTTCTTCCTAAATTATCTGACATATTTTAGGCAGATCAATCTCACCCTAGTGCTCCCCATTTCTTTCCATTGGATATACAGACAGCCCAAGGTGACTAGTTCAGACACTGGATACAAAGCTAGGGGAGATTCATCTTATGTGAGACACATACAAGTTACCAATAAGCAGTCTGAGTAAATGTGCTGGTTTTGGCTGGGATAGAGTTAGTTTTCATAGCAGCTTATGTGGAGCTGTGTTTTGAATATACATCGGAAACAGTATTGTTACAGAGGTGTTTTCATTGCTGCTAAGCGGTGCTTACACAGAGCCAAGGACTTTCCTGCTTCTCATCCCACCCCATCAGCATGTAGGCTGGGGGTGCATAAGCTGTTGAGAGGGGACACATCCAGGACAAGTGACCAAACCATTCCATACCATACAATGTCATGCTCAGCATGTAAGGGGCTGGGAGAAGACAGCCAGCCATTACAAGTGATGGAGCCCTGCTTTCCTGGAGATGGCTAAGCACCTGACTGCCCATGAAAAGTAGCAAATTAATTCCTTGCACATGGAGCTTTCATTTTACCTACTAAACACTTAACACACAAGTTCCGTCACTTTCACTCTTCCAATTTTATCCCCCACCCTAACCAGGTAGGAAGTGAGCAAACAACTGTGTGGTGCTCAGCTGCCAACCAGAGCAAAGCCACAACAGTAGGAGGACCTAGGACAAATGGGAAAGCATCAATCCTTGAGAAATATTATTTGAATTACTTAGTGACCATAGTATTTACACAAAGCGAAGAACAATTAGAAAATAGACAGAACACCTAATCAAAATAGCAAAAAAACCAACAAAACCCACCTCCTTACCCTGCTGACACAGAAAGACACTTTGTAAAGGCTTCATTTTGTTTACTCTCACAAAAACAAAGCCTGAGAAACTTTCACAGTCAACAGAATGGCAATACCATTTAAGCCAAATAACAGTACTGGCAGCAAAACCAATGTGTATAAACTGGCTTTGAACAGTTTTTTCTTGGCCAAAAATTAGAACGCTTCTAATTTTCACAGGAGCTCAGATGGAGAACAACCAGCATATAACAAGGCAAAGAACCCTGGTAAATTGAAGATGGACTATGACCAGCCTTCTCAAAGGGATTTATGTACTACAGCAGCTGTGATGGCAAAAGGAAAAACAAGATGACTCCGAAAGCCCTTTCTAATCCTACACTCCAAATTTAAGCCTCTACTTAATAGCAGAGGCCACACTGACAAAGAACAAACAGCACCAGTGTTCATACAATTTAAGATACAACTTGAAATCTCTCCCCTTCTTCCCCTCTCTCACCAACCTCAACTCTCTCCCTTCAACTGACCTTAAGCTACTAGCGCCAGACTAAGCAGCCCTATTGTTTTCTTCCAGTAGATCACCTCCACCCTAACACTAAAGAAAGAAAACTTATAACTCACTTGCTTCATTACCACAGAGCAGACACTAAATAGCTACATAAAAGAAAATAATTTCAATTCACCCCACCAATACCCTTACAAAATTGCATTTCAAGTCTGAAAGATAAGACAAATACATCCCTCTCATAAAACACCACCTTTAGGAGACCAAAGATTATTTCATGTATTTATCATTACTAACTACAAGATATAATCTTACCTCCTTTTTCAAGACAAGTTTATCTCCCCAACACAGTTTGCTTGCTTTCCCCACTGTAGCACAGCTCCACAAAAAAGATAAACTCTAGTACCAACTGGTAGGTACCAGTTAAGCACTGGCTGTGATGAGAAAACAGCTTTCACTTGGGCCTTCCAAGAAAGCTCTCCTCCTTTTTGGGAGGATAATTGGATATCAGAATTAAGAATGTGATTCAGTAGCACCTGTGGATGTGGCACTGACACTCAGAAAAATGGATCCCTGAGACATTTCCTAAGGAAGTCTGCAAGCATTTTATGAGAGTATATATTACCAAAGTAAAAGAACAGGCACATAAAGCAGCTGCAATGTCCGCGCTGAGGTGTGAACTACCGTAACAGCAGAAACATTTCTGAAAAAAAAAAAAAAGAACATTTATAAGCAACATTTTAAAAACAAAACTCAGACCAAATCCCCTCTCGGAAGAGGCACACCTCATTTTCAAATCCGATGTGGCTAGCTCAGGAGGGGGGTGCTAAGTCACTGCCCACTCCCCACTACACCACTTTACACTCAGGAGGGGAGAGGCCAGGACTTGAGGCACCTGTGGCTGCATGAAACCTGCATGTCAGGGAGATGCATGTGCAAGGGCTGCTGGCAACAAGCTGTAGATGGTCCGTGCAGTGAAGAGTGTGGGTAATGGAAGAGCGGCCCTGGAAAGGAGACGCGGTTGTGCCAGTTGGAGGGAAAGCCGGTAAAGAAGAGAAAAAGCAGTAAAGAACGAGGTGGAGGGTCTTGGAGGGATGCAAATTTGTGCCTTGTTCAGCAGGGAGGTGGCAGGGCGTGCTTTGTAATGTTAAGGAAGGTGTAGACAAAGATGCCTCCACAGACAGACAGACTCCTGCACAGCAGGAGTTCGACAGGGAGGGACAACCCTTTCTATAGGAAAGTTGTGGTTCTTGTGTTAATGAAAAGTCCTGAAACCTGAGGCCTCTGTGGCCTCAGCCATCGAGAGGGTATAAATTTGCTCAGTTGTTATTAAAGTTGTCTTCCATCCATCACAATAGGAGCCCTTGCCTTTCAATACCCCACGAAAAAGGGGTAAGTAGCTCAGCGATCTCTGGCAGGAAAGAGAGGGATGGGTCCAGGGAAATGTGGGTTGGTGCTGGTGGGAGCAGGGGAGTTTTGGGTAGTGTGTAATGTTAAAGTGATGGGTACTGCAAAGTACTGCCTATTCTTGCTGATCCCAGATTGGTTTCGGGGTACAAAGTCCCGTATTGTTCAGCTAAACTCTGTGATGGAAAAAATACAACCGTTCAGTCCTTGTAGATGGAGCCTGGACTTAGTGATCTTGTGGGAAGGTGGTGGAGGACAATTTCCATGAGATGTTATTGAAAGGGGAGCGGTATTTGCATAAATAACCTTTCACCTGATTAAGGACTAAGAGACTCATGGGGGCAAGTCACTGAATCTAGGCAACGTATTGAAAAAGTAAAGAAAATAGGACACAAAATTAAGTAGCTTCATATGGTCCCCTCAGAGCTTGAAGGTGGTCTGAAACTCAATGGAGACTGTTCAAGGGAACCCCATTATGAAGAAAGAACACGATGTTATAAATCAGAAAGGACAAGTAAAGTATCCCCTCCAAAATGCTGCTGTTCCTGGTGAGGAGGTATGTACTGGCAATATAATTTATTTTTGAACTAAACATTTTTTCAAAAATATACGGTTTAAAGTTTTCTGATGCTAAAAGGAATCATTGCTGCTCTTAGCCAAGCTCTTCCCCACTAATTGCCACACAGCTTCTATTAGCCAACTTCCCCAGCCTCTCCAGCTTCTACAGTGATTTGAAACCCTGATAATGTTTTTCATTTTGTTTCTTCTGTAGACAGAAGCAAAAGCATTTCCTTTCCAACAGCATGACACAGGCTACAGACAGCCTGACGCCAAAGCTTTCTGCAGATCAATATATTTAATGCATTTGAAGTCAGTAAAATCTCTCAGCCTAGTCTAGGGTTGCCTGAGGAAAAAGAAAGCCAAGAGGCTAGAGAGCCGTGTGGATATGGATTTAATATTCAATTTGCTTACTTAAGGAACTCTCAATTTTAACAGAAACCCATTTAAGTTGCCTTGGGTTGTAATTTAGAGTATTTTTCTCAGAAGGCTTTGGTGAGTATGGAGAAAAAGTTAATGCAGTGAGTCAGATACTTTCAAATACAAGTGGTCAGAACGTATGAGTAAAGACAAAAGAATGAATAATTCCCAATGACTCTGGGAAAAATTAATGTTACCTATAGCATCACACCAATTCTTTCTTCTCATCTCCCAGATTTATTTTGTTCACTTGCATATTGCTCCAGCCACTCTGGCCTTTCCCACAGACGTTCCTCTTGTACAGAAGATACCTGTCATTTTCATTAACCTTCAACTGTTATTGCTCCAAAAATTCTTTCTTGCCCATCAATGAAGTTTTACTGCCTCTTAAACACAAAAGCCAGAGGCAATCACACAAGTGAGGAAGTTGGTCGTTCTCCTATCAAACCCATCAGAATTGTTCTGCTTCCATTCAGCCTCAAAAATTCCTCAGGGATTCCAATTCATTCTTCCCCACTCCCAATCCAGAAAACTGTGTACCAAGAGAAAAGGAATAAGCCACAAACAGCTGCCATACTTTTCAGTCTTATCTTGTATCCATCAAAAAACATTATTATGTATTAGTCTAGACTGTAAAACTCTGTAATACAGAGTAATACAAAAACATGTAATTGCAACCTTGCTGCTAAATAATGGTACCTCAAGATCACTATTTGTCTTGAAACACAGAAGCGTTTTTATTGCTTGCAATTGGAAAAGCAGCTTAATAAACTTCAGCTCTATGTGCAACCTTGGGCTGCCAGAAAGAGTGAATAAATTAACATATTCCACCTTAATATAGTATTAACTATGATGCTCAAACACACATTGTTTTAAATGCAAATATTAATTATTTCATGCTAACATTTCAGCAAGAATGAATGCAATTATTTTATCAAAGCAGATGCAGTGGGAGGTAGTCAAGGCGAGGTAGCTGTTACTGGTTTGTGGGAAATAAATTGAGTCTTTCAGTCATTTTTTCTTTTATGGATTAGGTGGTTAGAAAGAAAAATGTTGCCTTTCTGTTACATCAAAAGGTCTGACTATGAAGTTCCAGACCATTTGCACTGCTTTCCTGAATACTAACAGTCCTGGTTAACTCAATAATATTTACGAAGTCTTTACAATAATTTTTATAGGGTTTTTATTGAAAATCTGGAAAGTGGGAATCAGTGTGTATCACACAATCATTAAATTTAACATGATTTATTTCTCTCTCTGAGTGCATCTCATTCTGCTACAAATCTTCATCCTGGTACATTATGTTGCTGGAAGAAAGCAGGGCCTCTACCACAAATTGCAGGACAGTATGACTCCAGCAGCTCTTGGGAATGGCATTTTATTCCTCTGCAGCAAATATATGAGGGCAGCATGTGAATTATATCATCTGGGTTCATCACAGCAGATCAGGGGAGAATTAAAGGCACAGCTTCGGTGCCTGCGTTTTGCGCAGTGTTGTCTTGTATTTGAAATGGTAGAAACCAGCTGCGGGCTTTGCACCTTTGGGCCACATCTTCCTAATGCAGTACCAGAGGTGTTGGGTAGCAGCCCAGCTTACTGCGTGTTCCTGCTTACCAAGTTAAATTGCAGATGCACTGCTTCAGCCAGAAGCTTTATGTGATGCCTATCAAAGTTCTTAAAGAACTGGCTAAAGAAAGTGACCAACCCTCTCAGAAAACTGTCCACATGCTGATTCTGAGGCCTTTCATGGCTTGAGGCTCTTGTAATGGGAAAGTTTATTCTTAAAGCAAGTAAGAGATAAAGATTTGCACATGCATCCACATCACCATGCTAACTCTCCTCTGCATAAACTTCTCATTGAACCAACTCTTCCTGGCTGCTTGACCCCACTTTTCAGTAATGCATAATCAAATGCATGCATTTCAGAAAACAAGCTCCATTTCCCTTGTGTCTGCTCTTCCTTGTATTCTATCAAAAGTAGGTTTTGCCCTTAATTTTCTGTAGAAACAGCTGTAATGCCACATAAGAACTGCATGCTAAAAAGGCAGAAAGATGTACGATGAGATACAAAAAAAGGACCTCTTCTGACTTGACAGGACTCATATCTGAGCAACAAAGCTTCTGTTTTGAACTTGTTTTCTCAGAGATCTCGGCTGTAATTTTTGTACCCCCACACCAGAGGCCTCAAACTTTGCACACAATTCCCCAGGCCATGAATATGTCTACTCTGTCTCTTCAATTTAAATATAGCATACATAACGCTGTGCCATCTAGAGAGTCTAACCAATACTAAGTCAGACAGATGACAGAAAATAATGTTCTTCCTGCAAAGTTGTATTCTTTTATATGCCAGCAGTGTAGGTAAGAACTCCAGTATAGTCGATAGGCTTGTGGACCAGGGGCCAAATTCCTCTCTGCTGTATATTGGAACGGCTCAACCAGTTGACTTCAAATAACCCTTGCCATTTCATTCCGGCAAAGAGTTTGCCCCAAGGGTCTTGCTAAGACTTTTGATCGTAAACACTAAAAGGGTAGTAATCCTCAAGCTCAAATGAATTTACACACTAGGTTTCTATGGCTCAGAAAAAGCAAAAGCTGTTCAGTCCGCTGTGAAAAGAAGGCATTTGTCTGATAAAGGAAAAAGAAAACCAACCAGAGTGTTGTCAAAATAAGAGTGTATATGAGGGTTCCAAAATACAAATAATTCACTCCTGAGCATGGACAAAAGTAAATATTATGGATGGTCAGACACAACAATAATCTTCTGGAAGTTTCTCATGAGGAAGGCAGATGCCCCACTCTTTAAACTCCACACAAGGGAAGCCTGGTTAAAACACTGCATCATTCACCTCACTGTGAGGTGATCTTCACCTGCACCCCCTGGTGCAAAACTAGAAATACAGACAACCCCAACCCATCCTAAAGGGTATCTGATAATACACTCTTTTTTTGTACTCATAAAATGAGTTACACTAGGAGACTTTCAGCAACAGCAAGAACAAAATAAGAGAGTACACAATACTGATGAAGACCTGGATTTGCTATACATATTTAATTATTATTCTGAAGGAGTGGTAGTGATGAACTTAGGTTAGTCAGAGCTGAAGTAAGCTGTTAGGAAATTTTGAGACCTCTGATCCAAATGGGTACTCTAATGACAGGGAAAAATGTCAGGCAGCCAATTAAAGGTCTGATGATTGAGGAGTAATAGGAATTTCTCATACAGATTGCTAGATTTAAAACTAGCTATTATCACTCAAGTAAAAATCGCAAAGTTTCACATGAAAAATTCCTTCCCTAAAACAAAACCACATTTGCTCAAAAAGCTGCAATATAATTCCCCCAAAAAAATATTAAGAAAGGCAGCACTGGAGTTATGCCTTCTTATAACTTTCTAGAACATCATGTTCTTCAAAAAAGAAAAAACAGCTTAAAAAATATTAAGTCAATGAAAATCTTGTCCAAAAGACAAAGAGACATACTACAGAAAGACAAAACAGAATTCCTTTTCTACATAACCATTTTTCAAGAAAACTCACTTTTATGCTCTTTTATTCTTCTCCAGTTCCATAGAGATCTCTTCTTAGAAGTTTCAACTATAATTGTTGCAGAGAAGTAAACCAAAATGGCCCAATATTTTCAGTGAGACCAAGAATAACAAGAAACACGGTCACTTTATGCAACGGTATCGAGAATGTAGATTACAATACTTTCAACAGAGCATAATTGAATGGTATTAAACAATGCTGTGAACTGTCAGTAAGTAAATCTATGAGTCATATTTAGGTTAAACGATGAAGACAAGACAATGTATTTTTTCTGGTCAGGTTAACAGCTCTTGGTGAATTTAACATAGGTGTGAATTCAAACTCCCAACCAGAAATAAAACCCAAGCTATTTAATCCTGCAATAGTCTGGAAGAGAACCACAATTCTTCTGTGAAATGACTCTCAGAGAGGAATCTTAGTTCCATATGTCAGTAGAAGAGATCTTATTTCTTTAGCTGGGTTCTTGATCAAGAGGAAGTTAGGATCACCTGCAAATTTATGTGTATGTATATGAAAACGGCCACCAGAAAACACTTGTTCAGTGATTGCTGAAGCTCATTGCTCACTTTGTCTTTCAATTTCAAGTCCTACAAATATCTCCACCTTGGCAACAAGATGGGCATCTCAAATTCAGGAGTCCCTGTGATCCTGAAATAACACCTAAACCCCAAAATCTTAGCCTGCTCAGCGTACACCTACCAGACACAGGCAAATTCTTAGAAAAATACTCCTGTTTTCTAGGGTGCAGCTGAAAGAGGTCATATCCTGTATTACACAAGCATACAACTAGAGCACTCGTTTTGCTGTGAGTGAATCTCCTTTCCAGGCTCTCCCCACCTGAGGTGGACACCTGCTTTCCAGCAGAACTACAAGCTGGTCTGGATAACAGGAGTGGAGTGTGGCCCACTAGTCCCACTACAGCCCTGCCAAAATGAAGTAAGATGCAAATTTCATACAACTGGCAAAAAGCTTTGCAGAAGGATAGCACAGCCCAGTAGCTAGGCAACTTGGAGAGGGAAAGAAGAGCCCTGGGGATCACACAAGTCGTGAGTTTCCACATCTCTGCTGGACTGCAAGGGTGACAATGGAGCCTGATGAGTCCTTTTAAAAAAACCCTGCTATGTGGACCTACCTCTGGAGAAGACCCTGGACTCTGCAGCCTGCAGGCACTGAGCCATGGGCTATTTCAAGGCAGTTTCTGTTGCATTTGTAGGTTTCCACCCAATCCTTGCGTGCACTACAGAGGGAGATCGTGTGTCCCAGCACTATGTCTTTATTGAGCCTTACTGGGACTGACTACTGAAGACACCTGTTTCAGCTCTAAATATGACAACAGAGAAGCAGAGACTACATTCTGACCTTTGTTCTTACACACAACGCATTTCTGGCCCACCATTGTAAACACGTCCCAATTCTCCCACCAACTGCAGTGAGAAGTGAATTGCATCTTCTATGTTTTGATTTAACTCTCCTCTGGACTTTGCAGCTGAGGAAAAAATGTTGTCCTTGTGATAAATTTCCTTAGCATAAGATTACAGACACTAACAACAATGAAGAAAAGAAAAAACACTAGAAAAAAGTGCATTACTTAGACAAAATAATGGAAACCATAAATCACAGCAGTGACAGGATTAAATGTGAAACCTTTAATTATACATTTAATCATTTACCAACTTCTTATTTTCCCTGTAGTAATGTTCATGAAGCTTCAATAAGATTTGGGTTTGAGGATGACAGTATTTTACACGTGAATTGCAAAAGTAATACACATAGAAAAGATTTAAGAATAAAAATAATCTTAACTTTAATCTTCAACTATGTTGACACCTTTCCTGAACACCTTTATTGTTCTCAGTCATGCTGGCCCTCACTTAATGGCATCACTGTGTCAATGAATAGAAAGCCCACCTCAGTTTCACAGATATTACATAAAATAAAGTAGAACTAAGGGGGAAATAAGTGGTGGTTCAGAAAGTACAACACTGTATTAAAACAAGGGAGTTCAACTACTTTGTGGAAGAAGACGCCGAGTTATTTTTGAAGTATGGACAAAGCTGTGCCCACAGGCTGTATGTGCTCCACTGCCTTTTCCACAAGGAGGCAAGAAGCATCTGCTAGAGCAGAAAAGAGACTCCCCAGCCCTTGAGCCCCTTTCCTTATGAATCCCAAATTCTAGCAACAGAGACCAGGGGTGTTGCTTTTGACATCAGGTTCAAAGTGAACAAAAGAATAATCCCATTTCCATAAAAACTCTGTGCACCAGCATAATCTTTCAGCATAGCCAGAATAGTGTTTACTGAAGACTAACAACATCAAAACAGCAAAATTCCTCCTGTTTTAACTGGAGAGCAAGGCAAAGTCCAGACAGCCTTCGTGCTTCCACAGGTCCCCTCAAATATTGTGCAGTAGGAAAAAGCAGACTTTCATCAAAGTCAAAACACTGCTTGTATTCTAAGAAAAACAGCCTGATATTATATTAAACACGTCATCTGGTAGGAGCTGTAAAGGCACTAACACTGGTAGATATTGCTTTGCATATCAGAGAGCTGTCGGCAGGAAAGTACCTGTCCTCTGGAGCAACCTTTGGTTTTTTCTATCATGTTGCAGGCTCTGGAAAATTGCCTTGAGGTTCCTAGCTGGGGTGAGCTGTCACACAGCTAAAACCATAATTCAGCTGCTCTACATTTTCTTTTAAAAAAGGGAAGTGGCCACTGGACACGGGTTGCAGTAAAGATGGGTTTGTTCTACTTAACGCATGTTTTGTTGCCCCAGCTCAGAAGACAGAAGGAGATGAGTCCTTGAAAATGTTTAGGGTGCAGAATTGTGCAGGACCAAATACAGTGGGGAAGCACACACTCGGAGCTTCAGCCATCCCACTTGTAGAGGGAAACATTTTTATTGTCTTCTATAGAGACACAAACCTCCAGATGAAGGACTTTGAGATAATCTTCAGGTTTTGTTTGGATTTTCTGCCATGTTAGCCATCTGTTTTTATTTGGATCATCTTTTTGAAAAATAAATCATCCCCTGTCATGGGACTTTGAATCTGTTGGACTGGTTTATTGATACTTAACAGGACAGACCTCCTGGCTCAGTGCTATGAACTGCTCCAGACTTTTCTGTGGTCTCTGCCTCCACCAATTTTTGGAACAAGCAAACCCAGAAAGAAAAGTTGATTGTATAATTAGGTTCTGACTATCACATAAGTTGACTACACATTTGCTTCCCTGCCAGGTAATTTTTTCCACTGCATTTTGTAAGCAAGAGAGAATTACCTAGGGAAAACAGGGAACACAGGCCTAGATCTCTAGGAGTTGAAGTACAGTCAGCAGTGGGAAAATTAGTTTCTTTCCTTTCTTTCCTCTTTTTAATCTCCTTTTTAATCATGAGGAGTTCGGACTGATTTGGTAATAGCTATTTCTGTTTCACCCACCCAATTTGAAAAGTGCCTCAACAGCACAACATGCATTAAAAACCCCCACGATACAGAACTGCCTAGTCTATTAAATCCATGTCCAAGGCTTAAACTGAAAATACAGAAGGTGTTTGGCTTAGTAATTCTGAATGCATGTGGGGCACGAGTGTCGGAGACCTGGAAGCAGGAAACATTCCTGTCTTTTTCTTCAAAGTTACGGGAGAGGAAATTCCTGAGGCAGCGCTTAAATCAGGATCACTCATTGCGTACCTGACAACGCAGGACTGAGATGCCAGGACATTTACTCACCCTGCCAGCAAGATGATCTGTAGGTCTTTGGAGTTTTTCTCTCTTTCCTTTCTCTAGTCCACTCATGCATCAGGTCCCTTAGAGATATGGGACAGCCAAGTGAATTTACGTTTCTTGCTCTGGCAGTAAGATGGTTTCCTGTGACAGAGAGGATATAGAGACCAAATGTGGCATATGAAGGTGCTGGAAGAATAATTTCCAATAATGCTATAATTCAAATAGTTTTACCTCCTGCCTTCAACAGTAGCCAACATTGAGGGAAAAAAAAAATAACCAAAAGATGCTTTCCAAATAAATAATCTGGGGGGATCATTGCTTAGTAAGTGACAGAATCATTTGTGCTACCCTATTTAGTTGTAGAGAAAGAAAATGTGTGGAGAGAGTTTATGGTGTTTTACTCAATAGTTTCTTATATCAATCAGTTCTGCTAGTTAACTGAGGACATTTCAAAGATTTTCTTTCATGTGTTAAACACATTTAATTTTAAAGTTTCTATCAAACTGTTCAGGTAAAACAGGAATGACCATGATCCTTTCTGAAATACTCATGCAGTCCTATCATTCTATGCATATTCTTTCCTGTACTTTCTCTAAATTTATTCTACCTCTTTTACACTCCAGCATGTCTTCCTTAAAGATTATTCATTGGTTTAGTGGGTTTTTTAGAATACCTATAGACTTCTCATCTTTAAGGATGAACTGGTCAGACCTAAATACATTTCAGAATGGGGAGCGAGTATTTCTGTTCCCCTCTTTTTGTCCCTGTGCCACCAAGTGAGCTGAGCAAGTGCAGTCCAAAGTCAAGCATGATAATCATCTATGGCACTTTTCTGCTCAGTTTCCTTTACAACATCAGTGCATCGAGTAGAGAAGTGGAAGAGGAGAATTCAGAAGACACACACACACAACTCTCAAGCTGTACGACCACTGGGCTGCCACAGGTCAAGTGGAGAAAAGCAAACATGCAGACCTCAAAACATACTGCACTTAATAACATTATTAAAAGCAGAAACAGACAAATATCTAGCTTTAAGGATTTCAGATCTACCCTGAATATTTTTTTCTGATTTAACAACTGAACAGGCAAGAGACTGGAATAATTCAGAAAAAAGAAACCAACCAAGAATGGAAAATTATTTCAATAGTCTCATAAAACCTAAAATACAAAGGGTTTTCACTAGGGGTAACTTTGGAGGTCAATTTGGAAACTTCTTTTCAGATATTTTTCTATTAAAGGTCACAGGTATCAAAATCTATCATCTCACTTTAGATCAATTATAAAGATACTATAAATAAAGCATCCTATGTAGCACCTTGTCATTGATTCCCACTTCAGTTAATCAGACACAAGAAATTCTTAAAATAAACAGCAGTATTCCCTACTTACTGCACTTAAAATGGAGTCAGGAGTCCTGTACTTTATTTTAAGATATTCATTGTAATTGCTCAATGCGAAAACTATTTTATTACTGTTTAGATGAACACAACTACTATATCAAAATACAGTGGAACTATGACGACAATAATTCATAATTTACCAATTTAGCACTAAACAAATGAAGTAATTCTGCTGAATTATTTTTTAGTAATAGAAATATTATAACCTCCAAGCAGCTGTGTTAGCATTTACTGTTCCTAGAAGGAATATGATATCTTCTATGACAATTATAAATACATCAATATATCTTTCTTGGATAAAACCAAAGTATACAATCAGAAAACACAGTGTCTATTCCACTGAAGCTGTCAGAGAACTCTCAGTGACTGTTGCAATGTTCTGGCTGAAAAACAAATAAACAAACAAACCAGGAAAAAGTAAAAAAACTTGGCAACTTCTGAACAAACACTTAAAATCTGTAGTAAATTAACTCACATACAAACTAAAAATTGTGTTAAAAAAAGAAAACTTTGTAGAAATACCATATTTTGCTATCTTTGAGATATATAATATATATCTTGGTGAAAAAAGATTTGCAGGTTTGAAGATGGAAGGGTGGGAAATAAGAAAGATGACCTGAAAAATCCAAACATTTGATCAGTTTTTTGACAGCTGAAAATGAAATGTCTCCTGAAATCCAAGACAGCAGAGGGGCCCAGAAAAGCAAGTTGCTTGCTGAGGACAGCCTCCCCAGTGCACAGGGACTTTCCAGCTTGCCATGTGGAAAGTCACTCAGGCACACCGGAAGGGCAAAGTGGACAGAGGATGGAGAGGCTGGGAGGGTTATTTGGGAGCAGTGCAGAACTTCCTTGTTCTGACCTGCTTGGATGAAGTTGGGAAGTCAGAGCTCGACTTGAAATTGCTGAAGGACAGGAACCTAATGAACTTCTAGGGAAACATCAGCAGTAAAAGGCAGAATGAGGAAGAGGTAGCTGGGAGGAAAAAAGTCACATTTTAGCTCTTATTTAATAATTCTCTTTAAAAAATGATGCTGGATTTGAATAGAAAATACTGTGAAAATAGAATAGAAAATACTGGGTAAAACTGTTAGACCACTACTAATTGCATATTTTTTATCTTTCATTCTTTATTATCAATATTATTTTTAAGCTATTCACTCTGTTCTGCTTTTTTCCTTTTACTGAATTAATGCAGACCGATAAAAGATTAACTGAGAACCTAGTTCTCATCAAATTGATGACTGATCTAGGTAAGCTCCAAGTCTAAGTAGGTACTGGAAGTCATTAACAAAGTTTGGTAGGCAGCTTTCCCTGTGCCAGATACATGTTCACAGTTGACACCATAATAAATGGAAATAAATAGGACGCTGACATCTTGCTTTCATTTCAGTTGATGTTTCCCTGGCCAGAAAGTTTCCCATGTACCATGGGATGGCACCAGAGCATAGGCACTATCAATTTTATGGGTGCCTACTCCATCTACTTCTCTTTCTTTGCCTCTTCATGTTCACCAAAAAAAAAAAAAAAAAACCAAAACCCAAAAACTTTATCACCATATACTTTTCAAGCCTGAGTAAGCAGCTTAATTATTGAGACAAAATACCATTGATTTTAAAGTGTCTGAACAAATGAAATTCAGGCTTGCTGACCTCATTGAGAAGGACAGGTAACCTTCTAGGGGAATTTCCAATTGTATTACTTACAGGTCTTGCTCCTTTCTTTTATTTCAGGGGCATTTAATACAACACGGCACAACTTCTGGTATTGCACACACAGGGCTTCTTTTGAAATCAGAGAAGACTTTGCTCAAGATTCAGACCATTAGCTTCTCCTGAATTCAAGAGCAACCTATGTGCACCCAAAGACAATATATGGATCAGGGAAGCTGACAGAAGTGATAAAAAAATAGAATGGCAAGCTCAATTAAGCATCCACTAAAATAAACAGGATCATATACATCTATGAATGTGCTCCCCTTAAACAAGAAGTAAATTCCACACTCTGTTGTTGGCTTCTTCTTACTGATAAATTCCAATTTCTCTAAAGTCATTCCACAGGGTCATTTTCCAACCAGCCATGCCTTTTTTTTTCTTCAGTCTTTCTAAGAGTAAGAATTTAGACAATGGTCAATCATCTTCTCCATCATTCACATTTAGCACAGTAGGCATGCTACAAAATAGAAACCCTATATACTACATTTACTAAATGTAGATAGGAAGCAACTTCCCAGGCTATATATGGACCATAGTTATTATGTTATTTTCTATAGTAGTTAAATACCAGTGAGTTGCAGATCCAACAGATACCCAAAAATGGCTACCCAAAAAGCCCTCAAATTAAGTACTTGGCTAATAATACGTAATTCTGCATGGCCCTATACTTTATGTTTTGAACAATATGTATACTATACTTATGTAGAAGAAACCAGTATTTAAAACTCTTACATTTATCATAAAAATAGATTTTATTACAGAAAACAGTGCCTTTCCATAAGAGAGTTACAATTGATTAAATAGGATGGCTTGTCCTAAAACACTTACATGATTGCATGCAAAGAAAACAGATGGTCTGTGTAACAGTAATTTGATTTCTTCCAGTAAACATTACTCATGATACAGAAAATGCTTATGTTGATCTCCTCCAGAATGATGTGTGCGCTTTGCTTTTCTCTTTAAATGAAGCCTGTAATTCTGTTCAAGAAACAGCAAGGCAGCTCTGGTTTCCCAACAAATCAAATAAAATCAGGTAGTCTAATGCATCATTCCTCACTTAAGAGCCTGACAACACAGAGATTGATTTTAACTTTTCACTCTCCCAGAAGCACTTAACATAATGCCATGCTCCTTTCTCGTTTACCTCTTCTATTATGCTGCTTCTTACCAACAGAATAACACCATTTTTACGTTCATCGCTTCCTCAGAGAAGCGGCACAAGCCAAAATACAACGGCTACTCTCTTCCGATTGCACCTAACATTCTTCTCCTTTATATAACTGAGGGTGTGTAAGAGGGGAAAAACAGTCTTACTGATAAGTCCCCATCTGAGCACCTCAAATTTTGTTCTGTCTCTTGAGTCACACCAAGAATGCTGCTCAGAACTTCAGCACCCAAATTCTCCTGAAATGACTACTGAAGTTCTATGTTTCCCAAACACTGGATGAAATGTCATCTACCTTTGTAAGGTGGACAGCCCTCATGAGGTCATCTAAATCACTGAAGTGCTTGGGACCAAATTGTGCATGGGAACTTGGTCACTTGCCCCCATAGTGCGGGCTGGTAAAGGACTCATGTTGCCTTTTACAGATCTTTTGCATAGGGTGTGTACAGGCAGATCTTTCTCAAAGGCACAAATGTAACCCCTAAGAGTGCACCCTTAAATATGGCCCTAATTTTTACAGGGGCCTCACAGTGGGGTATGTTCCATCATCTGCAAGTAATAATATTCCTGCTGGGATGTAACCCTATTTGTCATTATCTTGTCTGGTTTGATTACCGTCGCTTCACCTGACTGGCCTGGACTTCCCCCAGCCAAATGAAGTAAGGGCACAATCCTATTAAATGCCTGCTGGGAACACCCTAAGCTGCCGCTCTTGTCGGTGGGAATTAAGGGTTCTCCGCACATTGTAACAGGTACTCAGACCCTTGAGAAATTGGGCTCTTAATTAGATATTCCCTTATGACATTGTGTGATTATTTAATGTTCTGACAAGACGCCTCAGCAATCTCACAGGCCCTGAATTAACTTTCCTAGAAGAGCTCTTTGCCAACTGCAATTCTGTGAAACCTTTGTCATGCTTGGCCATGGAAGCAAATTGCATTTCATGGAGCATATGAAATAATTTACCCAATAAATTGGCTGAATTATATATAACACGAACTACTGGCCAGGCTTGAGATGTCCAGTTTTAAATAGCTATTCTTTCTTTGTCCCTTTCCTAATCCCTTGCATGTACCCTCCCCTCCACCCTTCCATGCACACTTTATTGTCCCACTTGCTGACAGCTCAGCAGCAGCAGAAGTCCTTGTGGCGATGTGGGATGATTCATCACACAGTCTACATAAGGCAGATTAATTCTGCCAGAGGAGTCCCTTATTATAAATTTCCCTTTCTCCTGTCTGGCTCATCTGCATTATACTATTTGGTACTCACACGTAAATTTCCAACTCAAGCCTATCCATCCAGGGGCTGCTGAAGTTTTTTAATCTATATTGAAAAGTTTAGCCAAGCCCCAGCAGAGTAAACATTTCTGCCTTGCAGCTGATGCCATGTTTTCAAGCACATTAATGAAAGCTACAACAAGCATGGGGAAAAAAAAAAAGTGCCAATAAACAGAAGAGTGCTGAATGACATCGAATGCCACAAAGCAAATGCACACAACATCTTTTTATCATTCCCTATGCATAGAAGCTTTAGGCACAATCACCTCAGGGGAAAAGGGCATAACATCAAATGTTTTCCATAGGATTTTAGCAACAATGCCACTCTGATTACTAAGCCCTGGTTCAAGTGTGTAAAATTATGGTGCTTAGCAACCAATATTCATCACCCCTCCACTTTGTAGAAATGGAAGCTAGAGAAGGAGCATTTGGACCATTTACCCTCCTAGGATACCCAAATACCCACCTCAGACCCAAAGACTGCAGTCAGAGTGTATCAGCTATAGGCAACTTAAATGCATGCTATACATAGAAATTAAAAGAGACAATGACTGTCTCATGAGAGGTATTAAAATATACTCAAAAGGTTGTATTCTTAGGAAGAGCTTTATTAAACTTCGAACTTCTCCATCCCTGCTGGGTTGCAACACACTTCCTGAGACCACTATGCAGAAATCACAGCACTTGCACGCTCTCTACTAAGGCTTGTAGTTCCTACGCTTGCAGCTGCTTTTCAAAAGGTGTATTCAGCTCCACTTATCTGTGGTCACAATTTCTACGAAGTTTAACTCAAAATTTCACAGGCATGGAGTCTCTCTCAGCCCCCTTCCTGCCCTGCTCTTGCTTTACCTTTTTACCTACTAGGGAGGCTTTTTTCATCTTTTTACTGTTAACAACATTTCCATCAAATACATATTTTTTTTGTGAGCCTTCAACATAACCTTAAATTGTGTCTCACAAGCATCATCAAATCCACTTCCACAATGAGAAATGTAACTTCAGATAAATCATTTTACCAACTAGTTTCAACTCAAAAAATCCCCACCAGTTCCTTGAGTGCTTTATGCATTCTGGAAAGCATCTGCTTTGCCAGGAGTGGATTAAATAACACTACCTCTATTATTCTAATAGTGCGGGAGATCATATAAAATATTTATACCGTGAACAGCAGGCAAAATGCCTATTGTAAATTACGGTCCAGAAGCTCAGCAAGATCTTATATTGATAGAAAAATACCTCATTTAAAATAATTGGGCAATTTTAGTTATTCTACAAATCTCAAATCTTTTTGCTGTTTCCCCCTTGGGAACGTGATCTATTTTAGTAAGTACTATTTTCCATGTTCAAGGGTTTCCTGTGTACTACTAGAAACATCTCAACCACATCATCCTGAATCACAGGGCCAGCATAGAGGTAACTATGAAAAACATACAAATGCTGTCAGTGCTGATTAATGTTCTGCCTGAGCTTCTTCATTGTGTTACACAGGGCACCAGGCAGTTTTAGTACATAGCTATGAAGAAATTTGCTTAAGGCTCAATTTTCAGCTGACTTCCACATTTGCAAAGAGTTTGTGTGTGCAGTTATTTGCAAAGACTGTATGCACAAATTCCCATCAACATGGTAAGTGTGCACCAATCTGCATGTGCAAGAATGATGTTTCTATAAACCAAATATCTCATCTTCTCAGAGCTGTATTCTTGATTTTATCGGGGTTACTCCTATTCACTATGTGGGTATGAAGTTCTAATTTAAAGGGCGCTTTTCTTACAACATGGCAAACGTTACTCTTTCCCCACGTTTCACAACTATGCAGTGCAGGATGGATTAGTTTCTGCAACCAGCTAAATGCAGCGTGTGAATGCTTGTGCTGTTTTGTACAGGTTCAGGACAGCACAGCATGGGGAAGAAGGACATGAGCCATCCCTGTGCAGAATTTACCCTGAGCAGCAGCATTTTCCATCAGTCTGAAGCCAGTGAGGGCTGCTCACTTCATCACTGAAACTTTGTCTCACCCTGATGATGCTTTGTTGATCATCATCAGCAAGTAGAGGAATGAGAACATGGGCAGAGGGAAGACAAAGTTACACACAACCCGACTGCAGCACCCATGCAGCCTCTCACATGCTATAGGCAGGGAAGCTCTTTAAAGGCGGGCATCTCACTTCAGAGGTAAAGCCAGCTGTCAGGCAGATGTCCAAGATAAAGATATTTTTAGTGGCCTTGGACAATCTCTGCAGATGGTCACAGGTGGTTCTCTCCACACTCAGACTCAGAGACTACTCTGTCACCCTTGCACCCAGCTCAGATTAAATCGCACACGATTTCCCTGACAAAACCAGCCACACCATGCTGTTGATATGCCAGGTTTTATGTGTTTTTATCAGCACCTCCCAGTGCAGTGTCCTCCAGCAGTCTCTCCTGGGGGCTACCACCCCCTTTTTGGAAGGGAGCTCCCTCAGAGCAGCTCGCAGCCCTCTGCCTACCAACCCCTTCTGCCCAGGCTGTTGCAGCCAGGTTGTTGCAGCCACTGAGACCCAGGGCCGTCAGAGGAGTAAATGGTCCGTCCTTTCACCTTTCTGGACTGTGCAAAGGACTTAGATGCCCAGTATTCGCTGCTTCAGCAGATCCAAAAACATTAAGTAAATCCCGATCAAAATTAGGACGATTTTCCGAAAAAAAAACCCACCCCACAACCACAACCCAATGAAGTTATTGTACCCTGCCCTGTGACTTGCTAATTTCCGTCCCTTCAGCCAACATTCAAAGCTGCAGCAACTTCAGATGGAAAAGTCAGCCTTGAATGCATTTAAACTGCACACATTTCCCTTAGTGTTTACACAGACACCATGCTGACTCTCTGCTCACATTTATAAGAAAACCCCCTCATTGGTCTCATTTCTTCCCACTTTCTCAGCCTGACCACCTTTCCTCTGCACTCCCACTGGTCTTTTTCTCATTTTACTGTCCCCAGAAGAGCAAAAGAATACAGCTAAAAAAGTGAACAAGTAAGCACTCATCCCATGTATTAGGCTTTCAAATGATTTTTCAACAGAGATTTAACAGATGCTTTACTAGTGGAAGGTGAAGCATTCAGCCAAATACCGTGTTCTCTATCTCACTGCTTTAATGATACTAAATTTTCTTAAATAAAATAGTATAAATACTCAGAAAAAGTAAGCTCCTTTTTTTTTTTACAGTTACCATCAACTATAAAAATGCAGATTTTTTTTTTAAAAATTATTATTCAATAAATACTTTCAGTAATATACTGCATCAAAAGAACCATGGACAGCTGTTCCACGAAAGTGATTCTGCCCCTCTGCTCTGCTCTTATGAGACCTCACCTGGAATACTGTGTCCAGTTTTGGTGTCCCCAACATAAGAAGGATATGGAACTGTTGGAACAGGTCCAGTGGAGGGTCATGAAGATGATTAGAGCGTTGGAGCATCTCTCCTGTGAAGACAGGCTGAGAGAGTTGGGGTTGTTCATCCTGGACAAGAGGAGGCTCCAGGAGACATTATAGCAGCCTTCCAGTACCTGAAGGGGCCTACAGGAAAGCTGGGGAGGGACCTTTAGAAGGGCAGGGAGTGATAGGACAAGGGGGAAAAAAATCTTCACTACAAGGGTAGTGAGGCACTGGAACAGGTTGTCCAGGGAGGTAGTGGCTGCCTTCTCCCTGGAGGTGTTCAAGGCCAGGTTGGATAGGGCCTTGAGCATCCTGGTCTAGTGAGAGGTGTCCCTGCCCATATCAGGTGGGGTGGAACTTGACAATTTTTAAGTTGCCTTCCAACCCAAACCATTCTATGAGTCTAGGATTCTATGATTCTCTCACCGTGTGGAAATAAACATAGCATCAGACTTCCTGTCGACTATTTCAAAGTGCCTACCCCAGAGAGTCAACAACTGATATGGCTGAATCCTATGTAAGAATTGCATTAAGCCTGAAATTTAAAGCACATTCCAAATAACAAAGTCTGATATTGATGAAGGGAAAATATTTCAGGTAACCCAAGAGGATCCAGTTCCAATTATCCCACAAGAGGATCACACTTATATGTGAAGCTGAGCTTTTATATTGAACAGTCTTGCTGCCATTTGTATGCTCTGCAGAGCAAGGAGTCAGATACAACTTCAAGTCAAGCCAGGAGTTCAGCTACTTAGGAGTTTATCTTAAGGTGACAATGAGGATTGAATTTTTGCATCCTCTTTTTTGGAGGCTTGATCAACAAACTCAAAGAAGCAAATACAAACAAAACATTTGAGTAAGAACTCTTTGTCAGACACAGAGAGAAAACCTATTGTGCTTCTCATGTCCTTGCCCTAAGATCTTCAGTGACAACATGTCAACAAGCAGGATTCTATTCATATGATCCTTTCTCCCCAGCAAAATACATACCAGGTTTCCCAATACTGATTTTAATATTAAAACATGTTCAGAGAGAGTCTTTTTCAGGTTCTCACTAAAGGTCTTGTTTGGCTCTACAGTTTGTCACTGCTGACATGATTATTAATCAGAGCTCCTTTAAAAACAGTGAATAGATAATAATATCTGGAAAACTAGGACATTAAAAGTTTGATTCATATAGCACATCTCTCTCATATCATACATTATGCATAGCTGTACTGTATTTTGAAGGAAACTGCTGTGACGTGTTTTCAGTGGGAGAAATACACATGACTACCAAGTCTACAGCATATTAAACGACAGGATTCTGATCTCCGGAAGATCTGCAGATAATTAGGCAAACTGCCATACAGGATCATTTTGACCCAAAAAAATGAAATATTTTTGGACTGATAATGAAACACTTGGCTACCATACTACCATGGAGGTATTTCATGGGAGTTACAGTTTCAGTGGCTCAGCAGCCCAGTGTGAAGGATATTTAGTTTTCCTGAAACTCCAGTTTTCCATGTGAAGACTATATCATTGGAAATAGTCAAACTCCACTTGGCATACAATAAAACCCCACAGATGCCTACCTTTATCATGTTAGTTTTGCTTTCAAAAGCAAAGCTCATTATTGACAAATCAGTATTGACTCTGATCTCTTCAACTGTTATGTAGGTAAGTTTTCATCCCTATCATATCTTTGACAGTCCTAACATCATATCCCCACTTTAATGATGTGACTGACTCTAAAGATTCATAAATTCATTACTACCGTACATATCAAGGTTAAAAGAGGGAGAATTCCCTTATCAGTATGAAGGACTCGTACAGTTTGCAACAATCCTAGATGAAATTACCCTTTTGTCTTTCAATAGGCAGAAATCTCCTGCAGTAGCAAATGTTCATAATGGACTGTTTCATCTCTGCAATCATCTGAAAAGCATTGAATTTAATTAAAGCTTTAGGACAAAGCGATCTCTCCTTTAACAATTAAATATTTATGTTAACACACATATCACTTAATTGGTATAACATATCAAAGAGTATTAATTGATTGTGGGGAGTGTAAAGATTGAAAAAAAAGGTCTAGCACAGGTTTAAAAGTCTTTTCTGCATTAAACACTAAATAAAAATTGCAAGGCAAAGGCAGAGCATTAAGGATATAAGCAAGAATTAAGACAACTGAGATTTTAATGATCATTAGCTCTATGCTATCGCAAATGCTAACTGTACAAGCTGTATGACATGTCACCAGAAATGCTGTGTTCACAGAAGCCGCATTAACTAATGCTGGAAGTGAGAGAAAGAACAGGAGCAGAGATTAGAGAGATCCTAGGCTCAACAGTAGGTCTGTGTATTCTTGGTCATTAATCACTGCTGAACACTTGATTCCAGAGCTGTACCAAAGAAGCTGTAAGTGGCATAATACTATCTGTGTCAACATGAACTCTATAACGAAACAATATCTACAGCCTACATCATCCTGATGAAGATCAAAAGAATGTTTCACATTTTATTCAATTATCTGGCAGAGAGAGACAGAATTTAAATATGTGAAAGACACACTAATTGGAAACATCCTTTTCAGATTTTTTTCTGCCTTTCTCCTAGGGAATTAGAACATATCTGTGAAGGGGAGGAGGTGAGAATTTGTCTGAATAGTTGCTAAAATTACCTTAAATGTGCAGTTACAGGCCATCTCTTCAGCTAACAAGCACTTACTGATACCATTTTATTTAGTAAGACTACTTAGTATTTAGTAAGAATTCTACACTAACAAGCAGCTCAATGGGGAACATTCAAGCAACTTCATGGGGAAAAAAATCAGAAATTAGCCTCTTATATACTACTTTTTTGAGGTCTTACAGGCTCTGCTGTTAAAGGCACATTTTTTTTTATTTTTCTATCAAAGGTCAGAAAAAAACCCCAAGTATTAGCAGGCTTAGACATTCAGTACCAATTCAAGGGACTAGTTCTGGCACAAATATGTGTGATCATCATGTTATACAGCCATTTGGAAGTGTAAAAGCTGCTCATTGAAGTTGCAAATATTAGCAAATAAAGCCTGTTTAAGCTATAGTGTTAACACTTTAAAATGGCATGAACAGATGCTGCTACCAAATGTAGTCCTGGATCTCTCTGTTAATGTTGCTGCCTTTTTGAGTTTAACCCTTCTTTCCAGAAACACTGGTGTCAACATCAGAGAGAACACAGGTAAGGGAATAAAGCAGTGGGGTGGAAGGAGGACAAGATCTTTTCCTTCACTGGCAAGTAACAAGTATAAAGTCCTTGATGTCATCTTCATGTTCTTTCCTAAAAGCAGAAAAGGATACAGGAGAGATAATATCTCAACCCCACACCAGAAGGACTCTTCACTCTACATCGCAGCACTAGCTGGGAATGCAGTCTGTGGACTCTCTCCAGAGTTTATTTAAAAATATTTTGTCAATATCTAGTCTTCATCTCAAATGTCAGTGAGTTTGGAAAAGCTTGCTCCTTACACATATCCTGATGACTACTACACTTACAAGGACTTGTATAGGAGCCGTGGTTCTTTCCAACGCAGTTCTGTGCACATCCATTTGGCAATTTGCAGTGAATTCCTCTCACCATGATTACCTTCAGAATAGATTACATGCTGTTCATCAGTTTTCTAGGGCTGCGTTTTACAGTTAGGAACAACAATTGGTTCCCTCAGGGCCTTTAGAAACCAAGGAACTAGACGTTAAAGAATTATTCAGCAAATTTCAATCCCAGAAGGATGGAGCAGTTGATGGTTTTCTTCAGAAGTGTAACATGAAATGGATGTACTAGATCACAACATACAGTCCGTTACTCTACTTTTGACAATAGCCAACAGATACTCATGGTGAAAAAAAAAAAAGAAATAAAGTCAAGTAAAGAAATTTCAGTAATCATTGTGTTTGGGACTTTCTGAGAGCTGAGACTTTCTGAGCTGAGACTGTTTTGCCCTTAATTAATTTTGAACATTTTAAAGTATATTTTTAAAATTTATATTGAAATTTTACATACTTTCAGAATCTAAGATAGTGTAGAAAGATAAGTTTTTCCTTATGTATTAAGAATTCCAAAACTTCTTTTGATTACTTCTTGCATTGTAACACTGAACACTTGTTTTTGTTTAACATTACCATTTCATATTCATGCCATATCCAGTCTCATTTGTCTCTTTTCAAAGCTGAAAAACTAGGCATTAAAACAATACATAATATTCAGTGTTGATAAATTTACAAGACTGTCTGGAAGGGGAAATACCCTTTTACTGTCCCAATACACTGCTGGCTCTGATTTAGCTATTGCTGTTAAGGAAACAGATCTCATCACCATGGACAGTTTTGTGAAAACATCCAGCCAGCTCCAGTAGTGGTCAAAAAGTCAAATATAATATTGATAACAAGTAAAGGAACAGAGAATAAGACAGAAAAGAAATAACAAAAAAATACATGCTATAAGCATAATCAAATATAATTATTGATTTAATTTCATATTATTTGCTATTATGTTCTTGTGCAAAAATAGCCTGGGTCCATATGTTCACTGATGCACGCAGTTCTGCTCCACACTCCGTGAGAAAGAATAGAGTAAAACACAACAAGGTATATGTTATACACTGCACCACACAGAGATCTCAACTGGCTGGAAGACTGAGCCAACATGAATTGAACAATGTACAACAAAGATAATTGTAACATCCTGGGATGTTACATCTAGGATGGAATAATCCGAAGCAGCAGTGCAGACCATGGACTGACTGGATTGGGTGTGCACCCTTGCAGCAATGAAACCAATCTGAGGCCTTGATTGCATCAACCAAAACAAATCCAACAGATAAAAAACAGTCACTGTTTCATTTGGCATTTGTTAGGTCATACATAGAATAATTTCTGCAGTTTTGGATCCCCACTTCAAAAGAGAGAATGGAGATGGTCCAGTGAAGGGTCATCAAGTTAATTAGTGTGTTGGACACCTTGATGCATGTTGAAAGATTGAAGTAATTCAGTTTGCTCAGCGCAAAGATGAGAAGGGTCAGAGGGGAGTTTAATCACATTCTATCAATACTTAAAAGATAATTATAAAGAAGATGGAGGTACTATTTTCAGAAGGACACAATGATAGGACAAGAAGCAATGGGAGTCAATTGCTTAAAAAGGAAATTTCATCAGTCTACATGAAAAAGTTCTTCACTGTGAGAACAACCAAACATTGGAACAGATTGTCCAGAGAAGTAGTGGGATCTCCCTTGCTGGAAGTAAAACAGGACTTGCCTTGCTGGGCCAATGGGTAACTAATCCAAAAGCCCGCTGTCAACTGTAGGTGGGCTCAGATGATCTCCAGAGGTCCCTTCTAATCTAGATTTTTCCCTGCTTCTACACAGGAGGGCAGCAGGCACAATGAAATTTCTGAAACAGCTTCCACGGCAGACTAGCACACTTTTACAAGGAAAAAGAAATAACAGAGGACAGAAAGGAAGAAGAAGGAGGTTTACAGCATTATGAAAGACCTAAAGAAGTGAAGTATGGAGGAGATATTCAATGTCTTTCACAGGACAGGAAAGAGGGAATATAAAATGTAATTTTCAAAGAGAAGACTTGGGAAAACTGAAGTACCTTTACCAATAAAACATATCTGACATGTGAAACTCACTGACATAACTTGGGGGTATGAAAAGAATACAGGGAGTCAAAAGGGTATGCTGAAATTAGTCCATCAAGGAGTGTTAATAGAACAGATGAAAAAACAAACTCTGGACAGGAAGTCACTGAGCACCAAGGTGACTGAACATGGGAGCGTATACCATGTCAAGCAAGGATCACAGCATGTACTCATGCCTTTTTGGAAAGGATCTTCCATATTTGGAAAACTATAATTCATGGGAGAATAAGAATGTTTTACCTAAAAAAATTCTCAACAAAAATAAATTCTGATGCCTTCACTGCCATGTCTGAAGCAGGAGGTAATTCACCATCTCAGAGGTTCTTTTTTCTTATTCTTTCTTTCTTTTCTGTTCTTTTTTTTTTTTTTTTTTTTTTTTAAGATTTCCACTAAAAAGCTTAATTCTTCTCCTGAGGACAAAATTAAATCCTGCAAAATATACCAAGTTCCTAAGCTTTTGGATAGCTGACTACATAGCAACCAACATTTGGCCTATTTTTCTTTTTTAACTGATGCTGGGAGCACTGAGATGGAAGAAGGATCATGCATATGATTATAGCAACAGTGGGAATTCTCCTGGCTTTACAAATGAAAACCATGGCTTACCACAGGGAAGCCACAGAACGCCTTAAGGCCCCAACTGTATCTGCCTGTCTAAACCTGCTGTGCAGCAGGATTTGTTTCTTAAAATTCACAATTTACATCTTTTTGCCAGAAGGGAAGTTGCAAATTCTCCTATTAAAAAAAAAAAAAAAAAACAGAAGAAGAAGAAGAAGAAGTGTAAATTTTATCAGTAGCCTATGGCAAGTATTTATTTATTTCTTCTAACTGAAAGACTCCAAGGGAAACCTGACTCATTTAAAAGTGAAAGATGAGCTCACATGCATTTTCTTGGTAGCATTCTCAGAACATGATGCTGCAAATTCTGCCCCATCACAGTGGAGCTCTGGATAGTTCCTTTTCCCTGTCACACTTACTCGGAGGTAGCTAAGGGTAAGTTGCCCCACCAAACACAGACGGGTAATGGAACAGGAAAAGGCAGAACATATTGGGAAGAATGTCAGAATGCCAACTAGTTTTATTTCAGCCATAATTTCCTATTCCAAATGTTATGAACTAATGCAAGGCAGACATATCAAAATCTCTTTAGGTTTTTATGTGTTACTAGCATTAGAGGGCCAAATGCTAAAATTGTTACGTCTTCAAACAAAATATTTTTTCTGATAGACCCAAATGTCACTGCTGTTTTTTGCTGTGATAAGGTACCAAAACCAAAAGGCAGTGTTCTAGCATGATACAGATTTTGAGCTGTATTCACAGGCACTGTGGCCCATAATTTTAACTGATATTAAGGGTGTGCATTAAATCCATTGTGTCAAAATATTGATAAGATTAAAACATCCAGATTTGAGTAACTTACAGCACATGACTCAAATACTTGCTTCCCAAAATAAAATTTCTTTCTACTTTGCTTTTCAAAACTTCTTCAAAAATCAGAGTCCTGCTCATATATGACTCTCATTTATCAGATCTATTGTAAAATATAATTTCATTTTTCTGTGATTCTTGAATGGATTCGGTTCTGTTTGCATAAAAATCTCAGTATATTCAATAAGGAAATGAAATTTTCTTTTGCAGATGGTGGTAAGCAATCGGCCAAAAGTGCTGAAATCTGCTTTATTCCAAGCCACTACATTAATTTCCTATTGCAATGATTTGTAAACTGTAATTTATCAATTTGTTTTGACTTGTGACAGTCAGTTGTGTTCTTCAGCAGAGAAATTCTCTGTGTTGCCTTGGTGTCACCATAGAAAAGATATATTTCTGTTTTCTGGTGTGTTCGGACAAATTAGCAGGCCAAGGAACCAGAATAAGAATATCTACTAGATTATTTGGATTTTAAATACAAAGAAAATAAGAAAGCCATCCAAACCAACTTTTGTAGTTCTGTGTGGCGAGTTTCTGGTCGAGGAGGGGGGCTGCAGGGGTGGCTTCTGCAAGAAGCAGCCAGAAGCTCTCTGCAGGCCCCACACAGCAAACACCAGCCAGCTCAAGGCCAGAGTCGCTGCTGACCAAGGCTGACCCATCAGCGATGGTCACAGCACCTCTGGGAATCACATTTAGGAGAAAAAACCTACAAGCAGCTGCTTTTTGCCACCAGAGAAGGGAGTGAGAAGATGTAAGGAACTGTGCAGGCACCAAGGACAGGGAAGGGGGTCAAGATGAGGCACCCCAGGTGCCGGAGAGAGATGTCCCTGCAGCCCATGGAGAAGTCCATGGTGGAGCGGGTGTCCCCCCGCAGCCCATGGAAAAGGCCGAGACCCCACCTGCAGCCCATGGAGAGGTCCCAGGCTGGAGCAGGTGGAGACATACAGGAGACACTGTGATCCGTGTTGGAGCAAGCCTCTGCCAGCACTTGCAGCCCATGGAGAGAGATAGAGACACAGAGATGAGTGAGAGAGAGAGAGAGACCCATGCTGAAGCAGGTTTGCTGGGGCAGCTTGTGACCCCGTGGGGGACCAAGCTGGAGCACTCTGGGCCTGAGGGACTGAGAGACATTCTGTGATTTGTGACTGCACCCCATAGAAGTGACCCATGCTGGGGCAGCTAGTGAATAGCTGAAGCCCCGTGGGAAAGGACTCGCATTTCAGAAGTTCATGAAAGACTGTCTCCCGTGCGTGAGACCCCATGGTGCAGCAGGGGAAGGGTGTGAGGAATGCACCCCCTGGGGGCTAAGAAGGAAAACAGCTCAGAAGGAAAACAACTCATGAGGAACTGATCCAAATCACCATTTCCTCATTCCCTGCCCCTCACCGTGCCATAATGAGGGGGAAGAAGGGAGCGAAATCATGACTAAAGTGAAGTCTGCGAAGAAGGGAGGAGTGGGGGGAGGTGCTTTAAGATCTGGTAGCACTTCTCATTGCCTGACCCTGGTTTCACTGTGTATGCAGTGCAGTGTCATAAATTAGAGTTTTCTTTTCATTCTTCTGTGCTGAGTCTGTTTTGCTCGTGATGCTGATTGCAGAATGATCTCTCCCTGTCCTTATCTCGACTCCTGAGCCTCTCAATATATATTTTCTCCCCTGTCCAGCTGAAAAAGGGAGTGATACTGCGACTTTGGTGGGCATCTGGCCTCCTGCCAGCATGAAAACACCACGCTTACCCACTTGAACAATGATGTTAATCTGGTGAGATTTAAAGAGGAAGTAGTCAATTTCAAGTTATGTGGAAGATCGCGAAGGATTGGTGTGAGGTAATGGATTTTACAAGATTTCAAAAACAAATCTAGGAGACGAAACCTTAGGCTCATTAGATTTAATAACATTATTTGAATGCATTCACTGTTTTAAGATATTCCTCTCATTTATGAGAAATAACAAATAAAACTACAAGGCAATGTTAGAACTCCTAGATAAATAAACTCTTTAGATCAGTGAAGAGAATAATTAATCTAAAGTAGCAATCCATTTAAATGGATCACAAGCTACTCTTTAAATACTCCTTTTTTCTATTTTTTTCAGCATAGATAAGTCAGATTATTATTATTATTGAATTTTAAATTATATCTTTGGCCCCATTTTGTTGCTATTTGGAATACATTTGACAAAGTGGAAAAGGTTTGTCGATCTGTTCTGTCGAGATGATGAGCTATTATAAACAGATAATCAATGAGTTTCAGATATGGTTGTCAACTTCTTAAACATGAAAAGGAAATAAAACTTTGGAAAAGAACAGAACTGATGTTTTTATCCTGCTAACCTAACTGAAGTTGATTTTTCAATCACTATGAATACAAAAAATACAAAATAAAACTACAGTGCTCTACAGCTACCGCATTTCAAAAACCCCAAGGTGCACCTTTTTGTCAGAAAGCTTTTAAAATCCATCTACACTGCAGTAATGGAAGCATGCAGCAATTAATCACAAGCTAATTTTTTAAATGGAAGGCCTAGAGGATAAAATACTGATTCCTTCACCGACATAAACCCCACAGAAGCATCAGCAAGTGGCAACCACAAGATTCAAAAGCTACAGAATGTTACAGTATCTCGTAATTTTCTCCCAGGCTGGGAATCTGTGCAAGGCACAAGTACTTATGAGTCAGCAGATCGTTTGCATGTTACCCCAGAAGATGCAAAAAATTGTTATTTTTGTTTGGGTTTAGGGGTGCTTTTAAGAAGTCTAAAAAGGGAAAATTATAATCAGGCTTGATTACTCTAAAGCAACAGGTACATTCAGATTATACACAAATCAGTTTATCAGACCTGAAGTGAAAGCACGGTTTATGCCTCATATTTCTAGGTATTTTACTTCTACCAATCACCTAGGACAGGTCCGACTCACCCTTGCACAGAACTCCATAGTAACTTAACCTGACCTGTTTGTAACTCAGTCTCCTGACATTCCTTAAGGGATTTCAGGTTAGTCTATAGGTTTTCAAACATGATAAGGTAAATCCCCCACTATCTCCATAAATCACAGGAACAGATGAAATAAATGGACTGAGTTGAATCTCAGCTGATTCCTGAGTTGGTACTTCACAGTTTCTAGCACAATTTATTCCAGTCTTGCTGCACAGCAAGAAGTGACCATATGAAACAAAGTGATGGCACGCTGTCTGGGAGTGTAACAATTTCTCCAAACCTGGAAGAGAAAATAGCTCTGTTTCCCAGATCTCCCAGGCCAGAAACCATTAGCTGTTTGACTGTGCTTTTTCTTCAGCACTTCCCTTCTCTGGCAATTTGATGTTGAATTAAGACAACAGGCTAACCTAGTCAGAGCTATCAAAATCATGAACAGACTCAGACTGCTCCCTGAGATACTAATAAATTTTTTTCCAGTCAGATTTTCCAGCCTGCCAGGCCTAACTGTCTTTTCATACCATACAATATTACTATATCCTGGTTAAAAATACTTTTTTGGTTATCAAACCTTATAACAAATAATGTAATTCCCTGGGGTGTAAACCCCTGTGGTTCCTCACCCAAATCACATCATGCCATGCTCTCTAAGCCAACGCCTGATTTTTGCCTCAAATTCCATTCTTCCCTTCTTCCATGGGCTGAAGTTATTCCCTCCTCCTAGAACTGAGAGAGAGGAAAAAAGAGTTCCTTTTCTTTCTTTCCATGTTAAGAGATACAGGAGAGCAGAGTACAGGCTAACCTGTGGTTCTAGGATGTATAGAAAACAGTTTTGTTGAATAATTTTAATAAAAACACCATTTATTTTGTCCTAAGCACCTCACACCCTACTAAGAGGTTTATATTAATGATTATGAGGAAGAGAGAAATTTGTCTTCTTTTGAAGACATACCTAAGTAGATTTACTTTTCCACTGAGAAACAAGCAACACACCGAACAGTAGACCTGCTTCTGATAAGGCTATTGCCATAATCACCTTCCTCTGTCCTAAAACTCACTAAAGCTAGAACTGACATCAACACTGAGAGAGAGAATTAGTCTTTAAATGGAAAAAAAAAAGGGCTATGTGAAGCTAAAAGCAGCAAAATTGATAAAAATTTTGTGGACCACAAAAAATTACTGGAAACAACTGACTGCCCTGCAGACACTGATGCAAAATGGTGCAGCATGATAGAGTTGGATTTACTATTTTTCAATGTTATGTGCCCACTGCCCAAAACCTGTCTGTTGCTCTCCATTAAAGTTGATGAGATGGATCAAAAAAGAAAGAGAAGTAGAGTTTAATTTTAAATATTCCATTCCAAAATGGAAAAAAAGGAACAATACATCATCTGCAGTATAGAAGTGAAAAAACCACAACTTGCTGAACAGAATCTTCAGAATTATTCTTCTAAGACGTGAACACTAAAAATGTGAGTGTCCTGAAACTTCCTCAAACTGCTTGTGAATTGTTATTGAGCTAAAACCTCACTGAGGTTTCAAGATGGAAGGAAGTCAAGAGAAGATGCCAGGATTGAGCCCCATCAGATATATTTAAAAGGATATGATGAAGCCAGTGTTTCTAACAATAACTGCAATAAAATTGTAACAAAGACAGAGCAGAGGATTGTTAACTTTCCAGTGCAGTAACACACACAGGAGTTTTGCTTGTCTAAATAATATTCTTCACTTTGTGTACAAGAGACTACTGCAACTTTAAGCCTTCATATTTAGCAGGATGTATAGTTTTCACATGGAAAGTGTTGTGATCTTGTGTCATTTTAGAATCTTATTTCAGTTTGGATTTTATTTCCTGCTTGCAAATCCAGAACAGCACTTTCATGTTGTTTGACAAAACTATGAAAGTGCTTGCACATATATCAACTCCTCTTCATTAAGAGGAGCTTTCACATCAGCATTCCTCTGCCTCCATAAGAACAGATGCCATGCTATTTTACAATATGTAATTCTAATTTATCAACATCAGTGATGCTGAATTACACAAGTAATTGTTGGCAAATATAAACAATTTATTTAAAGGATGCTCCCAGTGCTACGCTTTTAATTCCTTCCTAAAAAAACCCACCAAAAAAACCCCAACACAAAACCAACAAAAATAAACTGTGGACTCAAAATCAGTCTATCATTCCATTTTGGAACAGGAGGAGAAGGGGTATTGCTTTTGGATTGTCATTTAATTTCAACATTGAAGTAATTTAGGTCTCAATGCCACTTTCACTAGAGTCACTGGAAGTTCCAGTAAAGACTTTGGAAGGAGAAAAACTAATTATCTATGACTGAGATGGGACAGGATCAGATTTCCAGACTTAGATTCTTTGTTCGTCACGAATACAAGTTGAAAAAGGTCTGCTCCTCAGAGCACTTCCATTGTTAAACAACATAAAATGACCTGTGCATACTTCTTGTAAACAGGAAAATATCAAATATTTATTTATGTTATTATCTTTGCACCCTCTTTTCTCTCATCAGCTTTGTTTCAGAGACAAAGAAACAAAGTGTCAATTGGCGTTGTATTATGTCTTGGAAAGGAAAATCTTGGAATCACAATTTCTGGTGAAATGGGAATTACCATTTCTGAGGAGTTCTAGGGAGGAATAACTGCCATGAATGCTTTGTCTTGGGCTGATAGTGCCAGTCACTTACGTTGGGGAAATAAACTCTTTATCTTTCCTAGACAGACAGAATTTCTTATAGAAATCCCCCCAAAACCTTCATCTGAAAAGAGTCGCTTTTCCCCACAAGTGGTAGACTAGTTGTCCATTCAACGTTAAGCTTGAAATCAAGATTCCCTTTTTGCTTTTGCCAAGCTCTGGATGACTTTCATGTACAGCACAAAAGAGGCCAGCAGTCTAATATGTTTGGTGTCTGTCCCCCCAGGCCCTTTGCTTAAATTCATTCCCTATGTCAAGGACAGTTAAAAAAGCGTGCCCAGGAAATCCATCTTTCCTATCTCTAAGGCTACCATTTTATTTTCTCATATGAGACTCATTACTTCATGTACTGTCTTTAACTTCTCATATACAAAGGGCAACAAAACCCTCTGCCTCATATTTTGTTGCACGTATGTACTTGCTGAATAACTCCAGGAGGGTTCATCAGCTGCACCGATAGCCTTTCCGAACCACGACAGCAGGAGGACAAGTGCGTCTCACTTCAGCTGTTTCTTCTCTGAGGCTCTTCATAGAAGATGGAACTAGATTTTTGCCTCATAGCATCCTATAGTAAAAATGCCAGTTTGGAATTCTGCAAAACACACGGCTCAGCCCAGCCGATCAGTCACATCCACAGGGCAGGGTGAATCAAGGACATTCTGTGGCGCGTTTTTGATCTAAGAGCCAGAAGGGATTTACAAGTAACCACACAGTAAACAGTTTTTGCAAACTATTTCATAAATGTTATTTGCAAAGAAATTCACACATGATAGTATTTAGGAATGTGACTTCTGATGCTATGAATATATTGGGAGACATGTAGTTGGACATTTTTGTTGTGAGATGTGATATTGATTGCGTACACAGGCCTTTATATTAATTTCAGATTGCAGACACTTGTACAGCTGTGTATGCAATGAAAGTGATTTTTTATATCCTCCGTGGATTACTGATAACTATGCAAATAAGTGACATTATTGTAATGTTTTTGTTTGTCTTTTGATTGCAATCAATTGTTTATCTTTTTCATTGTCTGTTGCAGCAGCGCATACTAGACCTGATAAATGTTTCCATCCAGTAACAGGCAACATCCACTGTAGGTAGATTTAATTTGCGCTGTCAGAAGCAATACTGCACCAAGTGAAAGATCCCTCCGTGCATTTTTGAAGCATGGTAATGAATGCTATGCAGCTGAGATTAAGAACAAGCTCTGTACATATCACTTCTTCAATCAGTTCTTTTAATTTTGTAAAAAAAACATTGTTTTAAGGACTTAACTTTTAATATGAATAATTCACTTTATATTTACTAATGGGTACATTTCCATTGACATACAGACTACCTGGAAAAGTAAACAATACATTGAGGGAAAAGATTTACAGAACTTGCCTTGAGCCCATGACTTACCTACTTTCCCTCGGTAAGTCTCCAATTTAAAAAGGAAATAATTTTCCAAGTCTTCATGCTTACCTGTTATATTTTCTTTCTTTCTACTGGATTTTTCATTATTCCAAAAAGAATTAATTGCATGACATTAATTAAACTAATACTTGGGCAAATATCTTTCCTATCTTTGAAGAAGCATTCGGATTTTTTTTTCTTTTTTATATCTAAATGGTATATTAGTTCCTAACTTAGCAGGGAGTGAAACTTGTGACTTGTGTTGTGCATGAATATGTTTGGAAACTCTTGCAGATACTAGCCCCAGAAAACAGTAGTGCAAAGCTTGCTTTCTTCCTCAGTAAAAGTGGAAGGTGATTTCATCCAAGTATGTTGCAACTATCTGCAGCACTGCTTGTCACCACATCTTACGGGTAGCACAGAGGCTAATTTTCATGTCTTTATGTCAGGCTTCTTCATGTGGTAGCCCATGAGCCAAGCTTTGTCCACGAGAGATTGCCATTGACTTAGATCACTGCTTACACCTTGCACAAAACCAATGTTGGAAGAACCTATGGAGACACTCTAAACAGTCATACATTTCGAGGCTCAGCCTCTGGCCTACATAGTGCATATTTTCTCTCCCATCTGCCTGTCTTCCAGAAACAGTAAGAATCCTGCACTATGCTCTCTTACAAGTCAATTTTCCTGCTTCAGCCCTGTTCTCCAATCACTTTGTTATGTGAGTGATGCCACCTTAAATTCTCTAGCACGAACACACAAGAGTGTTGCTTACACCCTCTGTCTGCTTCCATTTATGTCACATCTGAATCCTACCAATTGTATCTGTTAAGTTCTATGTGCTATTCTGGGAATATCCCCTACTTAGCAGAGTTCAAGCAGCCTGCTGTAAAGTATCTCTCTGTAATACATGACTTCTGCCATTTTTTACCTTTACAGGTAACTTAGTGAAGAAAGATCTAAGCAGCACAGAAAAAAAAAAGCAATTGTACTCTGTCATCCATGAGGGTAACAGTGCATAAAGAAAGCATTGAGGATTTCTGGAAGTGCCCGACCTAGCTGCCACAGAGAATGGGAAATGCATGGCCAAATCCAGTTAATCTAGTCCAGCTTCACACAGTTCTCTTCTGTATGACTATGAGTCACCAGCTTTGAAAATACCACAGGAGGAATTAATGAATCATTTACTGTAGGACTTCATTTACCATCCCTTTGTCCTCTGATGTTATTACATGCTATGCTGAGAGGCAAGGGAAATGCTTCCTTCCTGGAGCATTGTTTTTAATGAGTGGTGTGTTTGTGGTTTAACAGTATGTTTTGACTAATTAATTCAAGAGGAAAAGAAAAGTTTTCAGGTTTTAATATCATATCTTTCGAATCATTATTCTTCAACCATAAAGAGTCAGGCTTGTGTGTTTTTTCCTTACCTCTCTGTGTCTCCTTGTCAATTTTACATTTGACTGCTTTGTTTTGTTTTCATTTTGACAGCTGTTGTATTTATATGACTGTGTGTGTATGTATGCGTGTGTGTATGTATTTCTATATAAAAGTAAATACTGTACTTAATACTTGTGTTCTTAGCCTACATTGCCAAATTATCAACATAGGATTTTTAAAATAGCATGGTATTTCAGATGTTCTTGAATAGAATTCTTAGTCACAACGGAGGCATTTTTCTGGCTCTATTAGTCTTGTCACTTGTGTAAAGAGATGGTATCTTCAACATGCCACGTGGAGGAGGGGTTTACTAATTATTAGTAGGTATTTGATAAAAACAGTCAGGCTTTTTCCTAAGTCCTAATTTTACATGTTTTAAAACTCCAGAAGCCAAATATAGACTCATTAGATCACCATTTAATGAAAGTATAGTATTTGTATGAGCGCATTGAGTCAGCATTTTACATTCCCAAGCACAAAGGAGAAATATTTTCTGCTGATGTCCACAGAGACTCTTGAGGCTACCGTTTGTCCTGTGGAGGATCTTTCTTCCATCAGAAAGTGCTTCATATTTTTCACTGGTCTGTGATTGCCAAGACCACAGCAAGTATGGGACCCAGCCACTGGCATTATTTATCCTGAAGGGACAGAATGACAACTGGGTAGATTATGCTTGAATCTGAGTGCTTTGACATGCAAAGAGGCATCGACCTTTCAATGGTAAGAACTGGTACATAATGCAGCTATTTGTTTTAGAAAATGGTGAGATGGTACGTCAGCTGCTTTGATCCTGTGGCTCACTGATATCAGGGTCACCTGCTCAATCATTTAAAACCTTTTGTAGACACCTTAGTTTCTAAGTAAAGATCTTTTTGTGCAAGCTGTCATCAAATCTGATCTCATACAGTTAGTAGTAGGTTCACAGACCAAGGTCACGTTTTACATTTGAAGGATAAGATGTAGAGGGATAGTAAGACATTACATTTAATGAGATGGGCCCAGTAGGGCAATTAGGAGTTGACTATAGAGCACATATTTCCTC
The DNA here is from genome assembly GCF_964237585.1 of Gallinula chloropus. NCBI lineage: Eukaryota > Metazoa > Chordata > Aves > Gruiformes > Rallidae > Gallinula > Gallinula chloropus. Next base: position 69,667,931 of record NC_140086.1, read on the forward strand.
CAGGTTACATGAGTGTTTCTATAGAGGTTTGAAAAGCAGCAGTGCCAGGGAAATGAATGCACAAAGAATGAAAAGAATCATGTGGAAGATTTTCAAAGAACCAGAAGAAACTTGGGAGCCTATTCACTGGAAACATCAACTCAGTGAAAATCAGAGAGACACAGGGGCCTGATTCATCTTTCCTTCTTTAAAAACTTCCCGTGATAATGCAAAAAAAAAAAACCCCACCTGAATGTCCAGAAGACTCACTACTTAATTGAATGAAAAAATCTACTTGGAAGAAAGAAAATAATTCTCTGGACTTTGTCAGTAAATGATTTTCTGTGGGAAATATTTTAAATTCACAATGATGAAAATGATGCCTGGCCTTATAATCTTGTAGAAAATAAAATTGTCTGTGACAACACCTTCTGAAAACTGTAAGTGCAAATGCCTGTAGTCACACTAGCTAGAGAACAGACTGCAGCTGGGCTTCTTCAAAAGGAAGGTTTTGAGTGGCATGTGAAGAGTTATGGAAAAGCACTGCATTATTCTGGTATAGCAAAGAACCTGCCTTTCAAAGATTTTCAGTGTTTATCTTCTGATGCATAACTAAACTGCTCCCTTCAAGAAATGATACTGACTTTAGACAGAAATACAGTCTTAGAAAATAACAACTTATAAGAAAAGCTATGTATCAAGCTATCATATTGAGAGCATCAATAGCCAAGTCACATAGGTAAAGAAGCCTGCTGGGAAGGATTTCAGCACAGGATTGCTCCAGCAACAAGAATTTCTCATACAGAAGATAAACCAGAGAAGACTTTGGTTCAAAATACAGTAGCAAGCACGTGCACTGTGAAGCATGGCCTCTGTGTTACAGATTACCCTTATTATAGGAACATCTGACTCTATATCTTTGACACTGGTATAGTTTTAGAGAGAAATCATTCCACATCCCTAAATTACCATCTAGATGAACAGAATGCCTGTTCTGCATGAGTAACTCTACCCCTCAAAATCTTGGAAATTGTGACATTTCAAAGAGAGTTTTCAGTGTGGGATACTCCTTCTCTCCACAAAAGAGTAATTTTTTGAGAAGCACAGGTAGTATAAAAATCAGATTGCCTGAATGAAAGAATCCCATTGTAGCAAAGATGAATTGGATCAAGACTTCTGCACAGGCTCACCTTTTATGGAATTGCTAGTAGGGGACCTCAGCTATTCTGAAGAAACAGTTCCAAAAGCCGTTGAATGAATTTCTAAGATATAAAGCAAAAAAAAAAGAAAGTGGGGAGGGGGGTAGGGTTGGAAGATGGGAAAGTGGTGAGTAGAAGGTACTCCTCTGCCCTCGGAATTAATCTTAAAATATAGATGGTGCATTATGTACTAGGAGAATGTACAATAAGTGGAAGAACTTCAGCAGGTATATTTATCTGCAATGTCCTTTCAGTCATGTAAATACAAACACCATAAACATATATATATATGCATACCAGAAGGAAATACATAAAGAGAAGCCTTTTTCCTTTTAAGAGTTCCTTTTCTGGGGGGAGATCCAACAAGGTAGAGGAGCTCAAGATTACTTTTTCTTTGACATGTGGTGGGAAAATAATGCCTGTCACTAAAAGGAACTGAATATTTTCACTGAATTCACCTTTGAATGAGGACATGACTGAATTACCAGCTGTTACCTAACCAAAAAATCTCAGAGGGAGAAAAACCTCATCACCCTTTCACTAAACATGTGAGGCAAAGTATATTCAGGCAATAAATGTAGCTCCATGACAGGTTTGTTGTACTGGTAGCCACCTCAAGAATATTATTATCTCTTCAAGAGGCTGAAGTTTCAGTAACATATAAGGTACTTCTGGGAGAAAAGGGGAGAGGCGTTATCACAGTGTACAAAGCATCAAAAGTAAGACAATAGGAAAAGTTCTTGGCACCGTGTCGATTGTGCAGGATTTTGTTAGCTGATACACGCTTGACTGACAAGACCTTTTCCTTCCTGAAGCCTGTGGGTTTTGGAAAGCTTAAATTGCTCCATACTTTTCAATGGAGCAGGTTGGAGTGAATCCTCTTTGTTCTGCCACTCAGCGCTTGGGTGGGCAGAGAGCAGCTTTCACAACTCCCTATGATTTTGAATAATTATTTAGATGTTCCTATTGCTTCCTGCTCAAAGTGATTACAGACTGCAGCATATCACTGTTGAGGGCTGAAGGCTACCAAAAAGACCTGAGAGGGGACAAGAATAGAGGTGGTGGGTTTTCTGTACTGTCACCTGTAAGAGAGAGAATGACCCTTTCCATCTCATATGCGTTCCAGGGGAAAAAAAAAATCCATTGTGATTAACTTGTTAAGTGGAAAATTTGCCATCTCTTCTCTGTGTAATTCAATATGGATGTTTTATAAAATGAGACTTCAGATTTCACTCTGAAGAAAAATACATCCTTTGTTTGACAGTCCCATGCAGATCAAGTAAAGTGTTCTTCTAAGTCCTGGACTTCTCAGGTAATGAACACTGCACAATGAGGTCTGTGAGGAACAAATGCTATATGCCACAACAAAGGTACAAATCACTTAGCCATGTGAAGAGGCAAAAGGGGCAGTGCATATTGATCAAGCATTCCTAGAACTGTTCTTAAACAAAGAAGAATTGATTTGGCTCCCACTTACTGTGGCTTACAGGAACAAAGCTACAGAATTTGAGTCCTCAGCTACCCCAGAGGCACACAACAAAAGTCATCCTGGCTTACAAGCACTGTCCTCGAACTATTGCTTTTCTGTATGTGCCTTTCAAGGCACCAGTTCTACTCAGTAGAAATGCAGGTTGTCTTTTCAGCCTGTCCTCGTCCCAGCCCCACTGTATCAGCACACCTATATGTGGGCATTTCTCCGTTTTGGCTCCTATTTCTGAACAAAACAAAACAAAAAAAATCTGACAGCATTTTTCCCAAGCAGTCACAATGCCCAAATAGGCCAGTTGCCAGTGGTTACCCTGGCAGGATTTAAGAGTGATCTTTTACCATTTTACCTTATGGCACCATTTCATGTTGTGGTCCACCAGGTGGAAAAAGTGTAACTTCCCGAGCAACACAAATCTGCAGGGCTATGAACTGCTATTTCCCAACCACAGACCTCTGGATATTTTCCTCCGATGAGCTCTGTTACTACCTGCATATTGCTTTCGAAGTGGAGGACAACGCATAGCACAGATTTAAAATTATTCAGCAAGGCTAAAGAACATCTTTAAGGCACTTACTTAGAGTTATAAACAAATAAATATTGTCTCCTCAGTTTTCTACTTGGACTAGAACCTAGCTGATTTACACCCATCAAGCAGCATACTTCTCCTATAAATTGAGATAATTTATAAAATAACATTTTTCAGCCAGAGTAGCTTCCCAAATGCAGGTCCTGGGTTTTAGCCATTGTATAGTCCTCCCTGTTCCTCACTCCAGAGACTTACTCCTAGAAGAAAGGACTGGTTCCGTTGTCTTCGACAGAACTCTAATGTCATTCAATGCAGGCTATTCAGATCTGACCATAGAAGAGATTTTCACAGAATTGCAGTGGTGACAGTTGCCATTATTGGTTTATTGGCTTGTACATTACCCAGATCTGGGGCCTTTATAGTGTTGTTTCCACTAAAGTAAGAAACAGGTTATTAGCATTTTGGGAAACTGTAATTCTGCTTACACACACAAAGGGAAAAAAAAATAATCTAAAAGGCAAGTCTTGTTTCCCTGAATGCAGGAGAAAGGAGGACGAAAAACAATCAGGATTTTCTTCTGATCAGGTTTTCTGTTACAACAAGCCCTGTGCCCAAGAAATCCTCCTTCTTCCTTCTTCTCAGGGTCTCACTCACAGATTCCCAGACCAGGTCCTTTTACAGCCCTCAGCTGGCATTTGTGCCACCACACACAAGGGTGGTTTCTCTCTTGCTCAGACCAAGCCATCACAAGGAGCACTGCCTAGCTGCCCAGAGGCCGTTTATTCCTGCCTCCACTGAAGAGCACCAGTTTGTACACATGCAGAGTTGCACTAGTGCCCTTGGATCTGTGACGGTTGCCTGATGGCTGGCATCCAGCCATGAAGTCCCTCCAAGGTTACCCTCTAGCTGCCCACATCTCCTTGGATCACTTGCACAATCCTAAAAAATTATCAAAATGAAACGCCTGCTTTTGAAACACATGCTATTCACCTTTGCCCCCGAGAGAGAGAGAGAGAGAGAGAGTACGTTCCCTGGTTTCCAAGACACTTCTGGTTTTGTTTATCTTAGCAACTCCTCACATATTCTGCTAGTTCTTTCTTCTAGTTGCATAACCTAGTTGCCTGATACAATTCAGTTTTAGACACATAGTCCTGTCATTAAATATTATATTTTATTATATCAAAGACTTTGCCATCTGTACCTATAGTATTTACTGCCCAAATGAATACTTCATTCTTTCATTCTTTGTTTTATCATGTTACTCTTCAGTATATATTTGCTTATTTTTTGTGTGTCACAGAAAGCACCAGGGACCCCAGAAAATTCCATCTATATTTTTGTCAACAGTTTTTGCCCTGCCATGTTCACACACCGATATAAAAAATAACATAAAATTTATCAATTAAATTATTTTAAGTGAATTAATTTTTTTTATTTGCTACATGAATAATATAGCAAGGTGAGGTTCACATGTGGAGGTTTTGATGTCTAGTTTCCATCAAATGATTTTGCATGCATTTGAAATTTTCTTAAATTGGAAAAAACCCAAACCCTTTTATCTTAGCTTCACCCTTTCCCTATGTTGTACTACATTATTAAACAATTGATAGCAATGGGAATCGCTAAAATCACTGGAACTGATAGCCTAGAGAGGTTGTGGGCTCTCCCTCTGTGGAGACATTCAAAATCCAACTGGGCAACCTGCTCTAGCTGAGCCTGCTTGAGCAGGAGGGTTGAACTGCATGATCCCAAGAGCTTCCCTCCACCTCCATCATTCTGTGATTCCATGAAATAAAAGTATGTATGTTTATCAATGTAAGCCAAGTAAGTCCTTCAGTACTTCCTTTATTTTACTTTTTTATAATGACATAATGACACAAAACTCCATTTGCACTTAAAATTAGGCAAGTGATTAACTAATTTGATATATCCTTGTATTTCATTGGAGACATTTAACCTGGTTCATTTTGCTGATGCATGGAAAAATCCCAAACTATAATAGCCCCTTCAAAAATAAATCTTTTTAGCTGCACATTAAACATGATCAATAATTAAATACAGAAAAAAGTATTAAATTTACCAATAATGTATGAGTGCCTATATATAGACACAGGCTCAGAAAAGCACCTAATTGTAAAGATACACATTTTGTATCATACTGCACTGTGTGGCTGCAATCAACAGAAAGAAAAAATAATTAATTTGGAGGGAACTTAAATAGCTTGGACTAGACACTGAAAGCTGGGTGAGATAAATCCATCATTAACATACTGTGGCCCTGTAGCACTTCTAAATATTTACAGAATGGGCTGGATTCCGTGACTCATATACTGAGCTGTAGTTGTGCAACAGGACCCATTTCACTGGAGAAGACGCCTGAGCAAGTAAAGGCAGCTTGGTTAGCAGGTAGGGACCCCCAGTGGCCTGTCCCATTCCCGGAGCTGTCCAAACACAAACCGATACATGCTGCAGAACTTAGTGGAAATGCCTTCTGCTTCTCTATGGATTACCATTGGAGTTGAATAATTTGCCCATCTAGCAGCACAGAAGTGGGAGGACACAGTAATAGAAATTATCCTTGGATTATTATTTGTACTGTAATTACCGAGGCTCTCATTTGCTTCTTGTTTTATTAGTAGAAACCAGCACTGCAGTTACAGTGTTAAAAAAAAAGAAGTCTTCCCTAAATGGAGGCTTTCAAGCAGTAAACCTAGTATCTTCATCAGTGCCAGTGGTATAAATACCAGCAAGAGTGACAGCTAATCCACATGCACTCAGAAGCAAAAATGAAAAGGCCAGTTACACGTGCTTGTTAGTGCTAGTCTCATCCACACCTACTAGCTTGCAACACGTTCAGGCAATCAGGCAGTAATGAAATGAGTAGGGGGAGGACAAGAACAGGACAGCAAAGAGATAGAACACTAGCAAAAAAAAATCATTCTCCATTCACGTAAATGGGAATGTGAAATTTTAAATGGAGCTTAAAAAGGTGTCTTAAATAATTTCAGTACCAAATATCTCTCTGTAATACATCATCATCTCAGGATCATTGCTAGTTGGGTTTTCGGTAATCCATTAGCTCCTTTTCTACCTCCTTTTCCACCTTCCCTTTCCTAGTCCCCATGATTGTCAACATTTCTGTCTTGGAAATATCAGAACAAATAGAGGAGGGACTGAAACAAAAGAATCACACAGAAGAGATTGTTTTGGCAGGAATATGCCTTACTAATCTAGCACGCACAAGGTATTACTGACTTGTATTCCATTAAAAAATATTAGCAGAGTGAAAAAGCATCCTGTGCCAAATCCAAGGGCTGCTGAGCTCCCAGTGAATTTCTCTCTCACAGCCTTCACCTTGTAGTTTCACTCAGCAAAATGAGATTTAAAAAGGAGAGGCTGTAGCTTTTGTTTGCTTAATAACAACTTTAAAAAAAGGCAATATGCGTATGTAGCCAGTGTGCTCAGTAATTTGATCAGCCCAGCTCGACTGATGTATGTGTTCTCCCAAACTGATTTCAGTTACAGGGCATCTATGCATCAAAGGGGAGCTTTGCTATCCTCTCTAACAGCCGTGGGATGAAAGTAAGTATAGATAACACAGTTTTACACAAATACATAAACAAGGCACCTAATTCCTTTAAGCTCCTTGAAAAATCCCACCTGAACATATACCTATGGAAGAATCTTTCCATTATTGTATTTGAGGGATCCCCTGATTTTTCCACTGAGGTTTCTGAGTTTGCTCAAGGTAGAAGATATGGCCCTGAAGTTTTGTAGGCACAAAGCTTGAAGTGTTTCAGAAGTACCACTGTCACAAACTATGCCATGATGTCAATGCTCACAAAGAAAGATCAGCATGTTGGTGTTTACAAAATGAAAGAAACCCCCTGTCTTTGGTGAATTTGTCAGCGAAAACATCATCGCATTAGCACATTGGTCAAGCAGGCTATTATTTTCAGGCTATATAATAATAATATATTATTATCCTTCAAATCCTCATACATTTTTTGAGTAATATCACACAGGTAAGACGGAAAATTAAGGAAATATTTAGGTAAAGCCATACTGTATCATTAACGTCTGACATTTTGTACAAAAGAGAAGCTGGTCAGGAGTACATATATGCTGAGTATGATATTTAGACTGGCAGGTAGTGGGAGAAAAAACTGTCATCTTATTCAGGTTTATCCCTTAAATTCCCATGTTTATAAGCATGATGAACACACAAATTTTCTATTGCAAAAGGTCTGTTAAAGTTGCTTTTTTGAAGACTTTTCAAACTTCTGGGAAATATTGTTTTGCATAGGTATTACATTCTTTTCAGTTACTCCTGGAGAGTGCACTCCACAGCCTTAAAGGAGATGATATTCCTCTAGCTATTTATGAAGACTATACAAAAGATTTTTGTGGGATTAAATTTGCTCACCAAACAAGCAGAATTGATGACAGCTGAAAAACTGCTAGTCAGCCTTTCCTGCATAGAAACAACAAAAAACTACAAATGAAATAAAAAGAAAAAAATAAAGAGGAAAGAAGACATTAATTATACAACCGAATTTCAGCACTATCCTTATTCTACTCTTGGCCAATGTCTCAGGAACAGATGAACAACAGAGACTTAAGGCACAACTGTCAGCTGGTTGAACCCTCTCATTTCCCACTTCTCCTGGATGTTAATCTTCCCGTAGCAACTCGGCCTGTTCTGTAGAGGCTCCAGTTGACAGCCTGGTGTATTAATGCAACAGCAGCAGAAGCAGCTACGTTGGACCGTGATTTGTGGTGGCTGAGAAGCTGATACAGGCTCCCTTCTGTTATTTCTGCTACGGGGCCCTTGTCCACCGGAGGATGGATTGCACAGACTGCAGCATGCTATAACCTTTTGCACTGCTGAAGCAAGATTCAGCAGAGCTTGATCCACTTGTGACCTTATTAGATTTGTCATTTTAAGCATTCAAACCTACCTCCGGACCAATTGTATCTAGTAGTTTGCAATGCTACCCTCCAAAAAGAAGAAAAGCCTTCAGCCTTGAGGAAGCCACTGTCTGTTGGCAAAGGCTTGAGCAAGTACTGAGAAATAGGCTGTGCTTTGCTCTCTCACAGCGTCTCAAGGAGCTGTGTTTCCTTGAACATGTTATAGCTTGTTGCTGGCACAGATCAGCATGAAATACGCTCCTCAGAAAGCAAAAAAGAAGCACAAGATGAACTAAGCTGACAGGACACTTCAAATTCCCACTGACTGAAATTTCTCCAAATCTCTACCAAACTCACTGACCCACTGACACCACCAGCATCAACTACTTTTAAGCTCCTAGCATCCTCTTTTCTTCAGCCATCCAACTGTTTATTTTTAAAGGGCTATTTTGATGGATTTGTTTCTTATAATTTGTTTCTTATCTATGTTCATTAAAGACTATGCACATTCAGTGAAATAAAATACAAAACAAAATACTGTAAACACCAGGAAGGCTGTGTGCATATCAATGTGCTATTTTATTGTTAGACAGAATAAAAGACCAGCCCACTGAGAAAAATAAAGATATTCTTCAAAATGTCACAGTGATTTTTCCAAGAGAAAATTTTCAATGAACTGTATGAGCATCATGTGATGTCTAACTGCTGTACAAGAAAAGGCAAAGGGGAAAAAAAAAGATTTTTTTTTTTAATATGATTTGATTATTCTCAATGGCCCACATGAGGACATAATATTAGAAAGACATTGGATTTTTTTTTTTCAACATAAAACAAATGCTATGTTGCAAAAATAATCAACATCTAGCTATGCTGCAGAGGAACCTACAGTAGTATGGCCATCTGTTTTAATTGAAAGGTACTTTTGGGTACTGCGCTACTGAGAATTCATGGAACAACTGAGTATATTGAAAAGCAAAAATGAGCCAAAGGATGATAACAAATCTCCTACATTTTGTGAAAATGTTTATGCTCTTTGAGGTATCATGTCCTGTTGGTTAAATAGCACAGCAGCCTTCCTTCACTATATGCTAAGAATTACTTTCTTTTTGGCTGATTTTTCCACAGGTCAGCAGGAATAAAGAGGTTTATCATTCAGTACTTTTTTTCTTTCCTGTCTGTTTCCAAAGTAGTTCAATGGCCATGTAGCCATGCCACACACAAAAACTTGAGAAACAAAACATAAACCTGCTTGTCTGATTTAGTGGCTCAGGGAATATTTTTGAGGTTTAATTCAAAAAGGAAAATAAAACCTTCATATTTCATCTTCTACTGTCTTTTAAATAATTCAATCTCTCAAGCATCATATTCCACTCACTTGCTCTAATCCATTCATTTACTTTTCTTATTTTTATTGCTTATGAATGTAATGATCATGAACTAAGCCATTACGAAAGCCCTGGTGAATGAAACTCACTGTTTAGGTTTTCTATCAGCATCGAGTCCAACATTCTCTTTTTATCCATGCTGGACACATCAAAGGCAATGACAGCAACAGATTGCTCTACCGCTGTGACGAGTCCAAATCCAGCAAGAACTGGATCTGTTTCAGTTATGCCTTTTGGTGTCATTCACCAAACAATGTACCATTTATATATGAAAAGTAACGGTAGATTCTTCCTAATTATACTATTTATAGCCATTTGCTAGATGTAAACACTAGGGACCGATTCCAGCAAATCAGGTAACGCCAAAGCAAAGAAGAATGAGGCTTCCACCTCTAAGCCCTGGAGAATTCAGGCCTCAGAGCACACAAGATGTGCAGAGGTCCTAGCAAGCAGTCTACCAAAGGAATGAATTAGCACTAGGCATAACCCCTTTTCTATGATCTGGATAGCTCCTTAGTGTTAGGAACTGGAAGAACCACGTCAGGTACCACAGGACCATTTTTCAGAAGAGCTCAGCACCTCACATTTTGTGCTCCTGGAGTCCACAGCAGCTTCATCCCTCTCAGTTAACAGTCAGAGGACTTCATTCTGCTGACATTTCAGCCACTATGAACACACTGAAACCTGCTCCCCTCTTTCTGAGGGGAGAACAAAGCTCACTTATACATGTTTCAGCTCAAAAGTATTATTTTGCCTTAGGTATGGAATACATTTTCAGGGGCTGAGGGCAGCCATGACATTGATCAGGTGCTATATTGAAGAAAAGAAAACCTAACCCTCATCTAGTATTGAAGAGGTGCATGCCACAGCAGGCAGTGCTAATGGGAAGCATGGATGGTGCATGTCCAACCCAGAAATAGCAGCAGAAAGGTGAACATTTTCAGCTATTAGACTATTTGCCCTCACTAAAACATTTTTATATGCCCACAAGCTATGTTCAACAGGAAAGGTACGCTCTCCCCAGGATTTTGCCAGCATGACCAGCCATTTGATATTTGTGAGGCTATCTACCTCCTGCTTTTGTTGAGAGAAAAATTATCGCTTACATTACTAATTTGATTTAAAATCAAAAGGCTTTGTGTAACATTACTGTACTCAAACTGTCTTAATTGCAAGTCTTTTGATGCAGTACAATCTGTGAGAGTGCTTCAAAAGGTAAATGATGAAGAACATCTATCAGATTTTAAGAACTAGAAGCCTACAGTGTCTAGCTGGTGTAGGCTTTCCATTAACACTTGATAGATAAATGAAGTTTCAAAGTCTTCTTTGCCCTGGTCAGAGGACACATCATATTTACATTTAAATAATCCTGAATGGGAACTTTACTTGCACAGAAAAAACAGTCCCCCAGTGAACATAAATAATGTTTGCAATATATATTCTTGAGAGGTGGCCTAGAAAGCAACACAATGGAGGGCAGAAGGAAAAGCAGTGCAACTGTCAAAGGTGTGCAGCAGTTGTATCCTCATCTAGATGACAACACTTACGTCTTTCCCTCCATTTAAGTCTAAGAATAAAAAAGGGTATGGCTACCAAACAGATCTCTCAGAGTCCTCTCACCAGTGCTATAGATCTCACCTTATCCTGTGCTCGCATAAGAGAGAACCTTATCTTGGTAGATGGCTTGACATATCTTGTAAAATCAGTCCCCGACTGACCAAAGACACTAGATACCTGGTAAGGTCACTGCACATACTTATGGTGCTGGAGTGAATCACTATCCTCACAGGAATACACACCATGGGACAGCAGGAAAATCTTGTGCTGATGGTGTCATACAGAGCATGAAAGGATTACATTAGGAGTGGGAAATGACTGGCAAGAAAACCACCTTCTTGCACAAGGGACAAATTAAACTGGTAGCAAACTAATGCAAATTGTTACATCTTGTTCCAACATTGTAGGAATTAATTGTCACGTACAAAAAGAAGCAGCTACTGTGGACATGCAGGCCAAACCTTACCACAGTGAACACTCATTGAGGGAACTGTATCTCAGTGATGGTGATTTTCACGTGTATATAAGAGCTGGACTCCAAATGTGATTTAGTACCTCAAAGATGCATGAATAGTTATGTGCCACTGAAATCTGCCAACTTTTTCTTCCCTGTGGATGCAGCATGGAAGCTTAATTTCAAGTGAATTTGCATTAATGGAAGATCTTTAATTAACTCAAGATGGGGAAGCTTTCACATCTCAGCTGAGCAAGACATGTGAGAGAAGTGTAAATCCAGGGATCTCATTTCAAGCCCAGTGACTCATTGAGTTGCAACACAATGAGAATAAAGATTTACTTGCTCTTGCACACTTTCATCTTTCCTATTTTTTTCTCTTCTTCTTTTTTTTTCCTCTCATACCTATCTCCAAGGTAATCCGGACACATTGCTACCAGCACTGCCATTAATGGCCTGTTGAAAACTCTGGCCAATGAAATGATAGACAGGGAGATACTTGGTGAACCCTAATGAAATAAATTATTGTTATTATCCAGACATGAATAACTCTTCTCTGCAACTTGTACTTGAACCCTTATGTCCCTCTGTGCCGCCTAGCAAATAAATGGCCTCCTAAAAGCAAATACCTAGTAGGATGTATGGAAACCAAATTATATCCTATGTAAGGTGTATTATCTCTCTAAACTTTCAAGGTGATGTGTGCTCAGGTGTATTGAGAAGTCTTATAAAATGAGCTTCCACACATCCTATAGATCTGGCAATACAGCAGGTCTCAAACATTTACATCTTTTTTGTTCATTCATGATGAAGCCGTGAACTACATTGTCAGTAGTGCACTTCTTTTCTATATGATCTTCTTCCTGAGAGTCCATGTAGAATGAAGAGGTCTCTTAAGAATGATTATTTGCAAATAGGAAAGAGCTCAAAATGTTAGAAAACTGTTGTATTAAGCATCTAAAATTATCAATAGTGGGTAAATAAATAACATTAAATGCCTTTTATATTTGGCAATCTGGGACCACATCTTTCCTGTTTCTTCAAAACTTCTTCAAACCTCTCATACTGGTATGAGAGGACAGACCTCACTGCTGGTACCTGTCCCCAGCCACCAGAAATCACTATGCTTCCACAGAAGTTAAATTATCTTCTCAGTCAGCAGTTACACTCGGCAACTATGTCTCAGAAGTAGCAAAGAGGTCAGTTGTTCTCCAAAATCCAACCACAGGAAGACTGCAGCACACATAAAGAAATGATGTAGGCATTCGACTGCCCAAGCCAGTCCCTATTCTAGGTCCTGCACACTTTGGAGACAATATTCCTTTGGAAATATCTAGGACTTTGTTTGGCATTTTGGCAATACCGTGTGCTGACTCAAAGCAATTTTCAAAAGGCAGCACAGGCATACATATTCTTCTTTACAAGACATGAAGAACATCCGCAGTGATTTAGTTGCGAGGGCAGTTCCAACAGTTCTCACACACAAGCAGCCTCAGATGGAGGTTAAGATATAAACTGTCCATTACTGATTGAATGCAATTTTAGTCACTGGTTTGTCTGTTTCTGGGTTACCTGCTGCAAGATGAGACACAAGTCAGTAAGCAGATTCATGCAAAAAGTAACCACGTCTAACAAATGAATTGGACAACTGGTCTTTTTGTTTGTGCTCTCAATTTGATGTGGCCTAAGGTTGCCAATGCAAGCAAGGACTAATAAAATGCAAGATTTAACATTTAATTAATCGGAGCCATATGGTACTTCTGTTAATGAAATGGTGAACTCAAGCTTAGGGGAAAAAATTTAAAAATCAAAACAATCTACTCATCCATCTATAGAAACTGAATGACAATTATCTGGGCACAACACCCTGACTCCAAATATATCATAATACCCTTGTGCATTTGTCTCAACAAAGGAGTCACACATGTCTCTGTGGAGCAGTCCCAGACTCCAGCTCTGTATTGGCATTACACTTGACAAAATACCATTTGAGAGAAGCAGTTTAAAGAATGTGTAGAGAGAAACTGTGCAGAGTAGCACTCCAGATTTTTACTATTGAGGAAGAAGTTCAATATACCTTCAGCAATAGATGCAGAAAAAACAAAGAACAAAATTCTTTTCCTGAAGATAGAACGAGGAGAAAAACTAGCCCACAGCCAAAGCCGAGGGGACTGTTTGGAAGCCTGATGTGAAATGCATCATTTTCAAACAATCCAGAGTCAATCGGAATATTATTCTGTAGATACTGTGCTAATAAATATTCTGATTGATCTTTTTAATGCAAACATTGTGCTAATAGAGAAAGAACATGCTGTTACTTCAAGTCTGGAGCACTTTCCATTAGCTATCTGATCACGGGTGGAGGATTTATTGAATAATAAATTGCCTACTGGCTTGCAAAAGATCAATATGTCCTTATTAGTGTCTCAAAATTTTGCAATACAATAATTAGGCTTTTAGTGGAACAGAGACATTTTTCTGCATTCTGCAAAGTGTCAGCTAATGATTTTGTGAAGTTCTGGTTATTCTCAGTTGCAGTATATTCTTGTTAAGATCCATCAGACTTAGTCTTACAAGTCCTGATGAGTCAAAAATGTCCTCCATGGGAAATTCTGACTGAGTAGAGCATGCAGAATTAAGACTGCATGCAGTGTATTACAGTGAATATTATTTGTCTCATACATAACCAGAAGAAACAAAAACTTCTCATAAAAATCTAAGATACCTCAGTCTCTTAAAATTAAAGTATTTCTCCGTGTCTGTCTGCCAGGGAATAAAATGGCACATTACATGGTGCCTGCATGAACTGAATAGGTCTAAAAGAAATGTATTAGCCAACAGACATAATGTGGGCCATAAATCTAGCTACCCCATATATTTTAGTGAATGGTCCTTTCAAAAGACCCAAAAGGGCAAAATGTATACTTAGATTAGAGGTATAAATAAATTTAGCACACAAGAGATACCACTCTAGTATTACAAACATGAAAACATAAACCACAACTTAGTTCCAAAGTTCTTTTGCAAAACCCGGCTATAGATGACTTCAGCTCCTACAAGGATTTATTTTAGAGATGCTGGTAAATGATGAACTGATGCATAAGGACAAGACGTAGCTGATTTAAGAAAATGCAGCTTACGTCTTCGTCTAAAGATATAGAGAGCATTCATAAGCATATCCTGACTCAGAAAGTCTTTCTTCTGATATAACATAAACCTAAATAATTGAGAATATTCAGGCTCAGTCAGTAATTAATTGCCTTGTAGGGGGTGGAAAACCTCCTCCCGTTCCAATTTCAGCCAGAAAAGAACAGCAACTGGTGGTCTGAAGACAATCCCTGCAGGAATCCTTCTTGTACCTTTAAATCAGAGGCTGTGGTCACTTCTAACTGAGGTGCACTGGACCACTCTGTTGTGACAAAAAAAAACCCACTCTGTTCAGCCCCTGTCTAGGTTACAAGTAGCTACAACTCATGTCAACAGTCTGCGATTTTGATAAAAGAATTCTATGCATGCTGACACCACATCTATCCCAAACTTATCTAACCCCATCCTTCCACCTTGATTCCATATCTCCATTGTGTAATTTGCAAACTATTAAAGGTTAAAGGAGGGTGCATCTCTTTTCCTAATTACTGAACTCTAGAACATACTACACACACTCACAGAGGCATGTGTTTCTGTGTAGATGATTTTCTTTCCTGAATCTTCCTCTCTCCCCTAGGTTTTCTACTGATATTGTAAGGACACCATATAATACCTAAATAACATGACTGGGTACGCAGTGCATGCAAATTAAAAGCCCTGGAATCTTTTGCCGTCTTTGACCTCCACATCACACAACTTCTCCAGGGCTTATTTTCTCTAAAGATAAAATGTCATTCTTAGTAACGTTCCTATTAAAGTGGTCTGACAGCTACAGATGAATCACGCTATTTAAACAGTGAAACACAAGGAATGAGCTGTAGAAACATGAACAATACAGGAAAATGATGGGCATGACACACACAATATGAATAAACTACTGGAAGATCAGAGTAAGTGGGCAAAACTGGTTGGTATCCAATACAAATGGGGTTGCAGGATAATCAAGGAAAGGATAGAAGAATATATTGTTACAGCTGGTTTTATTTACAGAGATGAGACTGTGGCTTTGACTAGGTAAAAAGTCAATTCTGATACTAAGAAAAATAAGCTAATCTTATAAAATACATGCCGTTTGGCATGAATCTAAATTAATCCTCCGGCAATGAATGCCATGAGGCTATTCTTTACAGCTTTATTATTTCCCCATTTTGTCAAAACCAGGTCAAATAAATAGACCATCCACTGTACACGTCATATCTGTAAGTAAAAGATCTGAATTACCATTTAAAACAAATGCTCTGGTTTGCTTTTAACACAAGATTTGTTTCTAACTGTTCTGTTTTCACCTTTAAAGCCTTAAGCTAGGTGGGGTAGTAGTAGTCTGTGTAACATCTACAGCATTAACTCCTACCCATTTATCCATTACATGGCATATTTAAAACAGCTTGTTCTTAAGTGCCGTTTCTGGCAGAGTACGGGAGTAACCACCAGAAAGGGTCCAGCCCAGCACTCCAATAACTCTGGAGAATTTATTTCTGTGGAATATCCACAGAAAAGTGCAGGTTTCATCCCACATGAATGATTATCAGCGGCGATTTGTTTTGAACAAATCATGACTTGTTCTTGTGTTGTATCTGACATAGGCGCCGTATAGTATGTTACCAATACGCGTTGTCCACTATCTGGCAGGCCAAAAGCAAATAACAAATCCTAACCTGTCACCATTACCAAGGCTGAATGCTCAAAAAGGCAGGGAAGTTTCCTGCAAAATCTTTTAAACTGGATTCAAAGTCAGTCTGGATGCCTTTTTCTTTTCTCCTGTTTCTTTGTCTTGTGTAAAAACTCAAGTAGAATTATTATTTTTATTATTTTTTAGCAAGAATAAATTTTGCTTTCCTACTTTTTTCCTTTTAAAATTCAGGATTTTATCTTAGTAAAGTACAATGACAAGGCAACACATAAAAAAAAGCACAGCATGAGGCAAATAGAAGAATTTTTTGTTGTTGTTAGACACAAAAATTCGTTTCTTTAAAAAATCCTACAACTCGCATGACTGACATTTGGAGAAGAGATTTTTTTTGTTAACAATTTTGTCTCTCAATCCAAAGTGTGAAAACTTGCCACATACATTGTTAAGATTTCCAGTAAGTACACTAAAAATAAGAATTAGAACAGGTGTTTCTGGCATATCTTATTTTTAAATGGTGGAGAAAAAAAGTAACATTTCTAAGATTCCTTCCAATCTTTCTTATTCATTGCAAAAGAACAAAGAAAAGGAAAAAGGTTGAATGGTTAAAAAATCACCTGATGGTCACCTTGTGCTAAGTGAGCATTTACAGAGACAGTAAATGCATTTTTTCTGTTGTCGTGGAAATGGATACAGAAGACCTTGGATTTCATGTGACCTCCCATTCTTAGAGTAACAGATACAGCAGAATCAAGCTCTTTATTGTAATTGCCAATATCTGAATATTCTGTAAAATAAAATAATTCCAGCAGGTTCTTTTATTTATAACAGGTGATATTTAAAGTGGAAATATAAATAAATGGCCCAATTTATCCTGTTCATAATTAATTTCTAATGTACACAATCTAATAGTTGAAAACAGGGAAAATTACTGCTTGAAGTTATTAAGTTGTTCATCAGTCCATAAGAATTCCATTTGAAGTCTCGCTTTCCATCACTGCTTGTCCCAGAAAGTAGTTATCAGCCAACCTGCCGGTGTACATATGCGACTACACAAACTGATTGTGCATCAGAAGAGCACATCTTTCCTTTGCCCTACATCATAGAATTTTTCCTTGTTGCCAGCTTATCCCCAAACAATAAACAGTAGCCACCTTAGCCACCTCCACAAAGTCCAGATGCTCTTGCCTGTGGAGACCAAATTAAGTTCTTACACCTACTGCTTTCTAAGGTGAAAGCAATGTTTCCCTTGTGATGCTTTATGTCAGGGCAAGGAAAACACATGCCCATGGCTTTAGTTGTTCTGTTAATGCTGGAATTTTTTCCATCCACGGCCGTGATGTTTTCCAGTGAAGTCTTTTGAAATATCTATGCCATATCTATCGACCTAAGGAATGCCTTCTGGAAGATGTAGTGGCAACTCCTTAAAATCACTATTATGCAATAACAGATCCCAGCCTTCTGAAAGTTGGTGCAGGCTTTGGCATGGGCTTGAATAAGGCCAGGACTGTATTCAACTTCTCAGTTTCACAGAGTATCCATATAAAGCTTGTCTATTTAAGTCTGAACAGAGATTCGCATGTCAAAGTGTACACTGAAATAACTCCCCAAAGTCATTGTTATACTAAAACTACTGAGTCAATGTTGATTCAAAAAAGGATCAAGAAAATCAGACAAAATTAATTAGATATTCAGCCTTTGCCTGCACAAAATGACACCACCACCCACTGTCACCACTGCGAGTCGGTACAAATACTCAGTAGATTTGGTCTATGCCCATTTCTGTGGCAAAATGCCAAGCTATGTATTAAAGCAGTCTCTTAATTCTGCAATGCATGTACTATCATCCCACCCAAATCAGATGGAAGGAAAACATGATCAGCGATTCTCATCTTAATGCTTCAGCCTTCGAGCATCTACTTAGGGGAAAGGAATTACAGGCACTTCTGAAGCCACTGTAGTACTGAGGTCAGCTTTACAATGAGTCGTTGAGACCAATGACCAGGGCTTGGGGAAAAAAATAAAATTGAAATTCCTTATTTGATAAAACGGAATTACTTTAAAAGGCCTGGACAATACCTTTGATATTTCAGCTGAATGACTGAAAATGTAAAAAAATCTGTGGTTGTTTCTTCATTTTTGCCTCCTTTTATTACCTTGTTCTTGTCTGATGAAAGGAAGAGACAGAGTAAATGGGAAAGAGACTTGAACAAAAGCCGTCATTGTTATTTCTAATTGAAAAACTGAAGAATTTTAAGGATCTGCAAGTTTAAAACAAGCACATGAGAATGCACTGCAAATCAAACTTACCACTTTATTAACTGCACACAACCATGAGTGAAAAATTCATCGTCTAGTCCCATACCGATAATATACAGTGACTGCAATTAAACTTGACACTTGGCTGTAGCCCCACACATTGAAAAAATGACTGGCAATGTGATATGTTTGAAATGCCAGGCTGTAAGCACTATTTCTGGCTGCAGGTTATTCTTCCATATCCAGCTATAATAGTTTTCATCTATAAACTTAAGCCTTCCAGGCTACATATTCATAACCTTTAAAAATCTCCTTGGCCTAAAAGTAGTTTTCTCCAAAGCTTCTGCTTCACAAAGGAAGATGGAAGGGTTGGATGCTTCAGGTCTGAGATGCCTCGAATCAGTAACATCATAGCTTTTCATGCCACCAGCTTACTACAGATACATATAGCTTGCCCATGTGTGAATGCATCCATATGTATTTAAACCTGCATTTCTTGCCTGCTCGGCAGCATTTTTCTTTAGAGGTTTATGTCAATATCTTTGGCAAAATTCCCCCTCCTTCCCACTGTTTTGCAGTATGCTATGAAACTGTTACCTACTGCCCATCTGTAACGTGGCTGAATTTGAGCAAAATTGTGAGCATGGACTGAGCAATGTAAAGCAATAAGCGTGCCAGAAATTTGCAAAATGGTATATAAATTAATGATATTGTTCTGCATTTTCATTTACTAAGCCACATGATCCCATTTCCGTGAGTAGAAAAGCCTAAACATTGCTTTATGGCAACTATGGGTGATCTGCTATTCATTGCTTCTTTATATCGCTGATCCTCCACATTTACTTTGCTCTTCAGATCTGGTTGAGAACATGTCCATGTCAAATCTTCTGCTGCTTTCTGACATATATAAAATTATATTTCCCCCCCCCCTAGATGTGATTTAGCGTCATGTGCGTGCTCCTATGCACAACACTAGAGCTTTGTTATGAAGCTGAAAAGACTTACAGGCAAAAGATAGAACAATTTGTGAGCTGAGTGAATCAGACGTAAATACTTCAAACAGAGGTTCCCAAGCCATGCTTAAACTTCAACTCTGAAAAGTTTTGGGTTCTTTTTTGATGTGCAGTGAAAGAGAAAAAACCCACATGTTTGTTGTCTACAAGGAATGCTGCATATATTGCTGATGGCACTGCAAAGGAACTGACCTTGTGCCAGCAGGAGTAATTTTTTGTAAAATAAATAAGCCTAGTGTAACCTTAACAAACAGGCTGCTGCATGAGGCTCTGCATGGTAGAGACTATTCTTCCACAGCCTCCTACAAGGACCACCCAAATTCTGTCTGATAAACACCTGTCAGAAAATATCTACAATTCATGCAAAATTACTCAAGGCTACATTATTAATTCCCAAGAACACCTAGTGCTGTTAGAAACCTCCCGGTTTTCATAACGTTATCCAGATATTATAGATAATAACTTGATCCAGATCCCATATCAAAGAACAAAATGGTGCTAGAGATCAAATTACTCCCAGGGAATAATTTTATCCTGTTCAAGGCAATTAATAGGTTTCCCCCATTTGGTTTCAGTGGCTGTGCTTTCACCTGCAGAAATGTAATGATTGCAACGGTCAGAATACAATGGAATTTGATTTTAATAATTATTACTGTTAGCCTCCAGTCTGTCACTCTACATATTTAAAAAAAATTAATAGTTCCTACCTCTGTATATAAGATCATGAGTTCAGACTGTAAGTAATTTGTTTTATTTTTTATCTTTTCAGTAGCACTCTTTTGCCTATATTTTGTGTACAATTTAGTCATGCTAGTTAGAGGAGTATCCACACACACACACAAAAAAACCCAAAACCAAAACCCAAAACTTTCTTTGGCATTTAAATTCCTAGTCAAAATCTCCACCCCTTGGTAAGAATTTGTTTCCATGGAAGAATACGAGTTGGAGGCTTTCTGAGATGCAATGATCATTTCAGTTGCATGAACAAAGTAGAATTTACCCGAATCATTCTGTGTGACAGTATTTCAGCATTTATTTTAGGAAGACTAACAACAGGGAACCATGTCCCTGATGCAGTAACAGATGCACTACATACAAATTAGGGAAGGTTAAACAAATGTATATAGGAATAATCAGTATTATTCCCTACTGTAGGAATTACAACATGGACAAGTAATAGGTTACCAATTCCACTAAATATTCCAGTAACAGAAGGAACTTGTTCAGCAATAAAATAAGCCAGAATGTGGTTCATAGATAAAGCAACTTTAATACAATAACTGCTATATTATACATCAGATTTATTTAGTTTAATAGTAAACATCTTTATACAATACACCTACTGGAATTGTTTTCATTTTAGCTTCCCCTTGAGTTCCTCAGTAAGGATAACACTACTGAATGATAAACTCTGCAAAACACAATATAAAGCACAGATTTGGATCACAACATGCCCTGAATTAAAGCTCTCTGCTGAATGCAATATGCAGAATCCCCTGTTTATTTTCTCGACAGACATGTACCCTATGTATGCATCTGAGTGGCATCCCATCTGCATTGAATCCTGTCAATGTGTGATAGTAACTCCACAAAATTTGAGAAATGCTGGAGGATGGGACCAGCTGCTTTTTTATTTTAGGCCCCCCCAAAAAGGTGACCTTTTGCCGAGAGACCTGCGCTGCTCTCCAGCGAGTTTGTGTTGTGGGACTCAGTGCTGGGCAGCAATGTGAACCCACCAGGCAAACGGGTGGCCGAGAACCTGCGAAGGACCTGCCTGAAACCAACCAGGCACTGGGTTAGATTTGGTCCCTGTCCCTCACCGATACTGACCTTACAGTCTTTGTCAGAGGGGGCTGGTACAGTCTCCTCTGAAGTGAACATGCAAACTGGCTACACACGTGCACCTCTGGCTGTGGTGATCCGGGGATACCTCTGCATAATTCACAAGCAATGTCTTCTTCAGTTTTTGTCCTTTCTCTGTAAATATAAAAGTTTTGAAAGGAATAGCTCCTTCCTGAGTAAGAGCTATCAGCTCTGCATTTTACAAATTCCCACATAGGCACTACTCATTTTGAAGGGTAAGAGCATATGGCGTGGAACAGGGGATAAAATCGGCAGGTTTGAAAATTATTTCATGTTTCCTTGGCTATTCGTCATGCCATTACATTTATTCGCCACAAACTTGTAGTCATCCTTCTTTGTCGTTCTGGGCTGCTCACAGATGTCACAATTTATTTAACATTCTACAATGATCTCGACAGTGCACATACACATCTGACAATTTCAATATGAATACTGGGGAAATATTATATTGCATTCCACAGACCAATATGAAATGAAAAACAAATAATTCATTTTCATCAAATTAAGAAAGGTGTTCAAGCTAAACTGCTACTGTTATATTCACAAAGTACAGTGAAACTGCCTACTGAAAAGAGCAGGTTGCAAAAGTAATCAAAACAGATGCAATGAGTTACAGTACTTGGGGGAGAGGAAAAAAAGGATTCGTAAGATCATTTAAACATATAGCTATTAGTACCATTTCTTGCTTTTGATAACCGGATCATTCAAAATCACTGAATAGTGCTAGATTACAGTTCTGAAGGAGAACACACCACCCTCAGCAAGGTTTTTCCATCTGTTTCCAGCTTCTGGTCTTTTCTGAGTCAGTTTTCAATACTTCGTATCTCCAACTCCAGTCAATATCCAGGGGCAACATTAACATAGCAAGTGATAAAACTGATTAGAAAAAAATGGGCAGGGTGGGTAAATACATTAGGAGTGAATGGGAGAAGCCATGGGGAACCAAGTTGCTTTTGTTATACATGCCATGGGAGCTAGGACCATACACTAGGGAGGAACTTATATAGCCAGCTCACATTAATGCAGCACTAGTGGCTAATGGACATGAAACAGGATTAAATCCATATTGTAATGGCACTGAAAAGGGAAAAGAAGGAGTAATAAAGAAAGAAAAATCATAAAAAGGAACAGTCATCTCCTCTCAAACAATTTTAAACCTCAATCCATCTTGTGCTGAAGTAGGTTGATTTGCCATTGGTTTTAATGGGAGCAGCACCCATTGGCACCAAGCAGTTTTACAATATTTATTACATAAGCCTCCATAATGTGTTCCCAGATAAAGGGACTACCCAAAAAACCCCTACAAATATCCACTAAGAGGAGGGCTTCTATTAGTGCCTGGTGTACAAAACCCAGCTCGGTTCTCATGTTGTCTAAAAGGCAATGGTCAGGGCCCTCGATTCAACAGCTGTTTCCATCCCTCCTTTCAATAACAAATGCTTGGGATACCTCACATCTAAGGAGGCTGCTGTCAAGTGAAAAGAACCGTCAACAGAACCCTTCCCATGTTACTCCCGTAGTTACTTAGGTGTTCATTCAGACTTGATGCTCCAGTACTTTCCAATATACTTAACGTTGATCAAGAAAACTCCTCTGTCTGGACGAACAAGACTATGACTGAGCTTAAAATTTTAGTAAATGTGAAATTACTGGTAGAATGACAGTTCAGGCCCATCTTTTCCTCCTTGTTGGCGAAAAGTTAATTTTTCCAAATTTCACCAGTTGTGAATGAGAATTCACAGACTGGAGTTGCAGTGCATGGAATTTACAGGACAATTTCTAGAGTGCTTTCAAACTGTAAGAAAGGAGCAGTGCATTTGCAGTGTATTCCCAGTAGGTACAAGAGCTACTGTTTACAAGAGCACTCAACACTGGAAGTGCCTGATATTTTACTTCCACAGCCCAGTAAAATATTTGAGTGCCACCCACAAACAATTAGGACCTTGAATCAACTGAAATCCTGCTGCTCTACCTTAGGAAAGCCTGGGGACACAGCATTTTTGACTATAGCTTCTTAATGTCAGCCTGAAATCCCAAAGATAATCTACTAAACCTAAAGGTAGCGACCTAATGGCAATAAAAGGAACAAAGGCCTGCTTTTCTCTGTAGTGTGGCATCAAATGTAGTATTGAAACAGAGGGGACAGAAACAGGAGACACTTCTAGGACGAAGAGGAGCATTACTACCCCAAGTTATGAAGCACTCTCATTTTAGCCAAGCAGTTTTACTGAGCTCTGGGTTGATCCCACTTAGGTAATCCCCTTTCTTGATAGATAGACAGCAAGGGCATCTTTTTTCATAGAATCACAGAATGGTTTGGGTTGGAAAGGACCTTAAAGATCATCAAGTTCTAATACCTCTTCCATAGCCAGGGACAGTCTCCACTAGAGAATGTTGCTCAAAAGCCCTTTTAAAAATCTTTAGTATTTAATTTTTAAAATATTTTTAATGCGGCTACCAGAAAAACTGATAGGTTATTCCCCCAAAAGGCTTGAGATGGGAACTGTCAAAGACAAGTCTTAGCCTTGGTTAGGGGAGCACCTTATGAGACAAAAACAACAGCATATAGCCCCATGGTTCATCTGTTCTCCTAGGACTAGGAGTCTCCTTGTCCTGCTAAACCCCACAGATGTCTGCAAAAGCCCTTGTTGTTCACATAAGAGAATGACAAAGTGGAAAAACAAGTCTAAAATTAAATAGCTGGATATCAACTAGTCCAGAACTTATAAATTATTCCACAAAATATTTGGAAATAGGACTTTGATACAATGTGAAGTTTCTGGTATCAAGGTGATGGCAAGGTTGCTGGATTCAAATTTACTTTTGGCTTAGAGTTTTGTAATGACTGACATGACAAAATGCAAACACTAGCTAAAAGTAAGCAAAAAAGAATCCAAAAATTCAAGCAATGAGTAGACAAGATCACGAACAAATGTGATTGGAGAACTAATATCAGAATTATCAGGCTTGTCATGCCATTGGATATTGGTTCGTGATTGCTGGCTAATGGACACAAAGCTGCTGTCTTCAAGTGCTTTGAAGATTTGGGAAAGCTCTTGTTTTGGGAATGTTTCTACAGAAAAAGCATCAGGTTATCCAGGATGTTTAAGGAATTTGCTGCTGTCTCCCTGACCTGAAGCTGTACCTCCAGCCTGGGTACATAAGCGCATGACTACTTCCACTGATGGGGCTGGACTCCTGAGATGTACCAGGAATGATAATCTATGGCTTCTATAAATACACTCACCACCCTGTTCTCCTGTCCTGCCCAGTATATTTTACTGCTGAATCTTTCTCTTTTTGCCCTCTAAACAGTGCCTGGTTTGGCACACTCTGAGAAATGCGTCCTCGCTTTGTTTTGTTATAAAAAGGTAAGTGAAAACCAACACTCTTCCATCTGATTCTCAGCCACAGAGACAGTGTTAAATTTTCCTCAGCTGAAAATCACACTTACTATACTGCCATCGTACCCACCATATTCTGAGACCTCCTGCCAAAATGCAACTCTGACTCACAAGACCAGAACATAAATATTTCTGTTCTTTAATTTTCATAACACACTTTAAAAAGCCTTCTCTCCCCGCCCCCACCCCCACCCATATACAGTTCCACAACCTATCAAAGAAGCAAAGGTTTAATCTGTCACACTAAACACTTAGGTTAGATTTATGAGTAGCCTACTCAGTCACTTTACGGGAACAAAGAACTGCAGGAAAGGACAGTCTCACCCCTCAAATCACTGCATTTGGAGAAGTCCCTCAGATGGCTGACAGCTGCTCCCCCTTTGGGGAATGGTGTCAGCAGCTGTGACACTGACTTCTTCTATAACAAGATCTGGTGCAGCCACACTTTTGCTCTAAGTAAGCTTTTTGAGTATGAGAAGAACCTGTACCTAGCAGCACAAACTCCACACACGCTGAAAACAGAGCTACGACCCTGAACTGAGCCTCCACGCTTCTGTGATGAGACTGCAGTGACTATTCAAGACAGCTATTTAAAATTCACTCAAGTATCTTCATGCAACGCTAAGATCTATAGCACAGATGTGTACTGAGGTCTGCACAGAGATCATGCTCTTTCTTACAGGTAAAGCTGCTCAACAGAAATCCATTTTTTTCACCTTTGAGTAAATAGCTATTTAAAATCATTAGAAACCACCCTAGATTATAGGCATAATCTGCTTGCTTTTTACAGGAAGGACTCCCAAATGCAGTACACAGGAGACACCAGTCTTCCTTACCATTGAAGGCAGCCCAGAAAACATGGGTAAAAAAAACCCACATGGTTGAGATGCAGCAATAAACAGCTTTTTAAAAAAATATATAAGGCAGGGAAAAATTTGCACATCAGGCAAGGTATTCCATCACCCTTCAGCTTTTATACTACCGTAATGCTAGAAACTACTGAGCTACTCCTGAGCTATGTTGATATGACTGAGCTCAGCATCAGGTGCTTATAAAGAGAAGACATTAATGCTCTCTATTTAAACTAAAATAAGATAGTAGTTTTAATATTAAAAAAAATAATAATCCCCAAACAA
The DNA here is from genome assembly GCF_964237585.1 of Gallinula chloropus. Classification (NCBI taxonomy): domain Eukaryota; kingdom Metazoa; phylum Chordata; class Aves; order Gruiformes; family Rallidae; genus Gallinula; species Gallinula chloropus. The sequence continues at coordinate 69,693,880 of NC_140086.1, forward strand.
ACTACCCTTATGTTTCAACAGTACACAATAAATACCTTACCAGGTCAGTGTATTTTAAATTTAGAATGGAGACATGTTCACTAATGGATAAAGGTCACCGTATACCATCCCAGAATCACTGATTTATGGATTAGTTGACATTGGAAAGGACCTCTGGAGGTGATCTGGTCTATCCCCTGCTCAAGCAGGGCCACCTAGAGCAGGCTGCCTAGGAATAATGCAGATGGCTTTTGAAGATCTTTGTTACTAGATGTTGCATTATTTTATTCTGTAACATATATGTGTGTATATATATCATTTTGCTGACTGACAGAAAAGAAGAAAATTATCTCTGAAGCTCCTAAGTACTTGCTTATTAAAATTCTCAGTCTGGGTGGATATCTTAAATTATACCTGCAAGTGAATATTAGAGTTCGCAAAACTGTGTAAACGAGAATGAGAATGCTTATCCAACAGACAATTTGGATATTGCTGCTCATTTGTAAATGAAATCTCAACTGCACAAATTGACTATTTTAAAGTTTTTGCTAACCTAGCCAAGAAACTTTGAATTTTAAAAAAGTAATAATAATTTAAAAAAATGGTGGTGGCTAGTTGTTAGAACAGAGAATTTCAATACCCACTCCTTTTAATAAGCAATATTTAAACAGACCTGCAAGTCCACTGCAAGGGGAGGACATAAATTAAAAACTGAATAAATAGAACAAAACATGGTTGGGGCAGGACTTGTCAGTAAAATTACAAATTAAAAATATGAATAGTCAGTGTTGAGCCTTTCTGTCTTGTCTAATACGTGAGATGATGTGTTTTAAAACATTACTGATTTTTCTATGATCTAAATATAAAATCACAGTCTGGCCATGGAAAAGGAAGTCACTGGCTGTCACCATTCTCCATCAGATGCAGCTCTGATGCTTATCTATTCTATATAGTGTTTCTTTAAATGTTCTACTCCAGCATAGGAAGCAATTACAGCTACTAATGATGCCGTTCTCTGCAGGAGCTGCAAGTCTATAAAGGAGCCTGATAAAGAGTTGGGCTGAGATAGCACTGCAAACAGACTGCTTGCTGCTCCACCAATCTGCTGCCGTATGCTGTACCCCTCTCTCAGGAACCGCACTGCATCTTACACATCCTGCTGGAAGTACTTCGTGCCATCAGCTATGTAAAACTAGGCGATCATTTTACGACTGCTCCCTTTAAAACACTTAATTCCTCATGTTTAGCCTGGGAGCAAAAGCTCACGGTAAAGATTTTGGGGTTCGTGCCTCCTTGGTATCTGGTCCATATGCAGACAGATGACAGTGCCAGGGTGGTGAAAGAAAAAAAACCAATTAAGACCATCCCCTAAATGAATTATTTTTGTTAAAGCATGTGTTTATAGCTGTCGAAGGTCCGAGTTAAGTCGCACACTTTCACAGGACTCCACGACACGGGGCTGCAGTACCATCTCCTGAGATTAATGGTGGGGCACAGAGCTGATTCTCAGCACCAAAGCTGCAGTCTCTCTGAGAAAGAAAATATCATCTCCTTTTCCCAAGCTTTTGCATTTCAATGCTATCTTGTCCCAGTTACACTCAAATGTGTTAGGCACGCAATAAGAAATATGGAGTTGTCGAAACTTTTATTTTGAGATGGGCAGGATGGCAATTCGAAGTCAGGTTTAAAATAGAAAGCGTGCTGATTCCTTCAGAGTGAAAGCATTCCTTTGACTGTAACAGAGATTGCTCTTATCTGAGCAAACCCCACTGCTAAAGAGCCAAATTATGCCATCGGTTTAAAGCAGACTCCCTAGTGAGATCAATGGAGAGGTCTGCTTAAAAAACAGTGTTTCAACATGGCAAAGATACTTAATACAATGAGTCTCCCATCTAAGCAGCAAATCCCCTAACAGGGTGTTCCCGGAAAGGTACTGGCAGTTCAAAATCAATGAGGTGGAGTGCCGAAGGAGAATGGGAAGATGCTGACTGGCTTGTGAAGTGAGTTGTTTCTGAGCAGTGGTGCGGTGGCCTTCCAGCTGCCAGCCTAAAAGTCCTCGCTTCAGGACAGAAGATCTCTTGCAAGTGGTGTTCTGTGGTAGATGTTGAACAATACATACAGTGGCTGTGGTTTAAGGAAGGAGGAAGGGAAGGGAAGGGAAGGGAAGGGAAGGGAAGGGAAGGGAAGGGAAGGGAAGGGAAGGGAAGGGAAGGGAAGGGAAGGGAAGGGAAGGGAAGGGAAGGGAAGGGAAGGGAAGGGAAGGGAAGGGAAGGGAAGGGAAGGGAAGGGAAGGGAAGGGAAGGGAAGGGAAGGGAAGGGAAGGGAAGGGAAGGGAAGGGAAGGGAAGGGAAGGGAAGGGAAGGGAAGGGAAGGGAAGGGAAGGGAAGGGAAGGGAAGGGAAGGGAAGGGAAGGGAAGGGAAGGGAAGGGAAGGGAAGAAGCTATTCCCTCTCAGCTGTCATCCAAGTTTAATGGAGACAGAGACACTTCTCCAAAGGACTATGCCAGCCACCTGGTTACATTTCCGCTCTACACGATAACCTAGAAGCACAGGGTGGTGTAATTTAAGCAGTGTAAAATACCCTGTCCTAATTTCTCCTTCTGCCAAAGAGAGGGGAAGGGAATGAGACACAGCCTTCCACACTTTCATCAGACGCTCTGCTTAATTTCAACTGAGTATCTATGGAAAGCAGTAATCAAGAAGAAAAAAAAAAAGAAAGAAAAGGGCAATTCATTACAATGAATCCAGCTTCTGAAGAACCCCCTGGTTATTTTCCTGGACTACATGCCACCCCAGACTACTGCTATAACTACACAGCACAAGTAAACCACAAAATAAGAGATGAACGCGCTGGACCTTTGTCTCTTTAGATACAGCAGTGATCTTGCCTTTGAAATTTTCTGGATGGAAACAGAACTCAAAATAAAATCTCTCTTCTCATAGATTTCTAGTCGATAGCCTTGAATGAGACCTCCAAAGGTAGCTTCTCTTGACCCTGTCTTATTGCCTCACCTCCCCTTATCTTACGCTCTTCAGCACTCACAACAGAGTGTGTTCAGTATTCAGCTCTTACACTGTTAGAAAAGATTTTTTTTTTACTTCAGGATACAGGATTTAATTTATGTCATTATTCTCAGTGTTTCTTTTACAAGATAATTTAATGATTCAGCAAGTAAGAGACTCTGTTCCACTATATGTCACAAAGAGTAATATTAGCTATTATTGTTCGTGATACGTTAGGACGTTATCTTACTGGATGTACCTAATTCAAAATCAAGCTACCGTCTCTCAGGAATTCTGCAGATCTTTTCTAAACATAAGAAAATAAGTAAGAATGCTTCCTAAATCAGTTTCAATCCAGTAAAACATACATCTGGAACTTAGGCTATGTCTGGTAACTTTTTACTTGCTTTTCATTTTATATATCCATTTTAGAATTGTTCTTTAATTCTTTTTAAATAATAGAAAATGTGATAAAACTAAGATACTAAAATTTAATTTTAGCCACCTAGAAGCATCAAAAGATACCTTGGTTAAAATTTGTCACACTTTACAATTATCTATGCTACCTTCAAGTTGATGATGATGAAGATGATGATGATGATAATAACAACCATCAAAACCAGAAAAAGTCTATTCATTTTTTAAAATTAAGATGAGTTAGTGGGTTAGTGTTGAAGAAGAATTTTGCTAAGAATTGATTTTATTCACACATTTTAAAGCCTATGGTATAGTATACAAAGTAATAAAAAGACCGTTTTTTCCTCCCTTCCTGTGACATCAGTTCACCCAGTAACACCAGACCAAGGCTTTTACAAACACCATAATCTTCATGTTGAAACTAGCTGGATTTTTTTCTGACCGTATGGAAAGCGTTCGCAGAAACCCATTCCTCTGATAGCTAGGAATCTTTGTTTCCTGTTCACACCCAATTTTTCTTTGTGCCAATGTATTTCCCTTAGTTCGATCTTCTCAAATGTTTACCTTCTTTATGTTATAACACAGAATAATAATGTCTGCTCTCAGCCTTTGTTTTTCCAGACTAAAAAGCCAGGCTCTTTAAACCTTTGCATAGAAAATAAGAAAATAGCTTTTTTTTTTTTTTCTGCCACTTAGCCTAATATCTCTTCCAGACAGATTCAGTTGTATTTATGAGGCTCTAAACGCATAACCTTGCGATTCTCATTGTTAAATTCCATTCCACTGATATTACTTCACCCCTTAAGCCCTGAAGATGATCCCATTTTCCTTCTATATTCTGATCTTTCTATTTATTGTTAGTCCCCATTTTTTTTTCTTTTTCTAAATTCACTAATACAGTAGGATAGACATTTAGAACATTCCTTAATAGTACCTGTCATCATTTTAAGAGGCATCTATTTCTGCAAAAAGAAACATGTACATGCTTTGCTAGAAATTTTAGCAGTGCTTAGATACCTAACTTGGTATACTAAATTCTGTGACTGTTTTACTTTTGTATTCCCATTATGGGTCTATCAGCTTCTTTGAACACTTAATGCATCCTTATAGTCTGACAGGTTGCCATCTGAAGTTTCTCTACAAACAAATTTTTTGAGAGTGATCTTACATAGATCTAAGCCATTAAAGAGTGATCAACATTCTATCTGCAGATCTGACCCTGAATATCTCGAAAACCTTCTTTGTCTGAATATTTTCTGAAATATCTTTTGTCCTGCATTCAAGTACATTGTGTCAATTTTTCCCATCACCGGTGTGTTTCTCAACCAGGTCATCCAAGACTTAACATGCAGTTTTCAGATGATTAACCTGTACCATAATATGCAGTGACCAGAAATATAAAGATTAGTTCTCTCTTCAATGTATGTGCTCTGAACAGACAAGCCTTCCTTGAACACTCATGCAAATGGAAGGAGTTACCACAGCTACCACTCCAAAGCAAGGCGATCCCTGACCCAACAGGACCACAGCAGACAAGACAGTATCTCTTCTGCAACTGAAAGAATGACCCTCTTTTCCCCTCTACATTCTCAGGATTATTCTGAGACTAGAAATTGAGTGCCTTTGCTTTTAGGCATCAGAGTGGTACATCAGTCTTTGACTTGCTAAATGAGTTCTAGATTTAATGCGAAAGACAATTCGTTTTACCCAGCAAACATGTATTTTCGTTCCATTAGGAAAGAAATTGCCTGAATTGCCCCTCAATAGAAATATACTTAGCTAACCTATCCAAAACCCGAAGGGAAAACAATCAAAGATTAAAACAGGGGATCTTGGATTCCTATCAATATGTTTCTTGTTAGTACTAGTGTTATTCTGATGGTCATATCTCCATAAACTCTCGTCTGTGAAGACTGCTAAGGCCCAAGCTGCCACCAAAGCCTGCAACTGTGATAAAATATTGGCTTTTCACCACCTTTGAATCTACCACATCAGAATTGTTTCATGCATTTTCATTCATCATCTGTTCTTCACTTAAAGACCCGTGTGACACAGTGACAGACTTTTGAAATGCAATGAATTTTCATACATTATTATTCACCTTTCTGTTTGTGTCAAAGTGCATTTATTAGGGATGCTGACAAATTGCACTCTTGGAATTACATCATCATTGAGTTTTCAGGAGACATTTTTAAAGGCTCACTAAAAGATGAGGGGGTTAAACTGCTACTTGTCTTTTTGGCAACGAGAATTTATTTTGCTTTTCATCTGGCTGATAAACAAAAATGGTTTGGAACTGGTTGACTCCTGGGCAGGAAGAGTTGTCACTACAAGGGTGCTTGCACCTGTATTACAGTCATGGCATTTGTCTTTCATAACAAGCCTTCAGCACCCTTCAAGGCAGGAATGAAGAATGTTTCTTCTATTTAATCCTATCTCTATTTTCTTGGCCATAGCTTTGACTGATAGGAATTTGAGAGGATAGCAGTGGTAGGAGGAGGGGAAAGCATACAAAGGGGGAGGTCTATTTGTTCTAATTTTCTACTCTGTATTGACTGTATCTGGTCTGCAACCTTTTTTGCATGTTTGTAATTTTGTTTGTAAAACACTGATGAAAACAAAAAATGCCTCTGATATGTAACAGCAAGAGGGAAAAAAATTACAAAAGTTCTTATTTTCTTGGACAGTTTCTGAGGAAGATTTTCTTATACACTGTGTTTATGTTTTGGTTTTCCTTTTATTTTTTCTTCTGATAATCCAGTTCCAGTCCTCTGTAATGTTATATACTTGACCTGGATTTTATTCCTCTTTCTGTGGTGTCAACTCTAGAGGCTACAAGCAATACAGTTTAAAAGAAAAAATAATAATAAGTCGTACCAATCAAGCATACCAAACCAATCTAGGTTTCAATCTTTTCAGCTCATGTGAGCAAAGGAAGGTTGTGTATGACCAGGACCTCAGCAGAGGCCCTCAGAGAAGAAAAGGAAAGGAGATGTATGTACCATCATTATGCATCCCAAAGGAGATGTTCTTTGCTCTGCATATTCTTCCTGCAGTTTTGGCAAAACTGCTTTTTCTTTGCCTCTCTGTTTCCTCATTAAAAAAATGAAAAGAATAACCCATCCCCAAAACAGTAACAAAAACCCATAGTTTGCAACCTCCTCCTTCAATTTCAATGAAAAATGAATAGATCACATAGGCAGCATATAGGCAACAATAAGCTAACAGTATCTACAATACCTCTGACTCAGCCACACTGGAGAACTGCTGCATGAACTTCAGTTAGGTAGTTCTGATTGATAGATAAGGTTCCCCTATGGAATGTGGAAACATATAGGGTCCCCCAGAAGATTCAGAACAACATTTTGCATGAAGCTTCTCATCCTCTTTTTTTTTGTTTCCCCAGTAACTGAAGAGACAACCCAAATGCAGACAGCAGCAATGCTCTTCTGTCTGCATATGTATCAGAACAGCATTTCCCTTATCACTCAGTTCCCACTGATCATCACTAGTCTTTTGGGGCAGCTCTCACAAAGGATATTCCACCCTAGTGATCAAGGAACCTCCTTCCAGTCTATAAGGTAACTCCTGAAAGACAACTGGCCTTTGATATCACTGAAAGGAAAAGGATAGCAAACTGCCACCAGCCTGGCCCTAATACATGATTTAAAACAGAAGCAAAAAAAATGCCATGCTCAATCAATCTGTTTATGCCTCTAGCTTGAAGGAGCCTGCAGCTCCAGGGAAGATGGAGAGTTAAGAAAAACATCTGATTAGAGCTGCAGAAACCATGAGCTGGTGCCTATTTTTAAGATCAGTATATCTCAAGCAAATAAAGGAACTCCTGGGAGCCCAGCATCTTTGTAAATAGAGACATTAATCTAGAAGCTTAATTATGAATTTGGAGTCTGCCATGGGCACATAGTTCCAAATCTGCTGGCCTGCACACTGCTTCAGCATTTCTAACTCCTTTTTTAGGTGGAAGCATGTGTAAAATCAGGTGACAACAATTACATTATTCAAACACACTACTACACATGTGTAAATGAGTTCTGGCAGGACAGTAGACAGACATTTGGAAATCCAGAGCTTAAAATGTAACAGCACGACTCAGCCATTTAGAAAAGGAATTTTCATTTGCTATCATTATCCATGGGTACTTGCCAACAGTCACTTGATAAAAATCTGAGGTACTAATGTATACATAGCTTGATTTAGAAAACCTAGCAAGTCATTAACCCCAAGCAATATATGCTTATCTTTGCTGGTGATGCTGTCAGTGTTTAATTTCCTGTAGATCATAAATTCAATAGGGAGTTGACAGTGCTGCATGGAGTAAGCAGGAGAAAAATCCCCTTTTTAATATCTCGTCCTATTGATCATTTTCTTTACTAGCAAACCTCTCTGTAAGCCATTTGGACAGTAAGATCATTCCCGAAAAGTGTCAAGAGGCATATGATTCATAGTCTCTCTCTGGTCAAAATAAATGGGCGAAGGAAAGGAAAGGAAAGGGGGTTTCTTTTCTCTCATCCCCCCTTCTCAGATTCCATGAGTTCTCCAGTATTTTTTTCTTATGTGCAAGTCCTACATTATTCTGAAGGATGTATCTCTTTATGACATTATTTTCTCTGAGAAATCAGCTTACTATTTTGATTTCTCCTTCACTACTGGGAATTTAATGCAATATTTTTGGTTCTTTTTATTATTTAGACTGCTATCCAGTCACTTCCACACTGCGTATATTAATGGACAGTTGGATACACAACAATATTATGTAAGACCTGATCCTGTTCTCAAATAATCAGATGTCTACCACCAAGATGAGGAACAATCCAGACAGATGGTGCCTGAGCAAGTCTATAGAGGTGAACAGAAGTCACTCCATTGACTCAGCCCCCAGGAGGCATGAGCTGCAGCCTCCTATCAAACGTGCTCCATCAAAATATTAGGGAACGGTCCATATGTCTAATGCTCTTGTGCTGGAGATCTCGAAACTGGCATATGGCTTAACTTGCAGAATGAATTCCAGTTTTGCACAAAGTTATTTATGTATATCCTGTAAAGTCTGGCAACTTTGGAGCAAATAGCTTTAGAGTAACTTATTTTAGACTTTTAGATTAAGCAATGTGCATCAGTCCTCTCAAATCCATATTCCACTGGGAACTGCCTGACTACTTTTGAGTTGAGATATCTGTCAACTGAAAGCAAACATCAAATAAAAAAATGCTGTGGTCAGAGACATCAGAAGTATTGTCACATTCCTACTGGGCTAGTTTATAAACCTATGAATAGTTTATATTTAGCAACATATGTAGTTTTAAAATTTATATAGAACAGCACTACTACTGCAGCAGTCTACTTCTGTAGTCAGTACCATACACAAAAGATCTCTCAGGTTTTGGAGAAGCTCTTATGCTAAAGGTTAGCATCGCTAACAGTCAAAGGCTTGCAGCTAAAGTAAAACTCTGTGGATGGCAACAATCAGCTGTTCTCCATGGGCAAGTTAGCACCATGTAGCCTTATTAGCTATTCTATATTCTTCGTGTTGTGCGAAATGAAAATCTTAGTAGAAATTCATTGAGAGGATGGTTGGACCACTATGTACCGTGCTACAAAAGCCTACAGTCCAATTATACTCCTGGGGAGAAAAACGTGTATTACAAGCTTCTGTGGAAGGACAGCAGTGTTTAACCAAGAGCAATTCTTACTGCATCATCCCACTGTGATTAGTAGTTACAAAACTTTTAGACAGGATCCAGATTTTCACTGTAGGAACAGAACTGCTATAATGATCTAACCTGAGGAGAATATCCTGCAGGGAAGCCCAAATCTGCCTCTGGAGCTATGGATATGATGTTGACGAGAATGTTATACCATTGACTAGAACCAGAGTCATCAAAACATCTTTTTCATCTGAGTGAACACCATAACCATATTTTTAATACAAAACAACTGGTTCTTGCAACTTCAGAGCAGTCACAGGATGCCTGTTGCAAATATCATGAGCAATGTCTTGGATAGTTTTGCATGGATTTTGCATGCATTCCATTCCAGTTCTACACCACCCATTCCAGTTCTACAAGCTGGTATAAATTGAGTAACGACACTAATTGGAAAACATAGACAAATAATATCCATATGTGCATCTAAGAAGAGAGAAAAACTTCTAAAAGATACATCATTTTGGGGCTTTTCCATGAGAACTCCCAAAAGCAAATGTGTAAATGATCCACAGGAACCCAAATATCAGATAATCTGGAAGGAAAAAAAAGATCTCCTTGGAAGACAACGTATTGGGATATCTTCAGAGTGTATTTTCCCCCGAAAATATTACTTCAGCAAGCATTAACATATATTTATTTTCAAAAGGGAAACATTCAGGAGCCAGTCTAAAAATGAAGAACACAATTTCAGAATTCCCAAAAGCTCTTTAAGGAAAAAAGGGCAATTCCTATTTATGTTGCCAAGCTGCTGTAGTCGGGAAATGAAAATCGCAAACCTTGCTGCTGCTGTAGCTAGGGGTAGGGGAATCATCCCATTTAGAAATGCTTCTTGTAGACAAGTGCACAAGACTACAGATCTAGGGTTGCTGTTTTCAAAGGAACAGTGGAGCTAAGGGAGTACGGTCTATGGGAACCCTTCCGCTTGGAAACGGTTGTGAAGCTGCCTGGAAATGAAGGACAGGGTATGTCAGCCAGGGAAATGTCTTTGTCTGAGGACTCTTCAATAACAAAAAACCCCAAAGCCATACAGGACTGAAAAACATCGATTGTGTAATCCCTATTCACCATTAGTCCTATTCATCTGCCCATGATGATGGTGGATTGAGTGTACTGCCCTCCTCAGCGACTCATCACAGATGGCTGGTTATGAAAGAGCTCTGCTTGACTGCCACAAGCCCCACTGTCCTCTGAATCATGAATGAAGACAACAAGAAGCTTCAGAATCCCAGAAGCTAGAGGAGATAACCTCTAGCATGACAGATCACAAGGGAAAAGATTTACTGCCACAGCAACAGAAACATGTGCAGAAAGAGTGATAAAAATTAAGGTAGGAGTGATGCTGCCCCTTGGTTTGTTAGAAAAGTCATATCCCTCATTTTTTAAACTGATAGCTTAGGAGATACCTTTCTGCATGGCAATTTGTTTTGGTTTAGGGTGCTTTCTTTTCTTCTGTTGTTTTAAGACAGCAAGGTATGAAAAATGGATGTTACATAAGGAAAAACATCTTATCGTGGGTCCTACAGCATTTCTTACAAACATTTTAAAGCCTAAAGCAGTCATGAAAACTTAGAAGGGACCATCTTAATACACATTAATACAGAACAACTGAATCACTAGTGTCAAATAACCCACAAATCCTTCATGAGCAATAACATATTAATTTAGGACAACAAACCTAGCTGACTTTAATTACAAGACAACACCACCAGCCTGCACCCATGATAAATGGTAGGTCAGGATAACTGTGTTCTCCTATTATCTGTTTGGGTTTTTTTATTTCTCTTCATCCAGCCTATGAAAAAAGTCACCAATGCTCCACCTGGCTCCTTACATTCAACTAGTTTGTAGGTTGTGCAAACAATGCAAGTTGAAATAAGTAACATCATAACAAAAAGAGGAATAGTGGTAGAACATGAGTAAACCAATATATTTTAAGAGAATCTCTGTGCAACATGTCCTCTACCTGGTGCAACATGCATCCATTTCTTTTACTTGTGTGCGGTTCCCAAACCTGAAACTTTTGTATGTAAAAATAGAATTCTCCTTATCCTATGCAGAATAATTGCCTCTTAATAAAACTAAAACATGGATCTCATATGATTGTTCTTGATTTATATGAGTGGTTTTGGAACATCAGGGAGTGTTTTTTTCTCCACAGATTTGGAATGAATTTTTTTTTTTTGTTAATACAGTTGTAACTTCGCTATTCTTTATTTCTTTTGAAAGTGTCTATTGCTAAAATGAACTGTTTGAACTTCTCGCTTATTTTATGTGTCCATTTGTTTTAGGATCAACAAGTTATATTAGTAATGCTCTCTCATCTACAAAAGAATTTTTTAAGAAAAAGTTTGTTCTGAACTGGTAGTTTAAAAGCTAAAGACTCCGTAAATTAGAACACACACACAAGTGTCTTCCAGCTATTAAAAAATTATCTGACCCATTATTGCTTTATGCACTTCTGGTAAAACTGTAATTCATATGTCTAGGGCTTTCTTTTGTCCATAATCACCAAGAAACAAGTGAAATGGAAACTGAATATCATATCGAAGGGATGGCAAGTACCTCCTTTAATTAAATTAATATTGTCTTTATTAATTGAATATTTTTTTTAAATGGCTACTCTTTCCATAAAGAATGCTGACTCTTTAGTCTAATAATGATTTTTTTTTTTTTAAATTTCAGAGAACTGCACCCCTGTCAACCCATCAGCTTATTATTATTGATTCACGGACATCACTGAACATAAGCTAAAAAAAACTATATTCAAACTTATTAAAACTTCATCAAGCTATATTACACTATTATGATATTTAAAGTTTTTATGTAGCACGAGATACCTAACCCCCCACCTCATGGCTCTGTTTGCACTATGCATGAGGCCTGAAGCATGTCTGCAGCTTTCATGCGAACAGCAATAAGGATGACATTATGGGATATATTCGCTGGGAGTAGATGCTTGTGCCACTTGCACAGATTCCAGTAAGCCTCTTTTCACACTCTCCTACGCTCCAAGATGGGTCACTTAGCTGGAAATGTCCCTGACAAAAATGTGGGTTTCTGTCCATATGATGAACTAAATAAACATACTGAAATGTAAATAAAATCTTTCTGGATGTTTTGAAGAAAAGGGAAAAAATAAGCATCAATGCATTATGAACACTTCTTTTAGGGCTTCTTTAGCATAAAAATAGCAGTGAAAGACCAGTAAGGCCTGGAGGAGGAATGATGCTTTCTGAGCTCAATGATTCTGGCTTGTCTAGGGGTACTGAAAAGAGGCAAGACACTGCAGAAATCTCTGACAGACTCGGGGGCCAGCCAAGGTTTTAAACAGAGCAGTCAGTATGTCTATTATTACAACCTCTCAGCATGGTCTCTCTGCTTATCCATGGGCTTCAGGACTGCTGCACAGCTTCAGCTTACTCCACAAAAGCTTGTGTGAGGCAGCAATTAAGTGACTCATGGAAAAGTTCAGCAAAAGATACAGAAGATACAGGTTCAAAAATTAAAACTCTCAGTCACAAAGGGAATACGTATTTTTCTATATCCCCTATGTGGTCAAATTATAATGAAATAATTGCTTTTTAAAATATCTGAGAAGATCTAAATTAAGTATTTATCTTTACCTTCACGTTTTACCTTCCAATGTACATGTGTGTTTGACTGGTTTGTCTGGAGTGAGACTACCTCTGAGCAAGCATGGCATTTTGCTCTGAAGGCCAGACATCCTGAGTAAGCGGTAGTGTCAGGTTTCCAACCCATTTGCAGAAAAGAAGACGTGATCTCTGTCTATCTGAGGCTCATGCTCGATGGAATTACCAAAATACATGTTGATAAAAGGCTACGATTGTTCCTGAAGCATGTTGCTCTGAGTAACCTGTGCCTGCTCGGTGGAGGGTTTTTACATCAGGAACAATTAGTACCAGAAAACCAACAGCAATGACTATTGTGTATCACTCAGCAGCTCTGGACCTTGTCCACCTGAGAAACCAGCACAGCCTGCTCCCTGGTCTGCAGTCAGCCAGGACAAACTTAGCTAGCAGTGGGCCTTCCTAGCATCACATTTCCAAGAAACAGCCTCCCCACCACTCATGGCAGCCTTCAGGAAAGCTAAATGTCAGAAGGTGGCTGAAGCTGAGGTATGTGTCTCCATCCCTTTGAAGAGCCTCCTTCATGACCATACTTGATGAACCATAACTGTCTGTTTTATAGGGACTCATCTGCACCTCACATGGACACTTCTAACTAAGCCTTGAACTCGAGCTCCTGGGATCTCACTAGAGCTTTTCTACATATGTTTTACAAAATCAGTATTTACATATTAAAAAAGAACATTTTTCTCTCATGAATGCAAAAGCATCACAACAGGAACACACATTGCTTCCTGCTGCTGCATGGAATATCTCCTTGAGCACTTTAAAATACAGTTGGTCTAGCCACTTAATGACAACTTAACGAAATATCATAAAGGACTACTTTTCACAAAAGAAATTTGAAAGCAAACTAGCTCAAGATTGTACATATTTCACATATAATCAATGTAATTTTTTGACTAATTCTGGCTGGTGCTGCTAGACAAATTCAATAAACATTAATGGCTCTCATTTTTTTATTACACTGGTCTCAGTCCTAAATGAAGCCAAGTTCACTACCTGTTTTCTCAGTAATTTGGCCTGGGTTTCCGGCTCCTCATCTATTATTAGAAAATCTCTGTCATGCAGACAGAGCTAAAGTTTAACAAAATTTAGCTTATATGATGCACCTAAGCAATTCACTCAGGAGATACTACATAAAGCTATTAGATGCTTTCTGTACATAAAGCTTTTTATTTCATATTCATCTGAATCTTGATCCTCTTCATTAAAAACCAAAAAAATAAAAAGGAAAACTTTTCTGAACTTCTTAATGTCTTATTTTGAAGACAGCTCCAGTTTCTGTGCTGTTTACATTTGCAGTTCTAATTGTGACTTTGATTAATGCAGTTTGTAACTTTTGCAAATTGCCATGATATGTGTGCTAATTACCTGTTGAAGACACAATAGCACTTGAATACTTTCCCTGTGTAGGTACAGAAAAACTAAATCTTTCCTTTGCTTCCCCACTGAGTAATTTATTTCAATTGTATAAGCATTTTATAATTTCAAAATTATAATTTATTACTTCATAGAATAAATAATATTAAAATAATCACACTATTTAATAATACTATATTATTATTTACCCCCACTAATACAGTACAATATTCTCTTTATGTTTTATGATTAAAAACATTTATTTGAAAGATGGTGAATCTTAAAGTGGTACAAAGAACCACTGTGTAAGCTTTTGCTAAATAGTATCTTTAAAAAGGCATTTCTGTTATAAGCCTCATCGGTTTCCATTTCACACAGTACAAGAAAAACCAAAGACCTTCTGAGCATCATCCCCCAGCTGTCATGCAGGCTGGGGGGTGGCATTACCGATCATGCAGGGCAAAGTTGGTTTTACAGAGAATGAAACAGAAGAAGTAAAGGTTTAACAGGGACATATTTACTTTCCTCCCTAGTAAGGAATCTGCTGAAAAGATAGCTAGAGCACCTGGCCCCTTCATTCCCCAAGGTAAATTGGCCACCGATCTTGAACGCACATGGTTGTCTTGAGCTTCAAAATACCATATGATGTCTTTAAACCATACAGCAATTTGTGTTTTCTAGTTTAAAGGTCACTAAAAAAGACTAACTCATAGATTAGGTTTAGAAATCACTGCTGAAGTAGCTATTTACTGTAGTTCTGCAAACCAGTGTCCTTGCCAGCACTTAAGAACTTCCCATTCTACCCATACATAACCAATTATCCACAGTGGGTGGGATGTGCATGCCTGAAAGGAACAAGGTCCCTGAACATGGATTTCACAGTAATGACAGCACTGCAGCAGAGTAGACAGGAAGTTGTTGAATAAAGCATGCTAAATTTCTCGTACCACATGAATCCGAAAGTTGTTTTTCATGTCCAGGACCAGGATGAAAATTACAAGTCTTTTTTCTCCAGTTTTGATGCTCAATTCAAAAGTTCACTTGTTTGACCTCTAAATGATATCCTAACTATGTGTTTCCTTAAATATCCTACATACAGGACATAATAAAAGACAATGAAATCTGTCTGTTACAAAACCCAACCAACTTACTGTAGTGCAAAAGATCCATCATAAAGACTGTATTAAGTATACAGTGCCAGCAACCATTCTTCCAAGGAACTTTTTCTGTGAATTCCTACAAGATCCTTAATTTCTTTGGCATGAAATGACACCCTAAATGCTGGTGTTTACCCAACTGTATCCCAGAAACCTTCATGTACAGAAACATGAAGAATCTCTCAATGGCATAAACTCATCAGTTAATAACCAAGACCAGAACCAAACTGTTTCTTGCACGACATGCAAGTTACCACTTATCCCAGTCACCCAGTAATAGATCTTACAGAAGAAGAAAGGCAAAGAAAAGCTCTACTAAATCTCTTACACAGTCCCCAGAAAGTGTCAGTACCAAATTCTTCCATTACAATAGTTTTGATCCTGAAAGAGATTAAGTGCAGCACACAGGGTGGGGAGAAGAACAAGGCTGCCACTTTTCAGTGTGATGTGACAGGAGAAGCAGTACCACTACAGCTGGACATCAGGCGTAGCAGGATGTTGAAGCCACTTGCACATTCAATCCCTTGCAATCTGGAGTACAAAGCAAATGAGCTGTAGTACGGCTACTGGCAATTAGTGATGCCTCTGCATCTCAAGAGATACTAGCTGAAGTGTGATTCTGAACACGAGTCCTTCTCAGACCCCCTGGGAACTGAATGGATGATAGCAATTTCCAAGGATTTTATACTCTGGCTTTTCTCCAAATTACAGCAAAACTGAAACACTTCAAATAATCTTGGAAGGAAAATTCCACGGCTCTCCTGTTTGTTTATCGTTTGCATTTATTTTTAAAGAAATCAAAATAGAAAACAAATCAAAAGAATAATTTCAGAACTAAGAATTAAAAAAAGATGTATTCAGAAACATTAAAATGTGCTCTGTCTGACAGTCCTTTTCATTTTTTTTTCCAAACAAAAGTCTATTGCAGTTGACCTGCTTTTGTGAAGTATTTTGATTTCAACAGAGCAGCATTTTCCAGGAGAGCTTTCACACCCCCAAAATTTGTAGATTTCTTCCATCTGTCTCTCACTTCGCCAAGATATGCATTAAAATTGTATTCATTTTTTATCTTCAGCTCATTAAACAGCCTTCGTCATTCCCCAACTGAGTCCCATTTTTCCATTAGCCACTGCCAATATATTTATCTCTTGCTGCATGAAAGTCCAAAGGTACGGTGCCTGCTAGAGGCATTTTTAGTGTGATACCACACCTTGGCCCAATAAATACTGCAATACATAAAGTGCATTCCTGAAAACTTCTTTATAAACAAGTATCAAGGGTCCAGGTTACACCTACCAATCTCAAATAACTTCACTGCTTTGACATCATTACAGCTGACATAAATGAGAAGAAACCCCAGTGAATTTTGTCCCATGCGTACTGTCCATTGGTAGCCCTTGCTCTTCAGTCAGGTAAGTTCTTTTCTTCCTCTGTGCTATTTATCCATCTGACCAAACTCTACCCTCTCAGATCCGTGCACAAGTTGGGATTCTTTTCAGACAACCACTGAAATGTATCTGAAGACACAATTTCTCAGGTCTGCCCCCCATGGCTTCAAGCGCAAAGGGATTCTTCCCTGGGGGAAAGATCAGGCACCAACTACAGAAGGACTCAGATTTTTACTAACAGTACACAGCACCTGTATGTGGGACTCCCCGCCACTAACAGGAGTTTGTGTCTCTTGGGTATCTCAACCTGCTGTTGAGAAGCAGAAAATTACTTCCCCCACCATTCCAAGCTCGTTAAGAAGTCACAATAAGCATATAAAGTTAAGGACAACTTTGATACTCAAAAAAAAATGAATGACTAATACATGATGAATCATAGACATGATGGTTGGAAAAAACCTCAGGAGGTCATCTAGTCTAACCTCCCACTCAAAGGAATGAATATCACTAACACGAGATGATGTCAGCTGTGATTGTGCTTAGCTAACCCTAGAAAACCTCTAGGGATGAGCAAAAAAACCCAAGGAAGCAAACAAACAAATCTCTCGGATGACAAAACCATCAGATAACTCGGTTTAAAAAAAAAAACAAAAAACAAAATATAGAAATCATAATAACACACATTCATAAAAAATATCATATAATCACATTTGATGTAGCCCTGCCAACATTTAAAATTAGGTTATTTAATCATCAGCATATCTGAAAGCCAGCTGTGCTAGAAACAACATGCCTCTAAAATATCAAAAGCCAGGAGATGTCATGGAGGGAGGTGGAAATTGTCTGAGAAAATAACAAAAGCAATGAGAAGGAGACTGGGTGGCTTAGATACTGCAAGACGATACATACCTCCTTTTATCTGGGTCACCAATTTAAAACTGTATGAGCATAAACACATTCCTCACTGTGGAATAAAGATGTGATAAAACAATCCTGAAATAGGGTGAGCAGACCTTCCTTTCTTTTCGCCTACCTTCAGGCATAATCTGCCTCATGGAATGGCTACACCAGCGCTTTGTGCCTACACCCAGGATAACAAAAAGTTTGATCTGGAGTTACATCTTCCTTAAATCTGCCTGGAAAATACTTCTCCTGGAAATAAAAGGAATTCTCTAACTCCGTATCTCAATCCACAGAAACTGCTCCAGATGGAAGATGGAAAGTCACCATGAGCAGGACTTCTAGCTTGTCACTTGTCTTCTTTGCAGAAAGATTGTCCATATGCAATTGTTGTTCTGTGCAATTCTCCATTCAGATGTTCATCCTATTTCAGAGATGTTTTATTTGTCCATAGGTTTATCTGTAGGAGCATGGCAAGCAAACAAAATCCAGAAGCAAGCTGTCTGGTGGCTACAAGTACTCTTAGAATAACTCTGTAGGTAGTTGGTGGACATACATTTGACAGTGAATAGTAGATCCAGTGTAGAAAAAAAAATCATGAAAAAGTGCATAAAGGAGTTTTGAAGGTAGGGGGAAAAAAATGAAGCTTATTAGAAAGGTGTAAAATCAGGCCTACAGAAAGCTTCTAGCTGCTTCTTGCAGAAGCCACCCCTGCAGCTCCCCTTCCTCCACCAGAACCCAGCCATGCAAAACTACAACTTGTTACTGATAACTTTTCATAATTAGAGAAGGATCTAAGTGTTGCACCTCACAAAAGATGTGAACCACAGGTCTATGCATGTTAGGCAACTGGAGGATCTTCAAGCACCCAGCAGCCAATAAACACTGGGCACTGTAGTTTGCAGGATCTGCTCCATTCTGAAATCTCTAAATCTGACTTTATTCAATTCTGTTCCTCTTGTTTGGTTCACACTGCCGATGAGAAACACTCAATTCTTCACATCAGCCTGTCCTATCAATAGATCAAAGATCTCTGATTTTAGGGGGAGGAAAAAAAATGCCCCAGCATGTTTTTAATGGTTTTAAACCATGCCTTTTAAAGAGAGTAAATAGAACAAACTTTCAAATAAGACAATCAGACCTAACAACATCATGAGTAATTTTCTTGAATGCGTTAGCACATAGGGTGTTCTGCTATTTTTACCACATTTTAAAAGATATTCCATTTTCTTCTGGTCAGAATAGAAATCTTAATCACAGGACTATAAAGTGCTGATTGTATAACATCTGCAAAACTGCAGCCATGCTCGTCTGAATAATCTCCCAGGTTGATTTTTTTTGTTGTTTTTTAAAAATAAGTTTTCAAATATATATTAAATCGTCCTTAAGAAATGCTAATGTTAACCAACACAAATGAAGAGCTGTCCTGAAGACACTGAATTGTAATGCCATTTCATTTACATCTACAAATGAAATGCTTTTCTCCTCTCTAAGCTTAAGTGTTATTAAGCCTGATTACATTTTCAGATTTTTTTTCCCCTCTTTTATTCCCCCCCATTGGACTGTCTGTTTTACAAACAGGTTTAAAGCAAGAACAGTTAACATTTCCATCACGTGGACGCTCATCTAACTTAATTGCGTAGAGTTCAAACGTTTCTGGGATGACTAAAATGTATATGGCTTTGCTTAGCAATGCAAACTTCCTTGATCTGCTGGAGCACAGCCTGAGACACAATAGTGGTTTTGTTCTGTGCTTTTAACGAAGACGAAAAATTAGACGGATTTAGGTCAAAGAAAAAAGAGCATGCTACAATGCAGTAGAGTTAAAATTCAGCTGCAACAGAAACAACATATCCTAATTAATTATAAACTTCATGAATGTTAACTCAAAGATAATGCCGGTTCTCAGAGCATTTGCAACATTTTTCTTCAAAATAGTACCTCACCGTTCTTGGTGCCTAATGCTGCAGTGAAATTTCCTGTTCATCTCACCTCCCTATTTTTTCTTTTTTCTTTCCTCTTTGTCACAGTTAGAGGTGAAATTATCATTGTGGTGCTGTGAAGATGTCCCATTTTCTGCCAGTAACAATGAGGCTGACTTCAAACATCAGGGGCTGTATACTGAAAATATTTATCCACTTCCTGCTTCATTACTTTACTGTCAAGATGTTATTTTCCCAAGTATTTTAACAACAAAGAATCACTGCACGTGGCAACTTTTATTCTGGTTCTCCCACAGAACTTTTCCCTATTCAAAACTAGTTAGCCAATGACAAACCCACACATCCCATCTATAAACTTCCACTATACGTAACCATACAAATGATGATGACAAAATGAAAACTGAAAATATTTTCTTGAATTTGGAATTGCTTGTGGGAGAAGGAAGATACATTATCCAAAAAAAAAAAAAAAGAAAAAAAATAAAAAAAGAAAAGGAAAGCAAAGGAGGTGTAAAAGAGCATTGATTTCTGCTGGTGTTTATACTTCCCTGAAAATTGTATTTCCAAGTAAAACCAAAGTGGGAGGAAAGTGTTTATTCAGAAGCTTTTTAATGGAAAATACCAGCAGTATTGTTTTCAAAAAGGAAAGGAAAAGCCATTATGGGAATGGAAAAGAGCTTCATGTTAAGTGCACTACGTGTAAATCATACATCCTCCAGATGTGTCTCTGGGCAGTCAAGTTGCCAGCAAGTGGCACATGAACCAGGCAGAACAGGAATTAATAAATCACATGGCTTATCAACTTGGAAGCCAGGCTGTGGTTAGTGCCCTGCTGTGGGCAGAGGCAGGCAGATGGAGAGGCAGGAGGCAGAGCACCCCAAAGCAAGAGGAGTCAGCGGCAAGGCTTCTGCTCCAGGGGAAATTGCAGGAGAAAGGAGCTATTGGTGAAACATGATGGGATGTACTGCCTGCATCAGGCCAATGATGACTGCAGGGAAAGGAGACCCTTTCTCTCTGCTTCTTGTGAAACGGTGAGTGCCAGCCTTAGTCCAAGCAGCCAGTGAAAACATGACTAGTGGAATGTTCTGTCTGTCGCATAAATTGTACCTTACAACCTGTAGTTCCATTTTCTACAGATAGGAAATACATACAAAATCAAAATATGCTTTAGTTAAATACACTGAATATTTAAAGAGCAAAAAAAGAATTCAAGGTTGTTCCCGGCTCCCTCCCAAGATACTCTTCAAAGACAGATTCACTCATAGATCTCACATGTGACATCAAAGACTGCAGCATGCTCCTAATCCATCCAGCTGGCAATGATAATTTCTGGACAAATCAAAAGGCAGATGGATTTCACTTTATGCTATGCAACCTAGAAGATTAAGTTGCAGGTGATTACAGGAAAAGTACTAAATCTATGAGGTAGGAAGGTGTAGTTATTAACTATACCGTACTGTGATGCTCCTGAGTTTCAAAAGTGTCACTGATGAGTTAAGACTTCCCCAGAATGGCAGATGAAGAAGTGCTCCAAATAAGAGCAAAGCATCAGCAAGTAGAGAGGTTATGAAGGATTAACGGGGACTATGGTTAACATTCATTCATTCATTTCAGCAGACTGCTAAGGTTTCAGAGAAAGGAAGAAATTGAAATTCCTAAATCAGTCAACAACTCAATCCAACAATGCATCTCACACAGGCTTCCTTCAAGAAAAGGGCATGCTTTCTATGCCATTTAAAGCACAGGACCTTAGTATTAACCTGAGCACAATGAGCAGGAAGGATGAGTTTAACACCCCTTGTGTCAGAGGTTCAAACAACTACCTAATAGTTAATCTTGTATTCTTGACAAACTGGATACCAACTTCCTCTTGAAAGTCTTAGCTCTGGTATATAATTTTCAGTATTTCTTACAGAAAGCTGAAAAAAGGAGGAAGATAATCAAACCAAAATACATGAAAGTACTAATCCCATCTGACTGCATTCACCAGGGGAGTCAGTGCAGACCAACACAGAAGTATTACTAGCTAGCTGCATGAATGAGCTTAGTGGATCTGCTCACTTATCATTACACTGTTCTACCCTCTGGTTCACCTAAAATACTGTTTTCTAGGATGAATCACTAAACCTGCACCATCACGTCATAATACTCAGATGGTTCATAACTCTGCACTGCAGCAAAATCTGATTCTTAACCAACAAACCTACCCCAGGTAACTGATATGGTGGCTACAGAAAATAGAACAATAAAAGCATTACTACACTTAAAAATAATTAAGAAAAAAAACCCCTTATAAAATGAAGAAACTCTAGGTCTTTATACTTCATCTCAAATATCACACTTGGTTGGACCTGATCTCTTGCTACATTAATCTGCTGTACACTGCAAAAGTTCTCTGGAGCCACTGAAGTGGTATCTGATTGCACAAGACTAATACAGTAGGGAGATAGGCTGGAAAACCTCGGGTGAGGAACCTGAGTAGAAGCTAAATAAAACTGAATGAGAGTAAGAACCCTAAAAGCCATATCTAACAGCTCTTCTTCAACTGCCAGTGAAATCTACAGCCTCAGCATCACTATCACTGAATTGCACTACTGAGCCAAAGGTACACTGAAAGCAAGCATGCCGGCATGAATTATTCATGGTCAGAGTGGTGCCCTACTATACACTGCAACCGTTCCACTGCCTAAGGTTTTGGAACAGTGTGAGAATGTGAAGAACAAATATTTCTCCTTTGAACTGAAGGTGGACATAAATTCAGGACAGAATAATATCCAATCAGGTATACAAGGAGAAAGTCACAATTACTGAGACAGTAAGAGCAGCAGTGGTAGTCCAGAAGGGGTCAGTCAGGGTGGAAATAACAAATTAACTTTCATTCAAATTAGACTCTTCTCAGAAATACATGAACAGAAAAAACAAACCAAACAAACCAAAAACATTATGAAAGCAAATTAAACATTTAAAATATTATGATTCCCATCGCCACCTTTGTGAGCTATCTCAATTACAAAGGGTTGAACATCTGAAACCATGTTCCCATATAAAGCAAATCAAAGCCAAAACCAACCCAAACAGAGCCTCAAAAACCATCTATATCTTCTATACATCATCTCAAAACATATTTAACCAGGTGTTTGCTCAGCTGTGTTCTGCTTTATGATTCATATTGCCTTTCACAGACAAAAGCTTTTACCCTTCCCTCAAAAAAGTTTCCAAACTTTTAAGTTGTGCATGCACACTATCGCATAATGCAAAAATATTCACTCTTCTTGAATTTACCATAATTTTTTTCCCAAAAATGTTATGAAGGAACAAAAGAAAGCATTTACAGATAATAAGTTAAATAAGTATGTGAGTCTAGGTGTTATTTTTATTTCCATATGCTTATTTTGCCAGGTGGGATAATTACAGGGTTCTCATGACCTAAAATGAAAATTAAGTGTGAAAGAACCAAGTGAGAATCAATATGACTTTGACTGAATAATTATGACTGAGTAATAATTTTCTGAAAACAATTTACTACTTTAAAAGATTGTGCTGAATGTGCTTGGAGATAAATCTCTGTAATGTAAATGCAGAACTAAGTACTGCCTTTCATTAATTTGTCTGTTCAGTTTTGTTTCACTGGTTACTTAAACATACTTAAACTCTCAATATTTATCTAGGTTTTGATTCGCTAATAATCACGCAATCCAAGACACTACCCCTAAAAATGAATCGTAGAATAATGGAATCATTGAATCATTTAGGTTGGAAATGAGCCTTAAAATCAAATCATTGAGTCCAATCATAAACCTAACTCTGCCAATTCCAATTCCACCACTGTGCCATGTCCCTTAGTGCCACATCTACATGTCCTTTGAATAACTTCAGGGATGGTGACTCAACTACTTCTCTGGACAGCCTGTTCCCCAGTGCTTGATAACCCTTTGGTGAAGAAAATGATGATTGCTATTTTACTGCTAGAAAACTAAGGCACGATGCTCATACAAAAAACAACCTGTGAATAAAAATCAACTTTAGACCAGTAATCACATTTGCCAAAACTCAGGATCTCAACCACAAAACCAGCTCTAGTTATTTATGAGACATCCCTGATGCACCCTCTGTCCATTAAGGAATCAACAGCACTGCCACTATCATAAAGCACTCCTAAAGAGTTCTAGCTATGAAACATGGAATGCAATGGATTCATAAAGATCTTCACTATGAGTGGGAAGATTCAGTACTCAGAATGGTTAATGCTAATTAGCCATGTCAATGACTTTCAGTCAGTACATCCTGGAACTACTTACTGAAGTGTCTCATTTGATTGAAATACACATATTAGCTGCTTGGTCTACAGTGTGCCTTCCCTTTAGGTGAAAACTGTTCAGAGGCAAAAAGAAAAAGCTTGTCATTTAAGATGTCCATTGATTTTGCTAATACCTGTATACAAGCACACACAAGTTTCAGAGGAGACACACTAGATCCCAAATCAGAGTAGGATTTGCACAGTAATAGGTAGTCTCTGGTGGGTTCATCATTCAAAGTGTCAGCATATTCTTGATGTCACTTGAAAGCTTCCACTTGCTGCCGTAAATGCCGAAGACCAGCAGCCCTGATTTAGTCTTGAACCTGAATGTGTAACTCCTTGCCCATGTAAGGACCATCATGTAACACAGAGACCAACTATATTATTTTTCCTGCCAGCACTTCAGCGTAGCAGCACAGCTATCTAAACATCTTTGCAGGTTTAGTGTAAAGAACTGGAGAATAATCTCAGAGGCAGGATGATTTCAGAAACTTTTGGGGGAGACGGGGGACAAAACAAATGACTGCAAAGAGGTCACGTTCTAATCTTTAGACATAGGGATAGAGAAGAGGTATGCCACACAAAGGCTCATTTTACTGTTCTCTTTTCATTCTAGCATTACATATTGAGGTCTCTGAGAACTGAGAAGGGAAATTGGCCAAGAACAGTTCACTGATTTAAGAGCTTACAGAAACCACTTCCATGATAATCTAATGGGTTGCTAAAGTGCCACCGTAGAGAGAGGTATATGTCTCCCAAAGGTTTTCACGAGTCTTTTTCTGTAGAAATAATCTATGGAGCATACTTTCATACCAGGCGGGACCCCAGTTTGACTGCTTACTTTTATGCCCAGCTTTTTATAATAGCTCTGTGACACATGAAGATGTTTTGGTCAAAATTCAAGCCTACTGGCTATTTGTATGGTAAGAGGAATGGAGGAAATAGTCACCACCAAAACAACAAATCCCTCTATAACTCCCTATTTATAGAAAAATCAGGGGTTTTCATCACTCTGCCTCCATGTAGTCACCCTGCTCACACATACTGCAGGTTTAATCCCAGAAGTGATTTCAATGAGGAAGTCAGAGTACCTGATCGACATTTAAGGGGAGACATTAACAACCTGAAGAGGAGCTGTTCCAAATGATCAATCTCATCTCTCATGTTCCTCCACATACTTTTTTAAACTCATATAATTAATAAGTCTTTATAAAAAATTATAAGATTACTCCATGATATGTGGTTATTATCAGACTACCGTACCCCAAGAGCATTTTATAGCCAAAGCAGTCTGGTCTTTCTGGGCAAGTTAAACAGTATATCCACACGTTAATAAAACAAGATACAGATTTGAAGATCTCCAGTTATTTCCATACAACTAAACAGTTATTTACTAAGAATACACAAAGCCTGACTCAGACTACAACATAAAATATTTCCTGTTTTCCATTTACTAGACAATTGACCTCTTAAGACAATTGTAATCACACTAGAAATGTTTTCACCACATCCCTTAAGAAAAAAAAAAAAAAAGAAAAATCAGAGACTTTCTCAAACTTGGTGCTTGTCATTCTCAGCCATTGGTGATGCCAGGTCTCAGCACACTACCCTGCTGAGTGCCTAGAAAAAAAGCCCACAAGCCTACTCTGGCAAAACTCAGCCTGAATTCAGTATAAGGGCTTGGCTGTTTTGGTCTCTGTGTTATACATATTGAGGCAGTTGTAAATTAGCTGTTTGTTTTGGAGTAAAATGGAATGTATTTTTATTTCTAAAATTAGCTGTATTTCCATTTAAAAGAGTTTAAAAATAAAAGGCCACATAAGCAGAATCTTCACTCCAGGTTAAACTAAATATTGGTGTGTTTTCCTTCAGAGTTAATAATTTTCACAACATGTTTTTTTTTTTATTATTATTCTGATTCATTCAGTCAATCAAAAAAATCATTGCTTACATCATTCTAACTATACAGTTGTCTATAAAGTTCATAATGCAAATTGCCCCTCTAGAGAGTTATGAGAAGTTCAAGCAGGGTAACTATGCCCAAGTCTGAACGAATACAAGAAGGAGAAAAGAGAATGCTCTGTAAATGCTGCTGGGCAGTAAATAAAGGTAAATCAGTGATCCTGTCTCTTACAGAATGACCTCAAAACAAATCCTCTTCCACACCTGTTGAAATGATATTGTGGCTTTCACTGGCTGTGGTCTTCGCAGTTGAGCTGCTTCTGCCTTTCTAAATGTCTCTGTACTAGCATTCATTGCCATCACTGTGAGCAGAATGAGCTCAAAGAATCAACCTCTTGAAAGGTTTCACTTTTTATGTACTGGATGATTAGATGTTGCAGTCAGTCATACAGAGAACTGCAGTATCCCACTTCAAATGCCCCCTTTTTCTCTCAGAAATATAAGACCATAAAAAATAATTTAGAAACACAAACCTATTTCTTATGTAGTCATGTAGGAAATAGAGCTCTCAGGGGCAAGTGGTGTAAAATCATTGTTGTCTCCATACATGCCAACAGAACGCTTTATCATTTAGAGATATTTAAGGAATATCTTTGTGTGCATCATGAGTTAGCGTGTTTCTGCAACTCCTAATATCATTTGGCTCTGATGCTGGGGCGCTCTCTGTTTTTCAATGTTTTTTCTGTTTATATTCTCCAATAATTTTCTGCAGGATGCATGGATCCCTAGATAATAAAATAAGATTTTCTACCAGTGGGTTGTTATCAATCATTACATTTCACAGATCCTTCAGGAGTAGTCCACAGATGCCTGGGGGGTCTGTAAGATCATATCTAAAAACTATTGTCACCCATGTAACAATTATTATTTATGTTCCCACAGAAATGTTACTTAAGTCTTTGCAGGATAAATTAAAACACTTCCTTTACCAGGAGGCTATCATCCTCTTAAAACTGAAGGCAGCTCAATCCATTTAATAACTGAATGGCCCTTTGCAAGTTCCCAGGTCTCTACATTGACATAAGATGTGCAAGGTCGCTGATCAAGAGCTTAACAAAGGGAAATACATTATATTTATAATCAATAGATGGCCAAAGATGCTTCCCATCCCACTGATGGGCTAAAACAAGCCTTACTGTGACAGATGTTGGTTCACAAAATAGTATTATCCAGTGCAGTGGTTGCTTAGGTGGGGTTGGGTTATCAAAAGGGCAAGACTGAGATCCTCAGAGGTGTTTACACAAAGGCTCACAGAAAAATTTGTGGGAGTTCAGAGTCCTTGAGAGCTTGGGTCTTGTATATCTCTTTTTAGATCACTCTAAATGGGCTGAGATCTACATTTCTCGCGTTCAACACAGACTGCTCCATGGATTTCTGTAGACATCATGTCAGTAGAAACATGCAGCTTATTTTGTATCAGAAGGTTCAGAATTAACTGAAAATGTGTCGATAGTTGGACATAAGTCTCTTAGAGAACTGGCTGCTTGACTGCTCATGGCACACTGTGAAAACACTGCTGGGCCCCTGGTTTTGCCTGGGAGGAGCACAGAGCAAGAGCAAGACTACAAAAGCCTGTAGCATTAGCAGTGACCCATGTCTCAACCTATTCCTGTTCAAGATCTTAGGTTTGGGTTGCTTTGCTTGCTTTGGTTTTTTACATTTGTTTTAAAACATTAGTTTTGTTTTTAGAAAGGGAACAAGGCACCCTCTTTCTCTAAGTGTTTTCTCCCTGTTTCCCTCAAATGCTGAGCACCAACACATAGCAGGAATGGGAGGCTGAGCAATACAAAGCAAAGACTCTGGAAAGAAGGAGATTGTGGATGCACACATGCAGAGAAGATTTGAGCCAATGTTTGTCAGAAAGTGTGCTTTATGCATATATGTTTTAGTTAGATGTTTCATTGCAAATATTATTTTTAAATGGGAATGAGAAGCTGCACTCACACTCAAGCAAGCAAACCTTCCCCAGTGTTTGTCAGCTCACTAAGTATTTTCTTGTGGAACTAACAATATGTGCTTAGGAGTGCTAGTGTGCTCTCTCAATTGTTTTTTCTTGCTACTAGCTCTATTGACAGTATGATTTGTGTAGTACTGCTGTACCCCAAAGGTCATTATGCAAAATATTTTTACACAGCCTCTACCTTAAACATAGAAAGTTATCTCAAATACGTATTCCGACAGCTTCTTTGCCAGCTACTGTGCTACAAATAAAAGACAATTAAAAAGTTAAGAAATGAAAAAACAGAACAAGGAATCTTTAGCTGCAATTATTTTTTGTCTATATCCACACACGTTTTTGCAATGAAAACAAGCATTACAACAAGGTTACATAAGCTGGCAGCACTTCTCACATATGAACCCCTTGGCTTCTGGAAAGATTTGTTGCCAGAAATAACACAAACAGAAATGTAGACTCATAACTTCAATATTTCTACAACTATTGCATTATTCAAACAGAGACTGGATTGGCAAATTGTTATCCTAGATTTCTTGCACGTCCATGAATTTGACAGGAATTTGGGCTGGGAAAGGCTTCAAGTATTAGGAAGACAGTTATGGAGAGGCAATATCTTCATTTTCACCACAATGGCTAGCAAAATGTTGTTTCCCTATAGCGAGGTTGACACTTTCAGTGACCAACAAAACTACAGTACATTAAACTATAAAAGACCTGTGAAAAGTCGGGCCTTCTTTATGTCCAGGTACAATTCAAAGGGAAGGATGTAAGACACAGATTGTGACTGAATAAATACCATAGCAGGAACATTCTCTCCTAGCTATGGACTAAAAGGCAGATAAAACGGCCACCACTGCAACCCGTGAAGACATGCTTGGACAACTAGAGTCAGATTGCTGCCCGAAATGAAGCCTGCAGTTGAGTCACATACGCATCACAGGTAGGTGTGAAATGCCTTCTCCATGATGATGATGAATCAGGAAGGCACAAAAGCCTGGCAGAGGAAGGTGAGAGCTAGAAGCAACAGATGTCCTGCTGCATAGCTTCAAAAATAAATATGAAAGGAATAACGTCAAGAAAGTAGTGGCTTCAAGCAGGGTCTCTTGAGTTCCTTCTTTCAAGTCCAAAATACCACTATTCATTAATGCATGAAAAGCAGGCCTTGAGCTGACATCCTCCATGTAGGCAAGACTGTGGAAGTTAGTGGGAAACCCTGTGGATGAGCTTCCAGGGCTCGCAAGATGAAAACCATACTTGGCATGAACCACTTTGTGAGAGTCTCACAAAGGCTCTAGGAGGAGGACAAATGCAGACGAAAGAATACTTATTTTTCTTTCATTTACCATCCCCACCTTGTTCCTTTCTGTGTTTTTTGAAATTGTGATTTTTGTGACACAAGCAGGAGATACCACTGCATTGTGTGAACCTCTGTGTTCACTGTCCCTGAATTTATTTCCACAACCTCTTAGCAAAACTGAATGCAACGAAGGCAATCTGTTTCTTGCATTTGCTGAGGAACCATCAAGTCTGCAATTTATCAAGTCCAAGGCAGAGAATACCTGCCCAGGATAACCAAAATGTTGCTACCTGGTTACATTGCAGGACCAGTGGTACTCATCAACTCTCATATGAACCTGCTTGAAAGAAAGCAAGTGTTGGTAAATCAGAGCTGGCTTTCTATAACTTAAAGAGATGTGAGGCATACAATGCTTACAAGAAAGAGGAAAGAAAAAAAAAAGGAACATCTTTACTTATGATCCAAAAATACCTCCTTGATCAGAATCTTTTCCTAGTAACAAATAGCATTGTGTAGAAATTCAGACTTCTAATATGCATACCTGAAAATTCAGACCATCTCCAGCTTTAAAATGACATTTTTTCAGTCAGCAATCGTGTATCTATTTCGGACAATAGCAGTTTCTCTCATTAATGAAGCTGAGGGTTTGGTCCACTGTTTTCAGGAGGAGTTTTAAAATTACAGGATCACTTCTTCATGGAAAAGACCTTTGATATCATTAAGTCCAACCATACCTGTCCTTCACTAAATCATGGTGGCTGAGCAATGTTCATCAGCCTGCAAAACTGAGCTTTCAGAGAAGTGTTGAAATATACACCACGGAGGCTGATTTTTCACATTGCCAAGTATCCTCTATCTGTAATCTTTGCAAGCCTGAGGCTGTTCTCATTCTGGTTACAGAAATGTTTTCCAATTGGCTGGATTTCTGAAGTCATGTTTACAGGAACAGTACCGAGAGTTGGTCACTGAGCCACAAATGTGGCTTCTAGGAATCAAACCTCACAGCTTGAGCCCAAGGTTCAAAGTGCAGGTTTTTTTCCACGGATAATTAGCTGTAAGGCCTTGTCAAGAAAAGCACTTGCATTGGATCAAAGTACAGGACCCTTTCCACTTTGAACTCACACTCTGCTACTAATTTCTTGACATACTGAAAAAAAAATCTGAAGCCAAGTGGGGCCTGCAAAATCCAGTGATTTCCAATAAATAATAATGCTTAAGTTTAATCTAAAGTTACATCGAAAGAATTGAGTAAACTGCTGTAGGAGATTCATCAAGAATAGCTACACATATCTAACAGCAGAATCAAGTGCTTTGCTGACTCCGACTTGAATCTGAAGGCAAATGATGCATAGCTTGATCATGAACTGATACCAGTGGTCATTTCTGAGAATGGCTTTCTTAAGCCACAAGACACATTGCATCCATGCCAGGACAACCCAAATCAACTGCAATTATCTTCTGGGATTAAATGGTCACTTCATGAAACAAGCATACAGTTTTCAGGAAAGTAAAGTATTTATTTCCTTAAAAACATTTATTCAGCAGAAATGCTATCACCTTTGAGTTAACTAACAAAACAGGTGAGGTACAAAATCAATATTTATACACTGAAAACTAAAGGTTTTCTAGCCTGCTGAATAGCAGAATATAGGTCCTTCTTATAAGCAATCACTATTTAAAAAATGACAGCTCTGGCACAACTCACAGTAAGAAGGGGGAGAGGTAAGACACATTTTTTTGTTGTAGAGAAATATAGTCTTGCTTTGAAGAATGCATGTCAGAGAGAACATCTTTTGAACTTGCTCTAACTGAGCCATTTAAATCATTTCTGTGCAATGAGAGACCTTGTGGTGGACTATGTTGAAGTGTTCAAAATGGTGAAACAAATAAAGAGGGATTTCAGCACTGAACTTACTCATACCGTCAGAGACCCCAGTGCTTGTGCACGTGAGCTACAAGGGTGGACTCTGAAGCAAGCACTCAAGCTAAACTAAATTACGCTGAATGGCAATATCTTAGTAATGCTTTATATTTTATCCCACTGGTTAAAATTTTGGTAAAAAGGAAACCCAGTATTACCTTAAAGTTTACAGAAGAGATTAGGCAGAAACAGACGAGGCTAGCAGACTACCACGACTCATCATAAGACTCCAGTAAAGCTGTCTGTGAGAAGTTTTGTATTGAAAATCAAAACCACATAAGACCTAAACTACGTTGGGGTTTGAATAAGGAAATTGAAACACAATTCTCTACACAGAATATACTAGTGTATTTCCACAGAATGTCATTGCAGAGAAATAAATAAAGCACACAGTGCCTGTACATGTATGTGCAGCTCTCAAGCTTGAGTTTTGTGAAAACTGTGAATATCTAGGCAGATAGCAGATTGAATAAATCTCAGTTGTAACTGAGCATTTACCAAATATTGGCCTGGATTATTCTTCCTCATAATAAATCTTACAGGAAAGAGCTCAGGAGAAGGAATTTTAAGCATCTATATGAGGCACTCTTATTCATTAAGTTCTTAACTCATACAAATTTGACTACCCAACCTATTCTCCAATCAGCAGAAAATAAGCTTCAAGTATTAGAGGGAATGTCTACAAACCCAGGCAGGATAAAGGCTCTCCTTGAAATAAATGCCAATAAAAATACATTGAAGTGACTCCTACATTCTTCCATACTCAATCATATTTTTATACCAGAAGATAAGGTGTGCTGCAAATAACATTGCTTATTACACAAGAAAATAGTTGAGACCACTATCTGCTCTCACAACCCCAGCGTAGGTATAATTTGCATCAGCAGGTGTAAATAACAATATGCAACTAGATTTTTTATTTATCCCTTGTTTTCTGCATTTCCTTCTACTTCTGTTT
Organism: Gallinula chloropus; assembly: GCF_964237585.1. Taxonomy (NCBI): domain Eukaryota; kingdom Metazoa; phylum Chordata; class Aves; order Gruiformes; family Rallidae; genus Gallinula; species Gallinula chloropus. The sequence continues at coordinate 69,725,791 of NC_140086.1, forward strand.
GACAGCTGCTTTATGAACAACAATTTGCCATTTTCCTATTACTTATTCCAGTTTGTAGTCCAGTCCTTAGCCTGCAATAAGTTGCCCTGCAAAAAAGAGGAGGAGGTTTAATATCAACATTGGTACTGGGTGAGAAAGTGTACCTTTAAACCAGCTACTGTAGGATCCTTTCACAGTCACAAGCCAGGATTTTTTTTATTTTCCTCCAGCCAATCTTTAGGCCATGTGACATATATTAAAAAATAAAAATTAAAAAAAAAAACAACAAACACACATTTTTTGTTTGCTTTCCAGTAAGAACACTGCATCAATTCCAAGCTCGTGTACTCTAGCTTTCATCTATCCACCTATATGAATACATATATAATAGTTTAATGAAGAATAGTGTTCTGTGAACCCCTGCTATCTGCAGGCATATAGTTGAATTCCAATTAATTTTTTGTTTGCTTGTTTGTTAGTTTTGGGGTTTTGTTCTCCATTATTGTACTTCATTCATCTCTTCATTGCAGCTGCTGATAAGATCCAAGGAATTTCTGGCATCTACTTAGTGCCCCAAAAGATGTGTAGGCAGCGTTTCAGGGCTAGAGTAAATACTTTGTATGAGAAATTAATTTTAACAGAGAAATACTTTGAGGTGATACTCCCTGCCCATTCCTGCCTTTTTAACCCAACACAGGCAGAAAAACTTGCTTCTCATGAAAATGTCTGACAGAAAAGCTTTTCCAAGGTCAGTCAAAGCTGGAACACTTGCACTTGGAAGTAACAGTGTTTCCTACATGTGGTTTGAAATACATGTACTTCCACTCCTTTTCCTTGACTAGATCTTCCATGTTGCTGTTGGCCACCAGATTCCCATGATCCACTAAAAAAGGGATAAGGCTGTTCTTTATAACAGGGGACATCAGAGAGGAAGTCAAGTTCATAGAAGAATGTAAGTATCCTGAACCTCAGGCCATGGATACAAGGTACCATGGAAACACCTCTAAGATGCCACATTCCAGGGCTTAGCCACACTCTCACTTTTCATCCATCATCTTCTGATTTTCAGTTCTTTTTTGAAAACTGAACACTTTTTAAATGGGGGAAGGAAACTTGAGTATAAAAACTGGCTCCTTTTGGTCTTGTACCTTTGCCTGGGGCCTTGAGAAGGGCAGAAAAGAAGCTGCACTTCTAGATAGAAAAAGAATCTATCTATGGTCTTTTGTGCTGATGAGGCAAGCAGGACAAACCAGAATGGGACACATCTTTGCTGATGATGGAATGTCATTCTATAGTTAATTCAATCTCACCTGTGTATCAAGAGTGATTTATAAAGGATATGCAAAAATTCTCAGTGCATGCCCAACATGAATAACCATGTAGAGTAGCAGTGCATTCAAATTATGTTCATCCTTTCTAATGTTCTTTCAGACAGTGAAATTACTGATGAAACTTGAACACTGGTCACAACATGAATAATACATATGTCAAAAGTTACTCCACAAATGAACACAGTATACTGCATAAAAGCTAACGACCCACTGAAAAGTAGAATCATTTAGGAAGGAATTTTATATAGTCTTCCCTTATGAGATCCTCCCTAGAACCATAAATTTCAGTTCAGTGGAAATCAAACTTTTAAAAACCCTCAAATACCCATAAATAGACCACTTTAAGCATGCCTTATGGGGAAAATAAAGTTAACTTCAACATCAGGTGATCTAAAGTCTCTCATCATTCTAAACTGTTCTTTCTTTGGATTTTTAGGTGTTTGCTGCTGGGGGAAGAAATAAATGAATGAATAAGAAATAAAATAAGAAATAAATAAACAATGTGTGGCCTCCTCTCATCCTTTCCTTTCTAATTCCCCTTCCCTTTTACCCCTATTCCTGGCACAAACACACTTTTTTTTAATTATTCCGAAAATTTCTTGTGTTTCATGGAAATAACATAAAGACTTTATGCTATTTGTAGACAATTTTACTAATGTATACATATTCTAGATACCATTCTGTCATCATTATTCATTGCCTTAAAAAAAAGATAAATACTTTAATAGTTACATGACCAGAGATTTAACAACATATTTAAGTACTTGGATTAGCTAAAGCCTAAACTGTAAAAGAAATTCAAATCCAGCTGTATGTCAGGTAGGATGCTCTATAAATGCATGAGATCTGTCAACATCCTACTGCTTCATCCTTCCTGACTCTTTGTAAAGATAGTGATAAGGAAAATTCAAAAGAACAACAGATACTCAGAAGTACACTTTCACATCAGGTTACTACATTTCTCAGATTTCTGATATCTGATGTTGCTTTTATAAACAGTTCATTAGAATATCTGAAAAGCTGCTTTGCCTCTTTGCAATATCTTAGTATGAACAAATAATTTGACATGTATAATAGAGCTGCAACTCCCTTAACACCTGTACTTGCCTTTAAGACATTTGTTTCCTCTCTGAAACATTTGGATTGGTTGATAGCAAGGAACTTCACGTGGTTGATCACATTTCACTTTCTCTGAGGCATAACTATTCTTGGGATGATTCCTTTTCTTTAAATAAAATTCCACTTTGCTTTATTTGGAGGGCCCTTAAATGGTTTGTATGAGAATTATTTACTAATGTAAGTGAGGTCTAAGGAGAAAAGGACCTGACTCTCTGTACTCTCCACCAAGCCCACCAGGTTACTCCAGAAAGCTGCAAAAAATTAGGAGTTCCACAATAACAAACTCCTCCTGCGTGCTGAAAAACCAGGTGCTTGCTGAAAACTGACCCTTTCCCAGGTAATATTTGGTGAATTGTTAAATTGAAGTCAGCAAAGAAGCAAAAGCCAGTGCACTTCTGATTAATTCTACCCATAACCACAGCTACTTATTTTGACCCGAATGCTGTTTGACCAGATGAGATAGAACCACTCTAGTAAGAAGAGTCTGGTTTCAAGGGCTGTATGTTCCCATTTAGATGAGATGCTCTTGATCATCGTCCCACTGCAAATTGCTTCTGGCCCAAGCTTAACTAGTTTCCTCCCCACACACAAAAAAATGTGTGGGTGTCACTGGGCTACCAAAACTCCTTTTTATGCTATAACTCCTGATTTTCACTGCCTCTGGAAAAGAGGATAAATTGAAAACCTATCTGGCATAAAGGGACACGGCACCAGGGAACCGGAATTGCTGCCTTATTCTCCGTGGCTGGAGCGACTCAAGGACCTGTTAGCAGACTGCTGTAGGACACAGAAGCAATGGTCTTTTACAACCACAGACCAATTCATTTACAAGCCCTAAATCTAGCATAGAAAAGTGGCATTTCCAAGTGGGCAGCCCATTTGGGTAAGGCCGATTCAGTGCTGTCTGTATAAAATTTGCTGAAAGGGCATCTGAATGTTCCAGCAGAAGTGAAAGCGTTAACCAGAAATCTTGTATAAATCACATTTTGCAGGAATCACTCTGTTACAACAGATTGTGCAGCACTATTTTTTCCCACTCTTTCTGATACAAGCACCCTAGGCAAACTTTCTAATTAGAACAGCAGATGTATGCAGTGCCACGTCTCTGTGAAGTTATTATGCCTAAACCAAATTTTGTCACTAGCAGCCAATAATTCGTTTGTCTACTAAGGGCTTGAAGTGGCCATATCAATTATTTAAAAACACACCAAGAAGAGGAATCCATTTAAAATCTTCTGGGAAACCCAGTTATAAAACAGTGCTCGTTCAGATTTCATTCACAATATTGTCTTTTTAAAAATACAATATTACTAATTAAGCTTTAGTGCATTAGGCTATTAGAACTTGAGTGATTCATGACAGCATAACGATCTTGCTTATCATTTGTGCTTTAATTTATGGGGTACTAAGAAAAAACAAAAGAAAAAAAACCCCAAGCAATTTGCAAAACTGAAACTCATCCAAAAATTGCTTGCAGTAATTTCTCTTGAAAAGTGATTTCACTGTGTGTAAGTGCTATGCTGGTAAGAAAATGCTTCCTATCAATAATTAAAGTATAATGAAAGTTTCATGTGTCAGAAGACACACTCAAACAAGGGCTGCAAAGAAGAACATTGCTTTTCATTCAGACCTTCCACATTTTAAATCTCACAATAACACCCTTCTCAAGAAAGCTTTTTAAATAAACTATTTAGTGAAATATATGACTATTTAAAAAGCAGCAGAAGCTGTAATGACAACACAATTCCAACAAAAGTTCCAGCAGAAAACAGAGGTCTGTGTAGTGTCAAGCATCCCTAAATGCCAAGGGTAGCCATGAAAGTTGTGGATAGTTGCCATAGGTCAGGGTGATGAACAAAGGCATTATGGAGAGGGCATTAAGCAAGCCTAATTTTCAAAACTTGTGTTGGTTTCAAGTGTCTTAGTTGTCTGAGAAGGTCCAGCTACTGAATGACTCCTGTGGCTGGAGGTTTGCCTGAATTATCACTGACAAACTGTGGTCTCCTCCTCAATAGTCAGTGTCCTTCTCACATGTCCAGGCACTTACCTGGAGGAAACTTCTATGGATTGGGTTGTATTTTGAGATTTCAGGCCATGGCAGATGTGGTTGACATCGGCAACTGGACACAAGAGTTACTGGACATGAGGAGGAAAGCAAGAAGCAGCCAGCCACCAGTCTTCCAGAAACCCAGCCTAAAAATAACGATTATTCTGCACACTGTTTTAAAATATCCACTTCTAATACCAATGAAGACAGAAGGTTAGAAGGATTTTCAGAGGTCCTTGGCATAAAATCCTTCTTAATATTGACAGAAGTTAGAGACTGAAACATGTTAGAAGGGGATTTTCCAAGAGGCCTAAGTTTTCATTCAGCTGATCCCACTATTTCTTCACTCTGGTTATTACTGAACTCCACTATCTTCATACTATGTGAAAGTACTTATGCTAGAAGGAGGGAGGACCATCTGAGCTCAGGATGGTAAGGACTACTGGCCTTCAGCAGCAACCCTCAGGAGGAATACAGTCACTCTGCTGCCAAGGAGGTACCTCTACCATGTCTCTGCTGCTCAGGAAGTGTGCACACCAGCATGCGTGTGAGATCTGACACACTGGATCAAAATAAAATACAGACGTAGGCTAAACTGAAAGCTAAGCCTCAAAACACATAGGTGGGTCTGAACAAGGTTACTGTGAGCAAACTACACCCAGGACATTCGAAGGCAAGACTGACACATTGCTAAAACACACACTGGAAACACTATTGTGATGCAAACACTGCACCATCCCAAAGGGATGCTGGGCTTGGTGCAAGGCCACCAACTCTGTATCTGAGGAGCGAGTTGCTGCTTTGAAAATAACTGACATCATTGTAGCCTGAAGAATTAACTAAATAAATTTTTAACACTTTATATTTTAAGCAGTTTAATTTTTCTATGTGGCATTTAGATGATAATTTAGTGCAACATCTGCATTGATGGGGCCACTCATATTAAAAGAACACGCAGGTTTGTGGTGGCAAACATTAAATTTGGTCTAAAGTCTCTTGGTCAATCTCTCTAGTTCTGGCCATCTAATAGACTGAATCTCCTATATTCAAAGTCCATAACTCAGGAGGGGATCGGCACCCTTCTCAAATTTTTTTCCCCTAGCATCCTGCTGTGGAAATGGGAGTTAGCCTTGTCACATAACTCTCTTCTAAGGCTGAAAAAGGAGCTCTCTCATCTCCTGATCTTCCAACAAAGGCACTGACTGTCATCTCAAGTGGCTTTGGCTACTCAGACAAATTTGAGATATCCAATCCCCTCTGCACCTCCTCCCATGCATCAATGTCTAACTCCAGTTACTATTAAAAAGTGCACCAAGTGGAGCTCCATCTCACGTGACAAGTTTAGTTTATTGCATTTCAAAACATAGGTAATTTCTGTTCAGTAAATTCAAAACTTTCTCGAACAGTATCTCTGTTTAGCAGGCTGTGGTACACAAGTACTGTTGGTAATGGACCCGCAGCAATGAGATCTGGAAGCATCTGAAGCTGCTACCTGCTTTTCAGTACTCAAATATTTTGATCAGTCTCTGCCATGTAGGACCTTGGCGTGAGATTATAGGTATTTCCAAGTTCTTGTACTCATCCGATTTTACCATGGTTCAATTCCTAAAAGTCAAATGCAGTAAACCTTGGGCAGCATGCTCTGTCCTCACCCCCTCAAAACCCTGAAAATCTCTACCTGTTTTTCTTAGCTTCTTCTCCATTACTCCATCACTTTCCCTTATTGCCTTTTTTTCTTTATACTTTCCCTCCTCATTTATAGAACACCTAAAATTTTCTAAAGGACATGAGAATTCGTTGGTAATTAATATGACTTTACTGATAAGAAGGTTGACTTTTTGATATTTTGGCCATGCTAAAGTACCTCATGAATAACACGAGAGATGTCACCAACAGTTTGAAAACTCTTTTGGCAGGGCTTCAGTAGAAACTACAAACTGTCCCTGTGTGTTCCAGGAAACGCAAAGCTCTTACAGGTTATTTGTTATGATACCTTTCCCTGATGTGTCGATTCTTACCATAGCAACAGCATGTGGAAAAAAAAAAAATTGAAAATCAAAAAGCACCCAAAGCATCCCAGGAAAACTGGTTACACACTGCCATGACACACTACAATCCTTTTTGCCAGACCACTGGTCTATTTTTTAATTTAAAAAATGTGGTGGGTTTGTTTTGGTTTAGTTTTTGGTTTTGTTGCTGGGGGGTATTTTTGGTATTTGTCTGTGTCAATAACAGCAACATGAACAACTCTGTGTGCATTACTGCATTCTTTACAGCCAGCATAAACACTCCTCATTTCTGAATAGCGCTAGCACGAAGGACTCCAGGCTCCTTCCCAGCCCCAACCTCTGCGCACGCAGACGCTGGTAGTCTGTTCCCCTCCGGAGAAGTTGGATCCCTTCCACGCCCAGGTCTGCAGGACAAATATGACTCAGGGTTTACTCCTACAAACACTCAAAGGAGAAACTGCAGCCCTACTAGGTGAAATGGGACAAAGCCAAGGAGAGAAGTTTTTTTGCCCCTGTAGGGATACCTAAATCTTAAGGCCGGTGACACACTTTTCCATGAAGAGGATGTCTACACCAGGATTAAAGGTAGCTCGTTACTAATGGACTGATGCCTTGCAGATAAGATGCACAGTCATTCTGCAGGCGAGGCAAATGTCAACAGGCGCAGGAGGAAGCAGAAAGCAGTGCCTGGTGCTGGGCAGCTGACACGAGTCACGGCTCCAGCTCCTCCGTTCACTCCGGGATTTCAGTGACTTTTAAGTGTTGCTTATTGCAGTAGCACTGTAGCAGTGTGGTATTAGACACTACCTGTTGTGGTATTTTCAGATATCTAATAAATAACAGCAGAATTGTACCTTACCCATATTAATCTTCTGACAGAAGATTAATGACAAGCAATATAGGAAGGTGGGTCTATTTTTAAATGACAAATGCAATAACTCCACATTTGGTAAACGCAATCCTACCTGTATAACTCAGTAATGTATAAAAGAGTTTGCATATACCTGAACTTGATAAAGATAGGATGTCATACCAACCTAATTATAGAGCCTTCACTCTATATGTTGGTTAAAATATTTCATGCATGGGGCTGTAACTTTAAAACTGCAAATGATTTAAAAGCTTCACTATCATGACTTCACTCCTTGTTTTTTTGAGAAAGAACAAAAAAATGCAAACTCAAAATATCATGAACTAATGCCCTTCGCTTTTCAAAATAAAGTTATTTCAATTAAGTCCTTGAAACATAAAAAGGCCAGCCACATGTATTTGCTGCCCTCTGTTTGCATTATAATTCAGGAAAGAAAAATAAAATACAGATTACTTTTCCCAGTAATTTCTAAAGCAGAAAGTGAGTCTGGGATCAAAACTTACTATACTCATTTCCAGCTTTCCAAATGAAGTACAAATGGCAAATCCACACGAAACCAAATGCATTCTTGATTAGGACTATTAGGTAGTCTGATTTGAAAATAATTTTGTGTGGAGTTTAATGGCTACCTCCTATTTGAAATATTAATGCTTAGAATATTGTATCTGTTTAAATGTTACAGTATCAATTCTCACCAATTGAAATTTAATACAACAGAGAAAAAGGATTATTTTTTTCCCAAACTATAAACAAAGGTTGCTTCTGTCTTCCTACAACTATTTATAGTAAGAAACCAGAACTAAGCCAAATGAAAATGAGTCTGCAAAAAGCCTGTAGAGCACAATGCACTGGAAGACTAATCCTGCCCTCAAAGAGAAATGTGGGTGAGGCATTTGACATATCTCTCACTCTCTGAAGGTCAGTACTGAAGATGGTTTAAGATTAGTCATCACACGAAGGAGGAGCATGACCAGAACCCTCTTGTGTCAAACTTTACACCACTGTCAGTCCTCCACAGAAATTTAGGGGTCCTTATCAGAGCTGAACTCAGACAGGCAAGAACTTGCTTTCTAAGTCTAGCACAGGAAGACAGCGAGCGGGACTGCTCCATCCTTTGGGGCAGGAAACACGGTGTGGAAAAGGACACTGAAGCTCAAGTACAAGATCAGACCAAGAACAAAGTGATACAGGCAGGCCATGAACATATTTAAGAGGAAAAGAAGCCAGGGTAATGAAACAGCCTCCAAATGCCAGCATGGGAACTAAAAATAATAATAAAATAAATCCATAAATGGTTGTGGGAAGGAGTTTGCTCCGTACATGAAAGGAGTTATATGATATCTTGGCTGGATTACCCAGAAGAATCAGTCATATCTTCTTATGGGTATGCAATTCTCTATAGGTATGCTTTAAGGGAGAAAAAGAAGCGTTTAAAAAATATCTTTTCTATGAAAAGACACCAGAACCCATACAACATGATCAAAGTAAAATCTAAGACCATCAGCTAGCACTTGTGATTTCTTAGAATTTTAAAGTATTTTATTTAAATAAGTTAGCTAACATTTTTTAGAAATACATATTTTATGCTAGTCTAGACAGCATGACATCATCTGCCAGCATTTTATTTCTCACAGGGCTGGGTAAACTGTTCTTTTTCAATGTTTTCCTTCAAAGAGTGGAATCCATAATGTGGTTTTGTGTGTGTGTGTGTGTGTGTGTGTGTGTGTTTGTGCATAATCTAATTTCCCCAATTTTTAAAAAAGCATTGAAAAGATACCCAATCAAACCTAAGATGTTTATATTACATTTGTTACAAACCCTATTCTAATCTTTGCCTCCTTTTCTCTGAAAGCATTTTATTGTGAATTTCTTTTTTATTCTTCATTATTGTTTCTTCTTACTCCAAGAGAAACTTCAAGCATACATTACCATTGAAAAGTAAGCTTCACATACACTGCACACGTGTAGCACATTGCAGGTGCAGCTCTAAGGCAAAAAGAGGCAGCAAGGTGTTTTATTTGGGAGCCACAAACACCGGGTTAATAAAAAGTGGCATGAGCCAGTATGAAATACACTGGGGCCCATGAAGAAAATATACATGAAGGATGAGTAGAGCTACTGGTGGGACTGCTGAGCAGCAGTCTTTGTTAATCACGATCCAGTGAAATGAAATTAGCCTCAAGATGCAGGTCCTGCCCTGCCTAATAAGGGTGGTGAGGGGCATGGTACTCCTGGAGCCTCTGTCACCCTGCCTCTCTGTGAGCTGTCCTGAGGAAGAAAAAGCCCCACTTGATCACGTAATAAAGACTGCACCAGCAGGTGTGTCTATGGATGCTGAAATAAATACTCAGGCAACATAAATACCGCCGTTTTGTAAGTTTTAAATGCTTGATTTTCCCTCCTAAGTGTTTTGAGCATCTTTTTGCCTTTGCATGCAGCCATCAAAACTGCTCACTAGAAATACCGCCCCGGGTGGCCTTATCCTTTCTTTGTGTTCCCGCTTCAAGTCTTCCTAGCCAGCTTCTCTTTTAAATAATTTCTAATTCAGAATCTCACCAGGACATTCAGACCAAGAGCACAGATCCGTCATCAGCATAAGTCAATTTTACGCTGCCCTTACCTACATCCACTCCCCCACCTCTTTGCCTTGAGGCAGCTTTAATGTTCATATGAGCAGTTAGTCAGCTGGATCAAGGATCCAATCTGGATGAATTTTTCTTTTTTCATATTACCAGTTGCAGCACATTATTGGGAGGAAGGAAGGAGGAGGGTGCAGGACTCCCTTTGCAGAAGCGGCTGGAATTTAGATCAATTTAAGCTGGTCCTGAAACTGTACTTTAAACTGATAGCATGCAGCTCCCTTTAAGCCACCTTTTTTGCTGTCTATCATTAGTTCTGCTGTCTTTCTTCCAATCCAGCCTCCATTTCTGATATTTGCCTTGTGCTTTCTCTCTCTCACATTCTGTTAGGTCTTATTAATTCCATCTCTACATTGCCTCTCTCGCTTCCATTCTCTCTCCTAAGGACTCTCCCACACTTACCTTTTCCATTGTTGCTTATAAATGTACTCCATTATCTTTTGCTGAATCCTTTCCTTGATTCCAGCTACTTTACTACCCCAATTCCACCTCCCATCGCTTACATCTCTAGCCTGCACATGTAGGTGCCACACACAAGCAAAATCTGAGTGAGAGTGCAAATTTGGATGTTGCTTTAAAGATTTTTGGCCTGGAAGATCTAGCTTGAGCTTGCCCTTGCAATGCGTACTGAAAAGATCTCAGAGGAGTGGATGATCTGATATTAACCATATGGCACTGCAGATTTTACCTTCAGACTTGAAAGAATCAAAAAATCCTCCCCTTCCCAGATTCTTCTGTATTGCCAGGCAGAGGAATCCTGCCAATCCCAAATGCTAATACAAGCATCAGTCCCCACTCAAAAAGTGAAAGGAGTCTTAAAACTAAGCCAGTGGCTAGGAAGAGTCAAACCTACAGTTCTTTACTAGTCTCTGCCCCACACTACCAATGAAAGCTAACTATATAAAAGAGAAGGAAAATAAATTATCTTCTTCTGGTCTCTCATTTTACTATTACTGCCACTTACAATTTTGTCTATGTACTATAAAACCCAACAGGGCAGGGTGGAGGGGCTGCTCCTGTGATGGACCATTAGTTAATGTGTACAACATAGAAACAGAGAATGCTTTGGGTTGGAAGGGACCTCAAAGCTCATCTAGTTCCAAGCCCCTGCCAGGGGCAGGGACACCTTCCACCAGGCCAGGTTGCCCAAAGTCTCATCCAACCTGGCCTTGAACACTGCCAGGGAGGGGGCAGCCACAGCTTCTCTGGGCAACCCGTGCCAGGGCCTCACTAGTGTCTTATCTCTGATATGTAAAGAATTACCTATGAATTTATCTGCTTCTAGAATTCATAAAGTATCTTTTTGTTAGGAGAAAATCCAATTATAGCCAAAATAATTTCCTGTGCACAGACATACAGCTAAAACATTAAATTTGAACTATCGTGTACAATCAATACACTTAAAGTGTTCCCCTATTTAACACATTCTTTATTTAGACCTCAGATTACAGAAAGGACTTTCAATTTCTTTCATCCTGCTGCAGAATTGAGCAGTGACATGTTGGAGAAATCATGGGAAAGTGCCAAGGAATTTTGGTCTAATGATGCAGACTGCATGGAACGCAAGCCATCTCATACAAAAATAAGCTTCCCTCAGGTAATAATTATAATAAATAATGATGATGATGATGATAATAATAACAAAACCATCAGCAACAACAATACACCTTCAACAAACACCTTCCCTGTTGTCACTGTTCTATGAGTGTGTTTCCAAGACAAGCAGTCCCACCAAAGTTGAGAAACTATTTAACACAGAAGGGAATTGCTGAATTTATTTTTAAGTATACTTTCCCATTTTACAGGTAGGGAAAGCACCACACAACCCCCACATTCAGTGCCACTTTACAAGATGTTTATCTGAGCTGCTACGAAAACTCCCAAGACACAGAATATGCTTCTGTAATGGTTAAGAGCAAGATAAGCATTAATTTTTAATTTCCATATTTTTCTACTCTAAATCACTCCCCATTCATTATTATAAGTTAATATGTATAAGGCACACAAAGGAAACAAATCACACTTCTCCATTGGTATCACAACAGGAGAAGGAATCACTGACATTCCTAGCGAAGTATTACAACTCCGAAGTCTGCTCGGGTGACAACCTCTGCTGGATTATGTACATTCCCGTAGGATTCCGCCCTGCCAGTGAACGACTGGCAGTTTGTTATGCATAGAAACAGCCCTTAAGTCCAAGGAAGCTGAGAACTCCATCATGGCCAAGCGCTGACTTCTCTAGAAAGAGGGGCCTTTCTGTTTCTCCGAAGAGTTTTTCTAAGACCACCTTGGGGCCTTATTTACTTCCCATTGGATGCTCCCTGGTTTTCACCATGTTGTCATATCTCTACCTGGGTTACTGAAGCAGCCGTCATGACCTAAAAGTATTGACCCAAATTGCTGCAGCTGGCTTGTAGATACATTTTATACTAAACTCACCCAGAGGAAGAGATGGCAATGATAAGGGAACCATACATCCATAGCTGTTTTGTTCTACCAGAGCTCAAATAATCCAGCCAGGCTGCTTTGCTTAAAATCTTCATACTTTCACTGCAGATCCAAAAAAAACAAAACCCAAAAACTTTATGGGAGCTCTAGATGACTCATTGTAGAAGATGCTGCTGTATGCAAAGTGCCAGTAAGTTTGAAAATGACTTTGTCTCTACATATGTCATTTATAATAATGAAAGTACGATAACCAGTCTTTAAGGGAGGTGAGTTTTCACCACACCTCAGTGGCCTGCCCTAAAACCTTGTTATGAAAGTAAACATTTTTTTAAGTGCATCAAGAGGAGACTGTCTAAAATTAATAACAGTAAATCTTCTTGTAACTATTTTAAGCTAACTAAAAGACACGTTCTAATCAAATACGGTGTAGTCCTGAACCAACCACACCCCCAAAACCAAATGAAAGAACAAATTAAGGATTTTATCTATTATTTAGAGAAGATAAGCGTTCTGCTTCCTTATAGCCTATTAAGTGTCCATGGCATTTAGATATATCTAATGCATGCATGAGGAAGTGACAGATGTTGCAAGGTAAACAGATCCCTCACAAAAATGACTGGATTCACACACCCTGTTAAAGGCATTGCCTGGCAGCAGAAATAAATAGTGCATTGTATCTTTCCCCCTACAAACAAAGCTTAAATTTTGTTACTACCACCACCACGGCCTTGGAACAGGCACCCAGTGACAAGCATGGAGCCAGAGTAGTCATTCAGGGGGGAGAAACTGTCCCCACCCCATTTTAACCAGGAATTAACTGGGCTGCTCTAAACAGACCCCAGGGGGGCTGGAGCACTCACAGAGACTTGCAGTCTCATTCTGAAGAGAGCAGTCCCTGCAAACGTGTCTCCTCCCATGAAGTATCAGATCTTGTAGTCACATCCAGAGAACCCTGAGCCCACAACGCCACAGCCATTCCTGCATTGGGTTGGGGTTGAAGAGGCTGTTACACCCTGTCACTCCAACCTTAACAATAATACTCGGTTTCCCCTTCCTAGAAACACTTTCTCCACACAAAGCAGCCTTCCAGCCCACACAGGTGAAGTGGAGTAAGACAGCTGGATGCAAACCCAGGGAACACTGGTGTAAATTGGAACGTACTGCGAAGAAGAAATGCTGTAGCTGGAGACTCCTCTCCACAGTTATTTTCCATTTGACCTCTTAAAAACAGTTGTCATCAGAGAGCTGCATGAGCTCTACTGGACTGTAATTAAGTTTTCCATATCTACTCTAATACAAAGGAAAAGCCACGCAGCCCGCTGCATGCAAACCAGGAGACAGAGGAGTTCCAAACTATTAAAGGTGAGGAAGCAACTTGCTATTTCAGCCCTGAAGCACACAGCCAGCCCCACACCAGGCAGTAAGAGGCTCTGTTTTCACCAAAAGCCATAATCTTCCTCTCCCTGCCAGGCTCAAGCACTGCTCACCCCTGACATTCATCCACATTCACCAAGATTGGGAATGTAGCTCTGTTCAGTTCCTGGCTCTTTGGAGATACACATGACTCCCAGGAGGAATATACTCATTTTCTTCTACGTGTAAGCAAGTACAGCGGAAAACAAAATGTATTTTATTACAAAAAGTGTATTTCTAGCAGACAACATGCGAATAAAAAGTCAGCTTTGCATAAAGTAACCTCATCCATCTAAACATTTTTAAATTACGAATGCCCACTCAGATTGAAACACACAGAGTAACATTTAAAACTAGTAAAGTGAGAGTGATTTACACAGAAGAATTAATTTGTTTTCAGATGGATTATGCTACTGCTTTTTACTGTATGTTGTGATTGTATTCTGAAAAGATACTGATAATACCACTGCACCCCGTCCCCAAAAATCCCAGGCAATGCTATGATAGTTTTAATTTCCTTTGTTAAAAAATTAAGAAAATCCGAGATCAATATCGATCCGAGATCAATATAGCTTCCTCACTAAGCATGTCCAAATGCAACTGCAGTTTTGCTCTGAAACAAAATGCTACTGAAGCTGTTGGATAGTTTAGGATGAGACAAAATATCCATGTTCTTCATATGTGGAAGCACCACATCCATAGAATAAAAACTCCTTGGACGACATATTTTAGACTGATATTGCAGAATCATAAAGTGTAATAAGCCGAGAAAATAATTTCAGTAGGCTGACAGTCAAAAGAAATCCCACCTTACCTTTGTAGCAATAAGTTCTACAAAGTCAGAGCGACTTCTGAACTCTCCATTATTTTCTCTACTGCAGTTCACAGCATTACAAGGCTTGTTTCAAGATCAAAAAAAAACAACCAACAAAAAGCCTTATTGCTGAATAAATCCAAAGTCTGAGGCTTAATCCAAGCCTCGAAACATAAATTAAAAGGAAATTTTAACTACATTACAAAATATCCGAAGTGTTGGTGTGCTGCCATTCATGCCACTGGCAATGACCACCAGAACAAACTCAACGTTACGTTAACCTTGCTTCAGCACTTTCATACCCATCTGAAAGCACTCCGGTCTTCCAGTTGTTACGATAAAGAAACACGTTACTTGGTCTTTTCCCTTTTGTTTGGGTAAAAATATTCCATCCTTTTTTTTTTTTCCCCCTTCACCGATGTCAACAGCAACCAAACGCCATAAGTATCTTAGTACACAGGTTTCTCAAGCAACCACTGCTTTTTTGCAAACAGCTAGAGAAAACTGAGAGAATTCTCTTTAAAAGACCATGAGGAAAGCAATGCTAAAGTTTTCCATCTACTGACACATTTTTGTGTTGCTGTGGTAAAAGAAAATATTTACATGTAAACATGCTGCGTGCACCCAATGTAAAATCCAAACAAAACGAGGCATTACAGGTCTACTGGCAGTTGTATCCTTTGGAAATACCCTGAATCCTGACATGTTTGGGTATAAAATCCTGACATGTTTGGGTATAAAATCCTGACCAGCACTGAACACCAGTAACTCCTAGTGACTTCAGCTGGAGTTGCGGATATTTCACCCTTCTCTGAATTAAAAGGAGAAGGCGTGATTTTTATCAGCAGAACAAGAGCTCTCCTGTGCCACATGTGATTTTAACAGCAAACTCTGTCAAATCAGAAAAATTGGATCACATCGCAGTGCTTACCAAGGAAATGTGTTTAGCCAGTAGTCAGGGTTCAGCAGAACAGCAGCTGACAAGCTAACATGCATCACCCTTATTTATTTACTTAAACTGCTAGTGCACTGTGCTGGTTTTCGTCCCTCTTTCTCGCTCCTCCTGCACACCTTCAGGGATGCTGTACAAAGCACATCAGGTGTTTCTTCCCTCACTGCTGTCAAGCACTAAGAATGGCACAACTCACTCAAAGCATGCTTCATACTTTCACATCAGCCAGACACAGCAGGGAAAAAAAAAATTAAAAAAAAAAGAAAATCCCAAGGCAAACTTGTGTAAAATATTTTAATTTAGGTTAGTAAGGAAAAGAAATGGTGTAATGAATCTTGATAACACAGGACTACCTCTGTGACTGCTCACTTTGTGGAATGACATCTACGCAGCATGTGGAATGACAGGTTGTTTTGGAATCGCCTTAACTAGATAGGCAACATTCATGTTCCTGCATCCATACGGCAAGAAGGGCTCTAAACACAGGTGACAGCAGCCCATTTAGCTCATTTATAAACTTTTAGATGCGAAAATGATTTAACCTACTAGAAAACTATGTATACTAAGTGCTCTTTCATGCACTTTGGATCCACTAGATTCCAAGGTCCCCAATCAAGACAAGTGTGACGACTTTAAGCTCTGAGTACTTGAAACTGCATATAATTGTGAAGCCAGTTTTTTCTTCCAAGTTCTTAAAATCACTTGTTTGTTTTGAAACAAACAATGGAAACACACACACACACAAAAAAAAAATCCATGAAAAAGAGCCAGGGGCTGTTATTTTGCTTTATATTAAGTGACACTTTGCAAATGGCACCCTGCAAGTTATGCCTTAACTCCTTGTTAAAATGCAACTAAAATCTATATTAGCCCACTTCACACACATAGGTAAAATACATAGTTGAAAGCACACTAAAAGACTGGAGGGAAATTCATGAAACAGATAAATTACTTTATTGCCTCTGAATAATAAATCGTTCCCCGGCAGATTTATAATAGACTGTTTTACCCAAGAAACACATTTCTGTCACCAATAGGAACAGTTAGCAGCTGAACAGCTGAGGCAAGAAAAACAGTCTAAAACAACTTCGGAATTGGACTGCAATTCTTCTTCTGGCTGGCCCAACTAATAATGTTTCATCTCTCTTTTTCTCACTGAACACTAATATGTGACAGCAAACGATCCATTTGCTCTGGATCACGACGTTATTTTCCCCACTTATCCCCGGAATAACACCATCTGGGGCTGCTGGAGGAACAGAAATGCTATCAATACACGTTAGCCCCAAAGTTTTCCCTCCCGGCTCTCTACTGAGAAACCAGGAGAGAAATGAGAGCCATCACCTTGAAGGTGCCAGTAATGATCTATGGAAAGATGTCCTGGAGCGCAAGGGACCGAACTCTGTGGAGAGCTCTGTAGCTTCCCCGTATCCCTGACCGATCTCTCCATCTCTCTGCCGTGCTCCCGTCTCTGTGTACAGTGGCTGCTCGGAAGCTTTATCACTCATCGCCCCAGAAACACAAAATGCACTGGTATACGCACACACACACACACACACTCCAGACACACGTGCACACACACACTCGCTCCCCCCCCATCCCCCGACATCACATGCAATTCTTTCCAAGTCCCCTGTGTGCTGCTTCAAAACAGAGACCAAGCGCACACACACACCCCCAAAAACCCCCAAACAACCAAAATAAAACAAAAAACCCAAACCAAAAATATCCCCTCACCCCCCCAAAAAAAACCCCCAAACCCCACCAAAACCCCAAACATCAAACCAAAACCCAACCACAAGAAAACACAGAAAGGAGGAGGGAATTGGGGGTGGGGAGGGGTGGGGAGGGGGGGCGAAGGAAAAAAAAAAAAAGCAGCTTTTTTTTTTTTTTCTCTTGCTGTTGCTGTGGCTCCCAAGCATGCGGTGCTAAGGAAGAGTAGTTCCCCACTTTGATCACCTAGCTACATCCTCGGGATAAAAGGGAGCAGTCCGGAATGATGCTGAGGCTGCAGAAGGGAAAAATAAGGCTTTGCAAACATGCCTGACTCCCCACGAAATTCTCTCCTCCACATCCCCTCCTCCCTAAAACCTTCCCTAAAGGGGGAGAAAGGGGGGAAGGGGGGGTGGGGGGGAGGAAAAAGCCAACAAAAACAAACAAACAAAAAAACACACAAGGAAAAAAGTGATGAAAAGACACAACTCACCTTAACAAGGGGTGTTGGATGGGGTCAGAGAGGAGGAAGGGTATATAAAAAGATCTATTTTTAGCAGAGGTTGTGATAGTATTGAAACACACAGACACAGGGTTTGGAAGCAGGGAGAAGAGTATAAAAAAACGAGGGGAAGAGAAATTATCGAGAAGGTGCAAGCCAGTCTGGCAGGAGGAAGGAGAATCCCCAAGAAAAAAAAAGATTATTAAAAAAAAAAGAAAAATAATAATAAAAAAAAAAAACAACCACCAAATGCCAAGAGGAGAAGGAGGGAGAGCGTGGCGGTGCCGCGGTTTTGTTTTGTTTCTCTTCGCTGGGGGCGGGCGGAGGCGGCGGGGCGGGGGGGGTGGAGGGGTCGCTCTTTCAGCGAGGAGCCCCTGGCTGCCTCCCCGCGGGGCTGCCGCGGCCGCGAACCTCTCTCTCCCCGGCGGCTCCGGGCGGCCGGGCTCGCTCCTCGCCCGGCTCCGGCGGCTGCGGCGGGCGCGGCGCTCCCGCTCCCGCGGCTCGCTGGGGCTCTGCAGCCGCGTTCACGCCGCCGCCGCCGCCGCTCCTCGGCCACCCCCGCGCCCGCGCTCCCGCCGCCGCCCGCGGGCGCCCCCCGCCGCCCGCCGCGGCGGGCCGGGGCGTGGGGACGCTCCGGGGCAGGGGCGGGGCGGCAGCGGCGGGGAGCCGCGCCTGCAGGCGGGTGTCCCGGGCGGAGAAGGCGCGGGGCTAGGGGGAGGGTGCTCTCGGCGGCGGCTCCGCCGGCAGCGGTCGGCTGGGAGACGAGCGGTGCCGGCTGCCGGCCGCGGGGAGGGACCCGTTGCTGCTGCACAGGGAGAAGTGCGGGTGCGGGGTCCGAGGGACCCGGGCGTCCCTGCAGGCAGCT
The DNA here is from genome assembly GCF_964237585.1 of Gallinula chloropus. Lineage (NCBI taxonomy): Eukaryota > Metazoa > Chordata > Aves > Gruiformes > Rallidae > Gallinula > Gallinula chloropus. Next base: position 69,744,493 of record NC_140086.1, read on the forward strand.
CCGTGCGGGACTCCCGCCCGCCCTCTAGGCTGCGCAGCCCCCGTCCTGCGCGAAGCCCTTGGCGCGGCACCCGCGGGGTAACGGGAGCTCAGGTCTGGGAAGCAAAACTTGGGCAGCCCGAGAGGCAATCGGCAGCTGAACGCTGCATCTCAACGGCATCTACCCGCCGCTCAGTGTCACCGAGAGGAGCACCAGCAACAAGCTGCGGGGCCGAGGACTGTACTTATTTCCATTAAAAGTAGTAAAACTGCGCCCGGTCTTGCCTGTCGTACAGCAGCGTGGCTCGCAGAGAGCGGCGCCGGCAGGTGATGTGCTTTCTTGATCCACAGGGAAGCTACTCGTAGCATTTGTCTTAAACAGCTGTCAAAACCCAGCAAACATTTAGATGTTACAGAAGCAAGCTTTTAGCTGACTTATCACCCCCCCTCCCCCCCCTCCCCCCCCCCCCAAATACTCTCCAACTAAAAATAAATCCCATGAAACCTGTTTTTAAACAGATAAATATAAAAACTTCGGACACTTTCTTACATTTTCATCATCTAGAATGAAAGAAGCAACAACAACAGCAACAACAAAAAGTGGAGAATTTAAGTGCAGGGAAATAAATGAGCTTTCAAAAGGTATTGTATTTCTATTGTAAGTAAACAAGTCTGTTTATGGCTTGTGATTTTGAATTGGCATTGTCCCATAAATGATGAGAGCAATTACAGGCCGGGCTGTTGGATCCACAACTTGCAACTGGTACACAAGCTGTGCTTCAGCACCACTGTTACGCTGAGATAAGCTTGAGCGCATGTAGTAAATAGAAGGGTGTGCTCCTGTATGTAAACTGATGCTACCTACTCAGGCCAGTAGAGTCTGTTGATACCTGACAGTCTGTGAAGCCACCTGGAATGAGAGTTGGGGAGGTACCAGGGTATGTAATGGTTGCTCTCAAATACTGGCCGTGGCACCCAGAGGGAGGGTGGTGCAGGAACCAGCTCTCCATGTGAGGACTGTGAGCAGCCTGGCTGCTCATGGTGAGCATCACCATGGCGAAACCGCCTGATACCCCACGACTGGTGCAATATGGTCAGGGAGGTGTGGGGCGCCCAGTGTCACTCTCCAGTTTGGGAGAGTGTCTCTGGTCTCACCAGCACCTTTGGAGCACTCCCAAGGGGGCTCTCGGGAGCACACTGGTTATCTCGGTCATCTGGCTTCCCCGTCGCTATCGGCTGAAGCAGAGGAGCAGGTAAAATACTTTGAACATAGGTCTTGGTTGGAAAGGGAACATCTTTGGTAAATGAATCATTCATTTAATAGAAAAAGACATTCCCAGAACTGAACAACAATTTCATTATTCTGCATTTGAACTTTTTCCTCCTCCAGAGAAAAAGGTGCTTCCTACGGGTTTGCAGCAGAGGAAATGGAGGAATAATGAGCTTTCCAAATCTCTTGTATAATGTAGAAATAAAATAAGAGGGTGTACTTCCTCTAGTGGAGTCAGATCCTGCTCTGTTTTGGTGCAGGCTCAGCCCCTGTCCGTTTCTTCTCCAAATTCTTCTGTGAACCAAACTGTTCAGCAGTCTAATGACTGGATCCAAGAGTTACAGGATTTGGATCATGTCTCTCTCTATTTTTTTTTCCTCTCTTTTTTTTTGTAATCAAATATGTACAAAATTATTCACAGCCACACAAAGGGGAGCAAAGACATTGGAAATAAACTCCGCCGCTCGGAGCCCTGATTTCTTCAATAACTAAGTCAGGGAAATGTTTTATACATTAAAGTGTGGGTAATGTTTTATACATTATGTTATTAAATATTTTCTTTAATTTTGGTTCATTTTCAAGAAACTGCATCTGAGTTAACATGTATTTACATGAATTCTCATTGGCTTCTAATATTTATGAATCATTTTGCGCCGTTCCAGAAGTGCCAATTTACTGTAAAAGGCAGCTCCACCTCGTACGCAGTGCGAGGCTCTGACCCTTCCCTGTTCCCTGAGCCACTCCACGCCCAGGGATATCAGGGCAGTTTTTACTGTCAATTATCACTCTGTGGCCCTACTAACTTTGTCAAATTTGCACAGACCTATTGTTTTTGATTCTACTTATCCTGAAAAAAAACCCCAAACCTCCAAACAAAAAAAACCACCCAACACAGAACCAACACAACAACAACAACAAAAAAAAACCCCAAAAAACTTTAATGAAGAGTTTTATAGTTGGATTATGAAAAGCACATACACTGGTGGTATTTGGGAACCCCTTAACGCAAAATGCCTGGCTGCCAGCATACCTTTTTAGAATGTACATTTCAGGATCTGCATATTTGATGTCAGATTTACAGGCATAACTTGGCCTTCAAGTCATTTGCATGCCAGGAAACAGTTTTACAGCTTAAATGTACATTTAAGGGGATGGAAATCATGACACGGGTTAAAATCAGAGATTTTATTACATAAAGAGCTCCTGTAGAAATCGTTTTTTCCAGAAGACACTATGAATACATTATAGGTAATTGTCCAAATTGATCAAACCCCAAAAGTAGTCAGAAAGGGTACTGAGAGAGCAAGACAGGGCATCTAAACTGACATAAGCAAAATCATTCCTCACATGTCACTACATGGCTTCAGGGTGTCACTGTTGCTGCAGACAGTTAATGCTGGGAAGCTGTCCTCCAGTTTTCATTCAGGCAGTCCAGGGGAAGACACACTTTGGTTTGTGTTTGGTTCGCTGTGAAACGCACAAATCACGTACGCTGACAGAATAATCTTGGAGGCAGAGAGATAAAAACTTCAGTTTGTGTAATGCATTCAGTGTCCTTATACTGCCAAGAGGTATCAACCAGGTCACCATGAAACCTTGCCTGCCAGTAGTATCTCTTTAAACTTTCTGCTACAGGGTAGACCCAGCAGAAAAGCATCTTGCTTCCCTCTTAACCTGTTGGAGATGTCTGCAGATCTCCGTTGCTTCTTAGTACCACTCCCCCAAAGCCATGCCATAGTCAACATGAGGTGAACCTTTGGTGGAGCCTCACCTTGTGTACTGTGTGTAGTTATGGGCCCTACCATTTAAGACGAATGTGGAGGTCCTTGAATGCCTCTAGAGGAGGGTAACAAAGCTGGTGAAAGGGCTGGAAGGCATGTCCTGTGAGGAGCGACTGAGGGCTTCGGATTTGTCCAGTTTTGAGAACAAGAGGCTGAGGAGCAGCCTCATTGTTCTCTACAGCTTCCTGAGATGGGGGAGTGGAGAGGGAGATGCTGAGCTATTCTCTAGGATCCAGTGACAGGACATCTTGGAATGGTTCAAAGCTGCACCAGGTGAGATTAAGACTAGATATGAGGAAACATTTCTTTACCAAGAAGGTGGTCAAACACTGGAATAGGCTTCCTACAGAGGTGATCAACATCCCCAGCCTGTCTGTCTTTATTTGGACAATGCACTTAGTGACATGCTTTAAGTTTTGATCAGCTCTGAAGTGGTCAGGCAGTTGGACTAGATGATCATTGTAGAGCACCTTCCAACTGAAATACTCATCCCTATCCCTTCCCCTTCCCTTCCCTGGGTAGGGTCGTAATGAAGAAATCCTCTCTCAATGACTAAATGTGCACTGAATAGTGCATGTTAGTGATATCTCTAAAAGAGGCATGATGCCAATCTTTCTGTCCTTCCTAGTGATATATCCAGATGCTGTTCTTATGAATGTAAGTTGAAAGTTAATTTCAGGTCAATAAGCCGATTTTTCTAGTATTACTATCTCACACAAATATAAATATGCTTATAATTTAAATATATTTATTATTTCAAACCATTCAAGATTATCTGAATGTCTCTCTTGCCTAGGCTTTTGCCCGCTCCACCTGAAAATGGTAAAGTCCATGTGTCACAGACAGGTGTGATTGGACTCCACTCACCACTTCACAGGTTGTGGACATTCTTGGGAGCTTTTCACAGAGCACATCTAAACTTTTATTTAACCTAGCGTCTCAAATTTAATAGGGATGTCCAAGCAATAAATAGCACTTCAAGATGTTTGTGAAGTCCCCAGAGGTCACAGATACGCTGACTACTTCACACTATGCCTTTTAAGAAACGATCTCTGGGCTACCTATAGCTGGGTAAAGGGTGTAGCCATGCAGCTTTGTTTCTTGTACAAACATGATAGAAACATACTTTCCATGGCTTATAATAGTATGATTTACTATATTTGTGAAAGGAGGTACTCTGCAAGTTTTAGGTGCCCTGGAAATCAAAGATAAAACAGCCTCCTTGAACTGAAAAAAATGCCAAAAAAGCTTCAGCCTAGATGACCAGCTTGAATAGTCCTGTGATCTTACACATTATCAGGAGTTTTGCTAATCTTTTTATGCATTTCACCAATTATTATCAAAGGCTTATTTTAAAATGTTGGTGTTATACTAGCCTACATGTGTTTAAAATGCTAAACGTTCCTAATGCTGTGTGATATCGAGTGAGTTGTGTTCGCTGTTTGATTGCAGTTTGATGCAACTGACAGGAATTTTAAACATCCGACTACGTATTAATAGAAATATGACATGCATTATCATATTTTTCCTCTCAAATTATTAGCATTGTGATAGATCTGGAAACAATTTTGCATAGCAACTTGAATTAACATAAACCAGGCTAATAATGTGCACTTATGAACAAATCTTTTGTTCCAGACTGAAGCAGAGCAGCTGAGCTGGAAACTGGGCAGACAAATGATGGAGTTATGGAAGGAAATCC